>NW_017805820.1:2521202-2559238 GCF_001891065.2 Hippocampus comes
TCTCTCTCTCTCTCTCTCTCTCTCTCTCTCTCTGTGTCCGTCTGTCTACCATATCTATCTGAAACTCTAACCCTAATTTGAAACCGTATTTTGAAACCCTAACCCCTTATGATGGCCGATTATTATTATTTTTTTTTCCCCCCATAATTGCACACATTTATCTGAACACAAGTGATTGACCTCATTAATGGTTCTGCAGCTACTGATTAACGTACAAATCTCACAATCCATAAGCACTGAATGAAAAGTCATCAGGTGGTGGTAGTCAGACCTCACGCGGAGCATGCATGAATACACACGCACGCACACAAGGTGAAGACTCGCAGTGAAAAAAAAAGACATTTGTTTGGTTTCCTTGACTCTCGTGGTTTCCTCTGTTTTTCTGAACGCGCTCCGTTTCTCGCCCGCACTTGCACTTTAGGCGCCCTTTCGGCCTCCTTCCCTCACTCTGTGCAGGATTTGTGCAGTCTTGAAAGCACATGTACAAGACAAACTCTTGCGAAATGTTAATCATGAGCTGAATGAGGGAGTGCAACACAGCAGAGGGGATGCGATGTGTACGCTGAAAAAAACAATAAAAGAGAGAGTGGGAAAAGTTGAAAGAAGAGGAGGCAACAGATGAGGAACAAATGTGGACGACTTTGTAATGCTCTGAGATGATTTAAAGATGCATGCCTGGCTTTCAATCACTTGGAGGACTGCAGATGTGTGCTGGTTGCTGATGGTTTATTTCGGGTTTCAATTTTAGCCCGAACTTGTGACGAAAGCTGCAGTACAGCAAGTATGTGGTTTGACTCGCAACTCCTCCGGCAGAAGTGACTGTTGTTTCCAACTCTGAATCTTTTGCTTCTTTTATTTATCATTCTGACACACTCACTCTTGGATAGAAACGATAGCTGCAATACCATTGTGTTGACATGCTGTGCACAGCACCACTTTACAGTGTGGCACATTTTATTTGCTTTAGACCAATTCCGGTGAATTTATAAAACTGCTTTGCTGGACAATTTCCACCCTGACTCCATTGAAAGAATGATGTTTTACCTCTCGGTAATGCTATGCAACATATTTGGAATTATTTGCCTGATTAGCCAAGGTTTTTAAACAATGAAAAAAAGTGATACTGGTACTTTACTTCTTACAGTTCATTTGTGGTTCTACTTTGTCCCCTAACCAAAAATCTAGATGCAATTTTGACTATGAGTAAGTTGTGTGAATATCTCATCTCATTTCTCCCCCTTTCCATCCAACCTAACGCATGTACAAGGTATCTTGCGCCTGAGTTAGATACATTCTTAATAGGGCAAATAAAGTGAATCGACCTGTAATACTCGTACCCGAGATACGGATCCGGTTCTCACGGGAGAAGGACATGCAAACATCTGGGGAAACAACACCAACTGCATGTTTGGCCT
The DNA here is from genome assembly GCF_001891065.2 of Hippocampus comes. Lineage (NCBI taxonomy): Eukaryota > Metazoa > Chordata > Actinopteri > Syngnathiformes > Syngnathidae > Hippocampus > Hippocampus comes. The sequence goes on from NW_017805820.1 coordinate 2,522,618, forward strand.
TCAACCCTGTGAGTGAAAAACTCAAATAAAACTCGGAAGCCGGCAAAATATTCAGTATCAAAATATGAGAGTGAGCAAAGCAGACCTGAATTACTTGACTTGGTATTCAATATTCAAATAGAAACCTCTGGCTTTGTGATGGATATGGTCCAGGTTTTGGGTGGGGTGTGGGTCATGATTGATTTTGGCTCACGAGATCTTTGGATCTCCCATCATGACTTGTCCATGAAAGTAGCAGAGCATTATAATGTCAAGGGGCCTTGAAAGCTAGGGTTAGGGTTATGGGTTTGGGTTCGGGCTAGGGGTTCGGGTTAGGGCGAGGGCTAGGGGTTAGGGTTAAGGGTTATGGTTATGGTTTAGGGTTAGAGTTAGGGGGTTAGGGTTGGGTTAGGATTTAGGGGTTCAGGTTGAGGTTCGGGTTAGGGTTTAGGGTTAGGGGGTTAGGGTGAGGGGGTTAGGGTTGAGGTTTAGGGTTAGGGTTAGGGAGTTAGGGTTTAGGGTTGGGGTTCAGGGTTAGGGTTGGGGTTTAGGGTTGGGGTTAGGGTTGGGGTTCAGGGTTAGGGCTGGGGTTAGGTTTAGGGTTAGGGTTAGTGTGGGGTTGTTGTGAAACATATTACCGTCACCATGAATTTTCAATATTGCTTCGATTTTGGTTTGGTGGTCACTTGTTCATTGGCTGGCAGAGCCACACACGCAGTGACTTGCGGATTGTTATCCACACTTTCCTGAAAGATCCCATTCATTTGAAGTCATGGTGGAGAAAAGGGGGTTTGCCCTGGCACCGGCAGACTAAACAGATCCTGTGAAAGCAGGAAAGTATGCTATGAATAAAATCAGACAAGGGCGTCTGTATACACTGTCAGTTTGACTTACAGTCGAACCGTTTCCTCAACATGGACGGGTCGGTGACTAATTTTAATTTTTTTTTAAACGGATAGCCTCTTGAGATGTGTCACCTTGTTGTCAAGGTGGTGCCAAACATGTCAAAACTTTTTGTTGTTGCATGAAAGTATAAATATATACACACACACACACACACACACACACACAGAGTATGGCCTCTTAATATGCTCACATCATCTACAGCGATGTGTCAAATGTAATAGCATTTTGAGAAAGAATTATGCCCCGGTTCGACTATAAACACAGACGGGAATGAAAACTATTTGAGCATTTGGCTCGTCAAAAGCTCCTCCTATGTGTATTTTTATAAAGCCATAAAGAGTAGTGTAGCGAAAGGGCACAAGTGAGCCATTCTGGGCTGCTTCCAGACTGGCTGAGTTCCCATCAAGAACCGTGTGACGAACTTCACAACTTATCCATCTCAATCTCCTCAGTCTGCCACAGTCCTGGTATGCTGTGTTATTTTTCACGTTTCTTCCGTGGAGACTGCTCCAGCCATTGTGGCGTAAAATACCTTTTCTCTTTGCATTCCAGCGCAGACAGCCTTCAATGTGTCCGCGCTGTTACCAAAGAAGACAGGGAGTTATTGAACCTCAAGTTAACTGACTCCTTATGTTCCGTAACCTATTTTTGCTTTCGACATTACAAACGGCTTATGATGACTTGCAGCAGTTTTATTGTCAAGCCTCCCAAGCTGTCTACGCGAGGAATATGTGGTTTTAAAAAAAAAAAAAAAAAAAAAAAGCCAAGTCTTGGAATCTGTTGTTTTTATTAACCCAATGTGATTTCATTTGCTGCAGGTGACCTACCTGGGGAAGGTGACCATTTCTGGAACCAACTTCTTGTCTGGCTGCACAGAGTCAGCGGTGGTGGGTCTGGTGGAGCATCGCGCTCTCGCTCAGCAGCAGGGCACGTGCCCCGCTGGCAGCTCTCTACTGGAGATACGGCCCTTCCAGGTACGTCTCCACCACCTGGATGGGCACGGCGAGGCCTCAGTAACCATGGACACCTACCAGGTGGCGCGGATCGCATATTGCACAGCCGATCACAGCGTCCAGCCCAACGTATTTGCCTGGATCTACCGGGAGATCAACGACGACCTCACCTTCCAGATGGACTGCCACGCCGTGGAGTGTGAAAGCAAGCTGGAAGCCAAGAAGCTCGCGCACTCCATGATGGAGGCTTTCCGCAAGACTTTCAATAGCATGCGCTGCGATGGGCGCATCCACAAGAGTGGCTCTTCAGATGAGTTTGCTGAGGATTCTTCCACTCCAGAAGATTCAACCCCAGACGATGGTTGAAGTGACGCTGACCCAAACGCCCGATCCCCATTCTGACAAAACAAGGGGTGAAGGGAAGGATGGACAGATTACCTGCTCTCTCTCATTCTCCCTTTTACTTTCACGCTGACCATTAGCAGACGCAAAGAATCAACTCAACTGATCTGATCGTATTTTAAGTCCAATAAGATTTTTAGTCCAATTTAAAAAAAAAAAAGAAAAATAAGCCTCCTTGGGGTCTTTGTGGGTGAAGTCACCCAGAAGAGATTGGCCACATATTTGCATTCCCATGTTCCATAATGTTCATCCTGCAGCCAGCAGAGGCACTTGTCTGTGGTTCTTAAAGTTTTTCGATCAGTGGAACCACAAACAACAATACCTGATCTTCAAAAAAATGCAGGGACCCAGCAGTAAGAGGCCTCCGACTATATTTTGGGCCCCAATCCTGAATTGATGAGACTGTCGGAGCGCATTGATTTTTGTGCTTGCGCAATAGCCATTGCATCTTTGATAAAAGCAACAGTACTCCGTAGTACTGCCTTATCATTTTCGTGGTACTTCTTGATCTTCCTCCAACTACAGGTATTTACTCATATGGTACTTAGTTATGCCAGTACATGCGGGACATCTTTCGAAACGTCGAGTATTTCGATGTTTCATATGTTCCGTCTGTGAATAGCTGGAGCATTTTTGTGACATCTTAATCATTCTTGGTTGATTTTTATTTCAAACGTACCAAAATTCAGGCTTCAACCGTGCCTGTCAGATTATGTGCCTCAAATTCATCGACATTTGTTTTGTCGAGGACCTGATGAGGATGTCTGGCTGAATGCGTGCGGCCGCTTCTTTTGTTTTATCGCTGTGGTTAGAGACGATTGTGTACTCTGCACAAGTGCTTGTAGCCTGCGTTAAGTCGAAACAGATAGATTCGGGAGTCGAGGTAAAAGGATCCTGCGTGAACAGACTGAGGTGAGGACTCAAGCAAACAATTGCGGCCCCCGTACGAACGTGACCATGCAACCAGCGAGCCTTCGGAGCCTCTGAATGTTTGAAAAGTCCAAAAAAACTGAATGCTTCTTCACATCATCTGTAGTCACCTCGGTCCCCGACAATGTCTTCAAGCTATCACGGTAGTTCTAAGGGAGTGGCAAGTCTGTTTACAGCTACCCGCTTGCAGCACTGAGAGTCCAGACCTGGCTCAAGTAAGGCTCTGACAAACAGTTGGGCGAATCGAGGCGAACGTGCACACATTCAGCCATACATCTAATTCAAACATACTGTATGTACATGCACATTGCATTGCGCTCCCACTTAATAAGCCTATGTAAATAAAATGTATCACGTTACAAATATTACAGCATAACTGTTGAGAAGTATTTTAAATAAATAAATTTTAAAAAAAGCTGAGAAATATCGTACGATAAAGAAACAGTGTTATAAAACCTACTGTGAATCGTCAGTGAGTGGAGAGCCTGATAAAAGTGATTTTGTGAGCAAGCTCCGACTTGCTTTAAATGTTTGAGAAATGTGGAAACAAGTGTTTTCTATACAGTGTCTGCAAAGATCAAGAACCAGTTGCATATAAAGCATTTTCAAAGACCAGTCATGTGATGTGTTCTGTTTTTTTTTTTCCCCTAAACCACACATCTGTCTGCCCTTCTTACTCATCGTTTTTGTGTGGTGTGAAGCAGGACAAAAAAAACAAATTATTTTCCCCTTAAAGGAAGCCAATTTTCTGCCAAGTTAGAAACACAACATCAAGTCACGGATGTTGCACAGACATGTTGCATTATCACAAGATCTTGATTCCATTGACTTTTTATATGCGTTCATATAGGTTTTTTTTTTCCCTTGATACATCACCGCAACTTGTGTTACAATGAATGCTCGTGAGCCGTGAGCCCACGAAGGGCAACACGTGCCCAAGCCATAATACCGGTTGCACCCTGTTGCGTTATCCTTTGGAACCATCAACTGTTCCTTTCTCGATTCCAGAAACGTGTTGCCTTTGGTTTTCACCATGTTCACATAGACCACAAAGGCGCCTCAGTGTGCTGACAATAACATGCCTATCTCGTGTACTGATATACGCTCTTCTTTCAGGCTAATGGAGGCCTCTTTTGCCAACAACAAAAAAAACCTCATCGTCCGTATACCTTTGGGCTTCACTGTATACAAGATAGCATGTCAGTGATTGAATGCTATGGGATGTGCTGGAAGGGAAGTTATCAAGTTCAACAGATTTGACCACCCCGTGGCAACCACCATGAAGCTTAAGGTGGCTTCAGTGTCCCGACCAGCTCATATTCATAACCTCATGGGGTTTTCCCAGCATGTTTTAGGATAAAGTCTGTCACTCTAGTCAATACTATGTGGCTGTTTCTCATTCCTTCCATTCCGTCATTTTATTGTGTTACTGTTGTTGTGCTTCCTCTTCTCGCCTGCCAGAGAGAAACAGGCCTCTGTTTTCCTTTCAAAGCGGACACATCAAAAATTAAATAACAAGCTACTCGCTGCCCTAATTTATGGCCTGCCATCATTTTGCAGTTTAAAAGTAACAGCAGCTGAGAATTGGAGGCAAAATGGTTGCTGGCGTGATCATTTTCCTCAAAGTAAAACACTGCCTCCTTGCGGCAACTTGTGCAAACTCTCCTCTATCATGCTTTTTCTTTTCACCTCTGTAGCAATTGCACATACTCGCTAACGTTATTGGGTTGATCCTATGACATCCATCCATCCATTTTGCGATTTTGATTTGTGCAAAGTGGGATGCATGGCAACTTTGTGCAAACTCTCCTCTATGATGCGTTTTCTTTTCACCTCTCGAGCAATTGCACATACTCGCTGACGTTATTGGGTTGATCCTATGACATCCATCCATTCATTTTGCGATTTTGATTTGTGCAAAGTGGGATGCACACATTTCAGTCAATGCAGATGTACACACATTTCAGTGGCTGATTAAGAATGTTAATTTTATTTCTCCTGTGACTATGAAAGTAAGCGCTTTTTTTTTTTCCCATTGATCCTCCACGGAGAAAAAGAGCAGAATGTTCTTCACCCCCGCTGGGCTTACTTGGAATAAAGTGATACGGGAACAAAAAGCACTTTTTAATCCTTTTCTTTCTCATTCATTCCGTCTCACGAGCGTTTCAATTACCTCCTGTTTAACCGTTCGTACTGCTTTCACGCTCTATATGCATTATGCACCCTTGCTTTTGTTTTGCTTTATTATTAACACTAAGTCCCTCCGGAATTGTTACTGTTGCAACAGCCCCAGTCTGCACTCAACTTGTTTCTAGTGACTACGTCTGTTCTGAATCCGACAGGTATAAGTCCCAGTGGTTTTTACGCATAGCCACATCTAACAGGTTGAGAATACACAAGTATGGGTATAACGGAAAGCCAATACATAACTGCCAGTAAACAAAGCCTTGTGTCTCGGTCTCTTCCAGCTCACCGTACACGACTTCCTCCTTCCACTGTGCCCCTCTGTCTTGCTGACCCATTTCCAGCATCAACACAGGGGGGCCCCCAGAAAGAGGCCACCCCGACGCCTGCCTGTGTATCTGCTTCTCCACTGAGGCGTCAGTCAGCTCACAAAATAACTTTGGACCTGCTCCAGCTTGACACTCTTCCACCCATCCGGTCCCATAAGATTCTGCCTTTCACCTGGTCAAGGGCCTAAAAGCGTGAATCAGAATCAGATTTATTGGTCATGTATGCAAGAAACAAAAGGAATTTACTTCCCAGTTACAACCCGTTCGGAGGAACATGAACAAGACAGCAATCACCAACATTTGGGAGATGGAATGAGAAGCCCGATGGGTGGCTATTAAGCGCCCCGATATCCTAGATGTGAAAGGAAACAGTCGGGAAGAGGAGGTGCGGGGGGGGGGGGTAACTAGACTCCAACCATTCTCGCAAATGGGAGGATAGTTTGAGCCAGAGAGGAGTGGGGGGGACCCTCAGCACATGTCGCGTACATTTGAAAACAGTACAATTCTCAAGACTTCACATGAAAACTTTGACATTGCACCTGCAACTGCAAGGCCAAGACCTTATCAGTCACAGGCTTGGGAGAATAAGGAGAGGAAGATAGGATTCCGTGTGGGGTTTTTTTTGTTTTCATCCTGGGAAATCCAGATAACGGCTGTTGTGGGGACAGCCTTGAATGTCTTTTAGGCCAAGAGATGTGAATGAGCGCAGTGTTATTGTTGTCTGTCTCACAGTCAGTATCTTTGCTCTACTCTACTCCTGTCAGGTTCGAAGCGAACCGAATCATGTTTTAGTATCCCAGACTTGTAGACACCATACAAAACTCCGTAACAAAAAAATATTTATTCACACAAACCGCCGACAAAAGGAGAAACAGAAATCGCTGGTCAAAAAAAAATGACCATGGAAAGAAAAACAATACGTTAACCAAAAGTGCTTGCAAAAGGCGAGGAAGAAATTAACTAACAACGAAATGCCAAGAATCCAATTCCCCTGAAGCGAGATCAAATCATGGAACTAAGACTATATTGTACTTACAAAAAAAAACATAATCCAGAGAACCAGAACTAATACGACAAGAGCGAGAGGTCTAGAGAAAAATGATCAGTTGCGCAACAGCAGTAGCAAGGTCAACAATAATCCGACAAACTGCTGAAAGTTTGTCGGTCCTTAAATACGTGACGCCCAGATGATAACATTGGCAGCAGGTTTGCACACTGGAGGATTGGCTCCGGTCTGCCACCTGCTGGGGGACGCAAGAACAGGAACGTGACAACTGCCTCACTTTGCTCAGTGAGTGGGATTCTTTCTTTTTCAGTCTGTACCAAACAGAAAACAGACTGACTGCAATGCAACACCATTTTTCTTCTTCAAAAGAACTCTTACCGAGCATTTGAACTCTCAATAGTAAAACATGTTGGAGGTCATGAAAGCAGAAAAATGCTTTGTTAATGTTTATCCCGGAGAAAGACAGCCTTGTCTTTTTTGCTTTCCAACACGGCAAGTATTTCCTGTGATCAGGAGCAGATTTCCACTCACACATCCTGTGTAGGCAATCGGTCCCTGCAGTCTTCACATGAGGTTAATAAAGTCATGTGGACTGGGATGATGATTTCAAGGCCCTCTCTCATTTCCAAAGCTTGGAGCAGATGATGAAGTCACATACACATCAGATGCTGTGCTCAATTTCTGGAGTGTATACAATGTGTTTAACTCAGAAGATGTGTCCATATTCCTTACAACATTTCAACTTTGCGAGAAAATGAGCTGCAGTCACAAAAGACTTCTCAGACTCCTCAATTTAACCAAATCATCCATCCATGAGCATATTGCAGGACCTCAGTTCAGCTATCAAAGGATTAATTGTGGGAGTGTGCTTTGTTTTCTTTTGTTTTTTGTCTTTAAATTTTTGCCTCAAAGATTCCAAAAGAAGGACTAGCCTCAAGAATAGCTGAAAAGAGAATATATCCTGGAAAATAAATGATACAAGTGGACTCTCATTCAAAGCATTTGGTCTTCCAGCATCCCGGAATGGATTGTACTCGACGTCAGATGTTCCACTTTTACATGGCTGTCCTTTAAGTCACTCTCTATAGTTTAGTTGTTTTTTTTTCTTGACACTGTAATACAGCGGTCAGTACTGTTTTCACACTGCAAGAAGGTCCAGGGGTTGAATTTGTGTTTTTCATGCCTTTAGGTGGGGAGTTTGCATGCTCTACCTGTGCTTGTGCCAAGTTGAGTTGACAGATGACTCACTCAGTGCCATTCACGTTTGGAGGAAAAAGTTGCGTTTAAATTCGACATCGCGCTCGCTCAACATTTCACACAATTTCCTACACTGGTGTCTGGTGTATAACAGAGGGCCAGTGAAAATGACTTTGTTCTGTGTGGTGAGAGAAAGGAAAAACAACATGTGACCGGAGTGAAGTCACAGCTCATCTGGTTGAACATCTTGTGTCCAGATGTTCATAACACATTCGGGTTATCCACCTTTGCCGTCCGGCTGGCTGGTCCAAAGATTAAACACGTGGTCGCACAAGCCTCTTCTGTCCAAAACGCTGTGAATAAAACGGCCTTTCTTTCACAAAAATCAAGTGAAAAAGCTTCAGCGTGTGGCTTATAGTGCACGGTTGAGTTGCAATGTGTCCACTTGGTGTCATCACAGCACAGCGTATTGGATCCAACTCCATCCGGCGGCGTCACCATCGTGCCATTGCAAAAGTGAGATGTGAAAGGTTGTCAACTTAGACTGTCAAACTTGAAATGTGAGGGATGTCAAAGTGTCACTGAAGCCCGTGTGAATAAATTCCAGATGGATGCTTTTGCGCATCTGCATGAATCTGCATATGCCGAAGCCCAAAGATGAGGTCACGGAGTGTCAAACTTAACATTGTGGCAAACCACAACGTGGCAGAAGCATGGGAATTTCCAAAGTCAAATCAATCCATTCCGCGACACGAGTTAACTTCAAAGTTGCTTTTTCGATTTGCTTTTGCAGGCCATAGAAAGCCCATCAACGTGACCACGCAATTTTACTTTTGTCATTCTGAATTGCCACGGATGCATGAAGCTATCTTAGACATAGAGTTGGTGTGAGTGGATACGTTGGGGTGTGAAGTCCGTGTGTGCTACACTCATCAACAAAGCAACACAAGATGCCCTTTGATGAAGGCTGAGCTCAAGAGACCGTAAACCTCGAGGCACCTTTGATGTTCTGCTTTGGTTCTCTGGTTTGTAATCTGTTTCCATGATACCGTGTCCATATTACAGCTGTTGCCATTCTTGAGAATTCATGATCAAAATTGTCCCCACCACTAAAAAGTGACTCAGAAATATTGAATCTGATGTCTAATAGAGTCAGTCCAGTTGAAAAATTCCCAAATTTTAAATGTAAATGTTTTCTCTTTGTGGTTCTCATGTACAAGAAGATCTTTGCTAAATTACAATCCGTCACCGTTGTTTTAGGACTGTGACTAAATTTCACCGGTTCGCCAGTCAGTCATCGTCAGTCTCGTGACTCACGATGTGGAACTGGGGAATTCATTACCAACCACTAAAACAAGTGTGATTTGGGAGGCCCGGATTGTGGCGGTTTCATGAGACGTGTGAACTCCATCGAGATCCATTTGGAAAATATGTCACCTTCCTTGTGAAAAGAACTTGCGTCATGGATCTTGGAGCTATGGCCAGTGACGTCCATCGCTCTCGACAGGCTACTTTTAAGGGGCGTGTTTTTGCATCAATTTAATCAGAATACCGTAACAGATTGCTTAGGAGACGGTTGAGCCTGAGAGTTAACCAGGTTGCCAAGCAACACATTGGCACATGGCACGTCAAATTCCAAGAAAAAAATTATAGCTCATTGTCCATTATTACAATAACTATTGTTTGCGATATTGTTTGTGCACGCTTGCAATCCTGGCTGACCAGGTCCTGAAAATAATTCCTGATCATAGCGGACCTTGTCATTGGACTTAGTAAAAAATAGGCTTATCTCAACAGAGGTCAACACACTTTTCGTTTTGGTGTCTGATCGTTATTTCTCAATGACTTTTTCTCATTGATTTTTGTTTGTTACTCGGCCTTGTTTTTCATTGTGTTAGTTGTCATCTTGATTGAATTCAGTTTGATTGCTTGATTTTGAAAAGGTCTGCTTTGGTTACACTTGGTGTCAAACTCAAAGGCCGGGGGCCAGATCTGGCCCGCCACATCATTTTTCTATGGCCCGCGAAAGCAAACGTGTCAACTTCCATGATGCCTGTCTATGTGTTGGACCAGGTGCTCGATGAAAGTCTGAGCTGGATCTGGACAAGTAAAGTCTTTATCACATGCAAAATCTTGTGCACAGACATTTGAGAGCGGGACTTCAAAATTCAACAGCTTGTTTAATTCCTATGGAAGTGCGTGAGTCACCGAATGAATGGATGATTGAATGAATGTTAAAAGCTTTCATGTCAGTACACAACAACTTTTCCTGAGTTGTCTTGTCTTCAAGCCTGAATAGCCTTCACATTAAATGTGATTCAATTGCAAAGAAAAAAAATCTGTTCCTAAAAACTTTAGGTTGCACTTCTTTCCAAAGCTGCACCGGAGGCCTGACTTATATTGCGCATCCTATTTGGCCTCGAAAAGGGCATGAAAGGGGAAAGCTGAGGCAAATTGGGGAAGGATCTGGGGAGAAGGAAAAAAAAAATGAGCCTCTTATTCCTCACAAAGACTCTTTCAAATTCACTGGAGCAAAGTTGTTTAATTTTGAGAAAGTCAAAATTTTTAAAGTTCTTCCTCTGCCTCCAGTCTCGAGAGCATCATTTTCGATCCCGGGCTCATCCTCTCTGATAAAGCGAAGAGAAATCATGCATAGCTGCTGGCTTCGAAGGAAAGAAAGCTAAGCATGGTAGAAAGAGATATGCGGAAAGACCTAAAGGGAAAACATTTTCGAAAAGTGAAAACGTGTCTCTGAAGCACATAATTATGGTCGGATGCGTTGCAACAGTAAAATGTCGGTTGAAATCTGGAGAATATTGCCAAACACGACATCATTATGTGCTTTTGCTTTCAAAAGACAATTGAGTCTGTTGACACTTCTGTTGACATGATTCAGTGTTCTATGAAGTGGCTCCCAAACCCGTTTGATATGCGTATTCATGGGCGAGTCAACTTGAAAAGAGTAAAATGACAAATTTCCTTTATTGGAGATGAATCAAACTATGCCTTTACCAACGTGATGTACCACTTTAAAAATCCGCTTATCCTCACATGGGTCGCGGGGGGTGCTGAAGCCTATCCCAGCTGTCTTCGGGCAGTAGGCGGGGGACACCCTGAACCGGTTGCCAGCCAATCGCAGGGCACACATCGGCGAACAACCATCCGCGCTCACACTCACACCTAGGGACAATTTAGAGTGTTCAATCAGCCTGCCGTGCATGTTTTTGGAATGTGGGAGGAAACCGGAATACCCGGAGAAAACCCACACAGGCCCGGAGAACATGGAAACTTCACAGAGGGAACCCGGAGCTTGAATTGAACCCGGTACCTCTGCACTGTGAGGTCGACGCGCTAACCACTGGATCACCGGGCCGCCAATTAAAATGATTATTTTACGTAATTTTATTTTGCTTTGTGCTGTTTGCAGGCAGGTCTGCATTGAGATTTTCAATTGTCGTATCTGAGCAAATAAAGTTTACATAAATACATTCCCATTAATGATTGAAGTCATGTGATTTATAACAAGGTTGTTATTGCTGCAGTTAAGCAGATTTGGACACGGTTTGCCAGGAAGCAAATTGCATCTTCTCCTGCTTCAGTGATCTTCCTAATGCATTCAAATCAAATCTAATCGTAATTGGCTGAATGCCTTGATTTGTTTGCATGACTCAAATTTTGAAAAAAAGAATTTCTAAAGATGTCATGTTAGAATCAAAAGTCATTGGACCGAATAGATTATTCACTGATTCCATCGAACTGAGTTTCGTGTGCCGAAACAGATTGAAACAAAAGAGGCCACGTCATTTTATTATTCTAATCACATAGAAAGAAACGACAGTGCATTAAAATGCACTTAAACTTCTAATTAACCTTCTTTCACAATGTCATTGGAAGATCGACGACACACCATCACAAAAGGTAACAACGCCGCACATAGCAGAGTGTGAAAGCGTGCTCTAAACTTTCAGCTTGGTTGAACCAGAAATGCTCAGGCAAGTGGTAATAACACGCAAGTCCTCCACTTGCACCCTTGGCCCAACACTGACCTCCTTCAAAGAAACGTTTTTCCCGAGGACATCCTTACATCTTTTAATCACTCGACTCAGCGAGGAGTATTCCCCAATGCATTCAAAACGACACTTGGGCAGGGTCTGAAAAAAAAGTGGCCTTATATCCAGTAGTCCCTCATTTATCGTAGGGGCTATGTTTGAAAAAGAACCCGTGATAAGTGAAATCCGTAAAGTAGCCATCTTTATTTGTTACAATTATTACATATTCAATATGATTTTGAATGGAACTGAAGATTAAACATTTTTAACCGAACAGTTATGTACTTGTATGTTCATGCGGGGAGTAAGCTGAATGGGAAGAGCCGCTGTCCACGATGTCATTGTCTGTCTGATCACTGATGTTTTGGCAAGAAAGAAACATCACAGGTACCAACATGTTTAAAATATGTAAACAGTGATTATACATTCCACATTTGAGACAAAGATTACAAAAGTACAAGTATTTATTTAAATCTGTAACTTTAAAACTTTATACAGTAATCAACATAAAAAAAAAAACTACAACCGCAAAACACTGACGACAAGTTGTGACCTTGCTTTTAAAAGCCAAATAAGTGAGAAGTAAAATCTTTGCAATTTAAATTTAAATGACAAAAGGAAGTGTCAAGTAAATAAAACATGACCACGTAACATAACACAACCTAAAAGTATTATTTGCAAAAGTTATGCCCACATGGAGTAAGAGTAAGACAGTGTGTCAAATGCTTATAAGACTTAAAAAGTTCCTTCCATCATTTTTTGTTTTGTTCCCCGAGGCAGAGGAAGACAGATGCATCATGGTTTCATAACACAGGGCGGGAGTGGCGGCAGATGAAGTGGGAGTTGTGAGATTTTACCCTTTCATGCACCCTGTAACCTGATAACATGATAAACTGTCCACTGTAGTAATCGCTGTCCCTGGAAGGATTTTCCCAACGATGACCAAAGATGCGTTTATGAAAAGAGAGAAAAGCATCGTGAAATTTTAATGTCACTCCTAGGAATGTATTGGCTGCTTATCACAGCATCTTAATGGACTCGTCTTGGTCGACAAAGCCAAAACAAACACGAGATTAGATTCAACAAAACATGTCCTCTCTTGGCGACGTGCTGCGAATTTGATTAGACCGGCCTTTCGGATACATGACAGCTGTGTTTTTGAGAGAAAATGAGAATGGAGTAGCAGAGGCAAAATTGTTGGCCCAGGAAATAGAAGTGACGACATACCAGTGGCGCTGATGGAGTACACTCACTTGACTTGTGTGCAGGCAGCATGGGATCGGTCCCCACGCTGGGTCAGTGTGGATTGTGGGTATGAATGGTTGTTCGTCTCGATATGTGCCCTGTGATTGACTGGTGACCATTTCAGGGTTTAGTCCACCTTACGCCCGAAGTCTGCTGGGGATAGGCTCCCGCACCCTCCAGCGGCCCTCTTCAGGATAAGTGGTGTTGGATGGATGGATGGACATAGGAGTGGAGGTATGGACTACTTTGTAGAATGCTTCATTTTGATGAAAGCACCAAAACTTTCTCCACCCATTTATTTATTTATTTAGTTAGTTTGCATGCCATTGAAACAGCTCATTTTCATCGCATTTTAAAAAGCCAGATTTTTCCACTTGAAGCTTGTCATCATGTGTTCTGTGTCCTTCATTTGGTCACAATCAGTTCTGAGGGACGCTAACAACAAAAACATTCGATTTTGATTGTGTTATTTAAATCTTGCCAACCCAACGAGGACAGCATTTTGAGCAGCGGAATCCTTGATGCTCACAAACCTCCAGCTGTTCTGAGCATATGTAACAGTTGCCAGTAGCTTGAGGTTATCTGCTGTAAAGTGTGGATGTGATTAAACTTCCTCTACTCACTGTCTCCCCCGCAAATGTTCCAACGGCGGGATACATTTAACACAAATGGTGAGACCTGCTTATAAGATTTACTCTCTGTCAATCCACAACAGGTAAATAAGACATGAGATACACTTCAGAGCTAAAAGGTCCTTTGGCCTGTGTGGTACAGTCCTGTTAAGAGCTCACCATACAGCCTCGCAATCTGCTTATTGTAGATGCACTCCAGCATTAACTTCGAAAGACTCGACCACCTTTGGAGCATTGTAAGACTTTTGCAAATGAATATGCCACCCCCTGCAACCAACGATGACAAAAACTAGACACGTGCACTAAAAATTCTACAAAAACACTCAAAAACCTAAAAGGCCTTTTTAGTCATATTTGGTTTAAAAATGACCACCACCACCATGTCCCAAGAAAACAATATGGCGACACACAGCACATCACATGACTTAGTCTCTAGCGAGCTGTTGCTGCTTAGCGCCCACTCCCGCGCTACTCAGCAGGGATTACCGGTAGGCACACTAAGACATACACACAAACATACACAAACACAGAATGAAATGCAATCGAAGCAGCAAGTGAGTAGGACTAGGAATCATTTACACAGGCAAAGCATGAAGCAGTCAAAAGGTGACTCGCCACAAAGCAAATGGTCTTGTGGCTCATGACCTTTGGTGAGTACCTTTGGAGTTCTTTTTAATGGTCCTCTGTTATAGTGTAAAGATTTTTATGTGTCTGCATCATGCAAAGCGGTGTCTGTAATAGTTCAGACTCTGTTACCTGACTCTGTTTGACAGACAGATGAGCGACATGGGTCCAATTTGCTAATCTTCTGTCGTCAAAATGCTGTGTGCTCACTGAGCTCACTGGCCAGTGTGGCGTTTGTTCACGTGGGGATCACCTGGTTTTCTTGAGAGAATGTTTGTTAATGTGCCAGAAGACCAGCTCAAGATGCAGTGTTTTCTGATGCAGTTTTTGATAAGTTAACCTTACCACTTTATTTCACATTTTATTTTCATTTTGTAATTATCTGGAGATTTACAAAAAACAAAACAAAAACAAAACCGTGATATTCCCCCTGGTGGTCGAAACTAAAGACTGCAGGTCGGACTTGGGACGAGTGTCAAATACAGCAGAAATGAAATGGCTAGGCATCTATTCAAGTATGTTTGAAAACTATAAAATATTTTCTAATGCCACTTTTTTGTGATGTCAATCTTTTGATCTGCCTCAATAATGTAATGAATTTAAAATGAAAATCGGGGTTTTCTCAGCAATTTTTAGATGAGATTAAAATATAGATTAATTAGATCAATTAATTACAGATCATAATGAATTAATCACACATTTTTTTAATCTCTTGACAGCAGTGGTAAATAGTAGGATGGTACTGGTGCGAACAATGCCCTTCAATTCTTTTTAGCTTCATTTTTTGTTAGCATGTCACTTGCTTTGGGGATGAAAACATTGTTACTCATCTTTTAAGCATTCAAATTTTTCAATGTATGCAATATTTGAGTAAATATGAATTTCAAACAATACAGTAATGCAGACACAACCACGCAATGCAGCTTTGTATGAAGCCAACTTTTCTCTCTGTGTCTTTTTTTCCCACCCTCTAATTTCTAGTTGTTGCGCCAATCTCCACAGGCAGCATTAAGATTCGTGAGGGTGAGGGCAATTACAGAGGAGAGAAATTACAGAGCAGGCCAAAAACAAACTATTGTATTTCCCCTCCGGAGCTTGGTTATTAATAGCTTAGGCAACAATAGCATCTGCGTCATCAGTCTACTCTCCAATCATAATTTGCTCCCGGCTTTAAATGCTCTTGTAACACTGAATCTAGTAACGAGGATTCTTCTTTTTTTGTTGTTTTTGTCAAACCCATTGGAAGACCCCCAAAATTGCATGTTTCTTCAACCATTCATATTGCATCGTCAAAGAGAGAAAGGCATTGTCAAGCCATGGTCAATAAACCAGCAATATGTCGCTGTCAGTTTGTAACTTGGTGTCGTAAGGTGAAATTTCATTTTCCATAATGATCACAATGTCGGCATTTTCATTTTATTTTAAACCATCTGAATCATTTAGTTCATGGGCTATTTTAGCTACCTGATTTTGAGCTGCTCGCATCAATCAGACTCACTTCACCAGAAATGTAAATGTACCTATATATATATATATATATATATACACACATAATTATTCTTTCTCCTTTTTATATCAATTGTCTCATATTCATTATAAATACTGCATTTCTTGAATACATTTAATGAGTTGATCAAAAATCCAAAACAAGAACAGTATATATATATCTGAGTCTTTAATTATGTTCCAAAATGTATAAAGTCAGAAAAAAATTATATCCGCAAGTGGCAAAATACACATTGAAAATACAGCAAGAAAGTGAAATTTCGTCTTACAATATACTTAATCCCATCAGGGGTAAGTGGTCTAGGAAGACTGTTCAACATAAAAGACGTGGTCATGTGTAGTGTAGTCCCAAGATTTTCGTATTTGCTTGCATCTGCAAGGGTGGGTTTTTTTTTTTCTCTTCTCCTGTGTATTTGCTTCGGTTCTTCTTGTGGCCCAGACACCTTATCTACTCTCAGGAGGTGCTCATATTCATGTAGACAAGAGAGATAATGTGTCAAATGTAAGGATGTGCAGGGAAGGGAGGGGCGCGGGTTTTAAATGGATGTTGATAACGGGAAAGGAAAGAGGGTGTGAAGGCAGGTGAACAAGAAGGAGGTGAGTCAATAGTGTGTGAGAAATCAGGAGGAATAGAGAAGCTGGGAGGAGAAGTGCCCCACTAGTAATCCTATTAGAGAAGCCCAGATCAAGTTGGCATTGATGCTGCCGCCTCTGAGGAGATTTTCCTCCATGCTTTTGAAAAGGCCTGCAACACACTTGAGAATTCCTCTAATTGAATAAGTTTTCACCGTCACAGTCGACCTGTTTCTTCTGTGCCCATATCACTCAGGTAATTTACTCAACGGAAATTAAGTCACTTTATCGGTTTCCTGTTTTGAGCATACAGTATTTCAGGCGAAAAACAAGCAAAAAGCTTGGAACGAGACTCCAAGCTGTTTTGTGCTACTCTCAGCGGAAGCGGACAGTCAGACAACCACGGAGCCAATGCTCCATTAATGTTACACTTTCAGCAAGGAATATCTGAACACAAACAGAAACACATAGAGACAGATAATAGAACAACACTCGCGGGAACATCTTTATCCTCTGCGTAGAATGACTTACTGTATGTTACTGCTGTACTGAGAATCCAAGAGAGGAGATGAGTCTACACAGTACATTACCATATATTTATGAATCTGTCTGGTCCAAGGCGTGCACACCAGAATGAATAGCAAAATGTGCATTGAAGCCCATATCCCATTGAGGGGGTGAACATTTACGTGTTAGCGAAGGGAGAGAACGTCAGGGTTCGTTCAAGGTTGCATTCAAGAAAAGTTCTCCAGACGTTCGCCTACAGTTTTAATGTTTTGTTTTTGTCTTGTAGCAAGGAAATTTTAAACGCGTTCAAAATTCCCTTGCGACAAGAAAAGCAGAGAGGACTGTCTGGTGAACGTCTGGCAAACGTTTGCATCTTTGAACGAACCCCGACACACCCTGATGAGAACACAACATTCACTACCTTTGCAAACGTTCCCCCCTCAGCGGGATATGGGCTTGAACTCGAAAGTGTGACAAAAACTGTTTAATTCCTTTTAATTCGATTTGTCACTACTGTACACGTTTTTATTTATTATCTATAAAGTGAGATTGAAATACAGTAATACTATCGAGTGCTATTCTTCTCAGTCAAGAACACAATACACATTTTTTTGCAGTTTTTTTCAGAAGATGAAACAGATTAATGGCAATTGTATTCGTTTCAATGGGGACAGATGATTTGAAATAGAGAAGGAATGAATGAATTGTGAATGTTAATTGTGAATGGCTGCGCCCATGGTAATATATGCGCAAATGTTACGATTATAAATTACACAGCAACTCACCTTCAAACTCATTCACAGTGGATCAGGGAAATAGAAGCCGACATGAAACAGTTCCCTCTGCCTCTATCCCAAAACAGCGAATATCAATCAAAAATCAGCGGCGCAAAATCATTTCTATAATTTTTTTTTCCAGGAATATAGTTGCGGAAAATTAGGGGAAATGAAGTGTTGTTTTGGTAATTTTTTTCTAAACCTCATTTCTTTTTGCCATTAATTTCTTTCTGTGATGGAAGGATGTGTCTGTGTGTGCAATACTGCAGAAAAATTCTAATTTAGTGGGCTGGCACACTGTCTTAGTATGAACTTAAATGTATTTCCACAAGAAGTCAGTGTTTGAGCCTGCATGGATGCCATCAGTGGATGTTTTGGGATGGCTGTGGCCTTATCATAGCCAGCCGAGGAGCCCCTGGACCCCCTGGCTCATCAACGGGAAATAGATTACCTTCTTCTTTAATCTCCTTTTTGTTTCCTGACGCACAGAGGGGTGTGCCATGATAAAAACGTTGGAAAGTTGAACCTTCTTTGAAAGGATCCACTTGGAGCCAAGCCTGAATGATTTATTGTTTTGGATCGCTGCTGATAGATAGCCTTATTTCTTGGAAAATAACGTGGTTTTTGTCCAAAGTTCATAAATACTTGAATGTAATTATACCTTTTGCCACGCATTGATTTCGTTCAACTTCTACTTAATTAAAAATAGATTTCATGTGTATGCACAAAGCAGCGCCAGAAAGTTGCACACTCCACTTTTAATGCATACACTGTAACTTATGACTCACATTTGATTCAGTTTCCTTTAAAAAAAAAAAAAAAAAAAAAAAAAAGCTCATGGGGGCTAATGGGGGCTAGGAACAAGGTGGCAATGCCCCCCCCGCATATAAGTGCAGTATCTAATGTTTAAACTTTGGATCATGTCACGGGGCTTTACATTAATGTTGACTACTGTCTACATTTTAAGCGACATTACTGCATTTTGACAATTTGGAGAACAAAGTATTAAGGTGTTACTTGATGTAAAAGGTTTTACTGCATATGGTTGCAGAGTCACTTGTGTGTGGCCACTGTGCAGTCTCGGTTTGTAAAGTGTTTTTGTCTTTCCCGTTTCTGGGAAGGGAACAAGAAAACAAATAAATAAACTGGGCACCATTGAATAGTGGTGATTTCTCAGACTGTGTGTCTGCAGCCTTTTATCACAAACATTAGCTTTAAACTCAGTTCATTATTAAAACGTGTGAGAAAGATACAAGTGAGGTCCTCAATAGTGCGGATGAATCACCTTTTTCCTACTTTGTGAAACACTAAATAACCTTATTTTACTCTCCATTTGCTCTCTTACAAAGAGTCTTTACCTTGAATTGGATTTTTAATGTGCCTTGGTGGAGTGTGCACTGTCTCCTTGAGACTGACTGTGTCCAAATATATTGCAAGAGGAAAGGTCGTGGCCTCTAGGCTGACATCAAATTGCTTTTTGGGGAGGTGGGAGCGTTACAAATTTCATGGGGAGTGTTCGGATTCTCTTGTGCCACAACTCATTTTTCTATCATCTTGTCTCTGCTTTTAACTTTGCCTCTTTGAGAGGTTTCTGCCTACCTGAGAGGGGAAATATTCAGTTCTTAGTGTCATATGTCACGACAATAAAATTGTTCTTGTAAAGTATGAGACGGCGTGAGTCAATTTTTTTTGGGTACTGACGTACTTCTGTTCCACCCTTCGGATCAAAAGACTTTTATCACTGAAATATCGCTGGCATAAACAGGATGTTGTGATGACGCAAGAGCAAAATGCGACCAGGCGCACGCCCGGCAAGACTCAAATGGCAATGGGTTGCGGCCTCGCCGCTAGCTTTGGCTAACCTGACCACTACAGCAACGGCAGGGGGTACCAAGACAACAACAAGGGCAGTGATGCAAAGTGATGCTCTGTCGCCAGATGATGTCCAATAATACTATGTGCTCAAGATTACTTTATTCATCGCATTTTAGGACAACGCCACCAAAACACTTGTTACACTTAACATTGTGTCGTTACCCACACAAAGACTCATTCGGAATAGGACACATGAGTGGTCTATTTGAGGCGTCGCTAATGGTAAGTGATATTTTTTCTTTGCCGGTCCTACAAACTGTGTCTTCATACACTGTTTGGGGACCGCTGCCATTAAGTAAAGAAAAGAAAAAAAAAAGAAAAAAAAAGAAAAATGATAATTTGTGCTTGTGCATTGTTGGAATGTCAGTGCAACAGAAATATTTTAAGTACCTCTTCTGACATGTCCACCACCTAAAATGTCTTGAATGTTGGACAACGCAGTGGCGGGCACTGTACTCAATTTTGTCGGTCCGTCATTCGTGAACGATCCGGGCACCCGGCCGTCACCGTCTGTCAGTCATTATTTCAACCCCAACGAAACGCTAATCATCTTACAAAGATGAAAACGAAGGATATTTTCGATACCTTTATTGTTCGCTTTAGCTAGTTTTGTGAGGAGAAAATGTCATTTTAGTGAGTTATCGTATTTTTGTGAACAAAAATGTTTGTTTAATGAAAGTTTTTGTTATTTTGCTAATTTTCGTTGACAACAACCTTGGTCCCTGCATGAATCCGTCAGCTCACTGCTCCACTGCATGTTGCTGCTCATTAATATGCACTGTGGAAGACCAGGGCCAAAGCAATTTCATTTTCTAAGCAGAGCCTTTGAGGAGTTCATTTCAAATGCCCTCCAACCACGACTCAATCTGAATTGCATTTGGATGGACAAAGACTTGTGTTTAGAAAAAAAAAGAAAACTGGAGGGGGTGGGGGGGGGTTGATTTGCCATCAGCTAAAAGGCAAAAATTGCACAGTAATAAGAAAAATAAAAAATGTCATGAACTGTGGCTCAAGTCGGGATCGGAATGCTACTGGCATCTGTCTTATTGTTTTGCAGCCGGGGCTCTATCCAGTAAGCGCCACTTTTTTGCACGAGTTTGTGAGCAATTACCTTTGTCACCTCTGTACAAATAGCTGTGAAAAACTTAAATCTTAGAACTAGGAACGTTTAAACCACCTTCTGAAAGATGTTTTACTGATAAACTGATGAATTGCATTGACTTTCTTGATTTTGTCAAGGTGTTCAAATATCTTTTTTATGTCACAAGAGAACACAATTTGTGTTAGTACGATCAAAATAAAGATATATGTTCGGGAGAAAACGGCAAAATAAAATATGGTGAAAGGTCAAAATTGTCTTTTCTGGCTCCCGGTTGATTTGTCTTTGCATGTTGCTGCTCATTAATATGCACTGTGGAAGACCAGGGCCAAAGCAATTTCATTTTCTAAGCAGAGCCTTTGAGGAGTTCATTTCAAATGCCCTCCAACCACGACTCAATCTGAATTGCATTTGGATGGACAAAGACTTGTGTTTAGAAAAAAAAAGAAAACTGGAGGGGGTGGGGGGGGTTGATTTGCCATCAGCTAAAAGGCAAAAATTGCACAGTAATAAGAAAAATAAAAAATGTCATGAACTGTGGCTCAAGTCGGGATCGGAATGCTACTGGCATCTGTCTTATTGTTTTGCAGCCGGGGCTCTATCCAGTAAGCGCCACTTTTTTGCACGAGTTTGTGAGCAATTACCTTTGTCACCTCTGTACAAATAGCTGTGAAAAACTTAAATCTTAGAACTAGGAACGTTTAAACCACCTTCTGAAAGATGTTTTACTGATAAACTGATGAATTGCATTGACTTTCTTGATTTTGTCAAGGTGTTCAAATATCTTTTTTATGTCACAAGAGAACACAATTTGTGTTAGTACGATCAAAATAAAGATATATGTTCGGGAGAAAACGGCAAAATAAAATATGGTGAAAGGTCAAAATTGTCTTTTCTGGCTCCCGGTTGATTTGTCTTCCCACTTTTGAGAAAACAACGGCCGTTCCTTGAGTGACTTACCATGTTTGAAAATGTCGTCTTTGCCCCTCTCCCCAGTCGGCAAGTAATGGGGCTATTTCCCTGCAGATTCCATACGCGGTCAAGAAATGACCTGTGGTGAGGACATCATCTTTTCTAGCTGGTGGGAGGCCATATTTTAATATGAAGATGGAAATGTTCTCGTTTGCCATCATGTATTTTTCTCAAATGAATTTTGAAAATGGAGTAAGTATTGTGCGAATGTACAAGCAGCAGGGGCATCTCTATTGACCATGACTTATTATCCCCGTGAGGATTGTACAGGTCCGCGACAGTCGATCCACTGTATGATTTTTTTACTGGTGGTTCATGCGGTCTTTTTCCCCTCTTACTTTAAAATCCATCAGCCTCCTCAAAGGCAGAGAGCATTTTACAGATACCCCGCAGATTGCTTGTATTGCAGCTCATGTGCATAGTTTGAGTCTCTATAGTTGCCTCATTCGTCTTCTCATTTAAATTTGTTTCATAGTCAGGCTGGTGCCACCGTTCAACCTTTACCTGTACCGTGTCTCAACTTCAATTTCAGCATTTCACTGTATTTTGAAGCCACACTCAATAAATCATTTTCGTGACATCTCTTAGATCGGCGCTATCTAACGTACGGCTTGCGGGCCGGATCATCCCCACGCTGACCGTGTTCATGACCGTCACACAAACAAACAAAATAAATCCAGGATGCATTTTCGGTATTGATAGCACACGCTTTGAGGTTGACATAAAAGGATGCTTCATGAAAATCGGTTGTGAAATGAGCAAGTTCTGACCTATTTTCAACGCGCATGCATTGCCTTTGATGGTTGTGAGCCGAGCTGCGACTCATCATGGCACTTGAAGCGCTCGTAACAAGATTAGAGCTTGCTGATCGCCGAAGTGATATAAAGTGGGTCACTACACTTGCGTTCACGTTAGCATTAGCATCTAGCGTTGTCACTTTGTTGCCGCTCAGTGCCGGTAAAAGCCTTTGATCTTCGCAAAGAGATTCACGATGGGCGGGGGTCACAATTACAAATGTGTAGCATAAATTTGCTAACATGTACATGTATCTTTAAATGCGTGCGACGATTTGCAAAAGCGAGTCTGGAGACTTGTACGTGGCTTTGTAGCTTCACATTCAGAACCTGCTACGTAGGCTGCACCGCGCTGCACCACTCGTGAAACGTTGCAAATCATATTAAGATTCCATGAGTGCATTTTGATCTGTAAAGTTTCTCTTTAAAGATGACATAAATCAGTCTGGGCTTTGTTATTTGGAAGGACAATAGTTGTTTGTGAACACAGTAATACAAAGCGGAGTGCATGCTAAAAGAGTCAGACCATATTATCTTGGATTACGCGAAGAGAGACAGAAACAGGCAGTCGCCAATGACACGCCTCCTCAACACAGTTAGTGAGAGGCAGCACCATCTGAGATAAGGCTCGGCTGGTCACTGGCCCGCTTTGTTTCTCGCCCGTATATTCGAACAGGAAATATGATGATAGTCACATTAACTAGAAAATGTGTATTAGCAGTCTATCTCATCTTAGCACTTGACACGAAAAGTCATTTGCTTTATTACAACATGAAAGCAGCCCTTGATTGGTTGCCGAGTGTTTCATAAATCAACTTGAATGAGTCGTGGTGGGGCATATGTAAGGACATTGAAAACAGACGGTCACAGTTGCGGTCCCGTTGCAGACCAAACGTAATTGAAGCTAGTTGCTCGACTACTGTCGATGCCCTGAACATCCTAAGACTCATCTTACGGGGGAATCTGGCCTATGCAAGTTTAGTGCTACAGTATATGGCGTTTATCAGCATATAAAACGACTGGACACCATTTTCATTTCAGTCTGTGCCACTGAATTAAATCTACTCATGAAACACACAGGTGCATTTGTTAGTGTCTTGTTATTGCAAAAGCAGCGGAACTAATCATGTGAGACTGTATCGGTGACAACATGTTTTGTTGACTGTTGTGATTATGTAACAATTAATTTAGCCACCCGGACTGTGTATAAATGCGAGGAAGGGTCTGAGCTGCGCTAATCAGTGGTTTTATTTGAGCCTTTGTCATCATTTAATGACACTAATTATCTCCTACTTTATTCATAAATCAACAAACACATAAATACATAAATGCAGCATACGGTAAATGGATATTGTCTCCCGACGCGTTCCACGTGGATTAATGTGTTTCAATCAAGTAGACAATGCAAAATGTTAACCTGTACATTTGTTTGGCTGCACCGGTTCTAAATATTGCGCATCATCCATGATGCCGCATACCCTGGGAAGTATCGCAGGGAGTTGGAATCAGTCCCAGATGACAAGAGATGACCATCGTTTTTAATTATTATTTCATTTCCACTCTCCAC
Source organism: Hippocampus comes (assembly GCF_001891065.2). Taxonomy (NCBI): domain Eukaryota; kingdom Metazoa; phylum Chordata; class Actinopteri; order Syngnathiformes; family Syngnathidae; genus Hippocampus; species Hippocampus comes. The sequence continues at coordinate 2,546,723 of NW_017805820.1, forward strand.
TTCTTCCTATGAGGTGGGTGGCATGTGTGGGAGAGAAGAAATGGGAATGTACTCTTGGAATATGCCTCATTTTGCCATTAACTGTAATTGGCTTCAAGCTCTGTATTGGGCAACTTGCTGGGAACAAACTTTCTTTTCCACAAGGAGCCAAGGAGACAAGCTCTGTTGTCACACGCACACGGACATGCGCCCACACACGCGCACACACGCGCACAATAATTCGATTATCCCCTCACTCTCACTTTATTGTGCCAAATGCATTTAGTTCTGCAAACGTTCCACCTGTAACGAAGTTTCCCTTTGCCCTCTCAATCCCATTAAGACTACCGACTCTGCCATAGGAGAGTCATGTTTTAGAGATCAGACAATGAGTGCGATCACACCATATGTAACACGTCCCGGGTTCCTCACTGCAACGCCGAGATCTCGCTGACGGTAGCTGCGGAGCAGCTACGAGCTACCGCAGTTGATGAGTCAGCCGCGATCCAGAAAAATAGCCGTTTTCATTTCTGTTTTTCCATTTGAGTCCGACGTCTTTGATCCACGCTCTGTGCGCAGCAAGCTCGAGTCAACTTGACCCGCCGTCACCTCAGTCAAGGAGTGAGGCTTTATTAGCACTAACAGTGAACGCTTCTGAGTGCCTCTGCGATAGTAGTAAAAGCTTCATTTGCATTTGTGAAAAAAAAACTATCACCCTTTCCATTCTCTTCTTCTCTACTACTCTATTCCCACTGGTTATTGTGAAAATTGAGAAGGTAATACAAGCTCGCAAGAGCGACTCAATCAAAAAATTATTTTTCAGTGATGTAATACGAATTGCTTTTAAGCCCTGTAATTAGCTGGCAATAAGTCCGGGGTGGATCCTGTTTCTTGCCCAAAGTCGTGTGAGAGAGATTCGAGCTCAGCCACGACCTTGAGGAAAAGCCTTATAGAAAATGGAAGGATGTTTTTGAGCCGGGGCCAATCAATGTCAATATAATATAAGGCTTTATCTTTTTAGGATTATGACTATTAAGGTTCTGCTTGCAAATCTTATGGTACAGTACTAGATTTAATGGTGTGTTCAAGGAAACGATATACCTCAGAGGAGCGACTGAAGGCGGATTTCTTATCCTCTCGGGCAACCCACTCTCTTAAATAAACCCTTTTGAAACTCGATGCTACATTTGAAGAGCAAACAACATTATGATGAATAATCACGCCATTCCTTCTGTGTTCTATGCATGCCGGAATGCTTTATTTTTCCAAACCGAAGGTGATTTTCCAATTTTTCCTGCAAATACTTGTACTGACGGATTTCAAATAACAGCAGAAAGAGGGAGCAAGAGAATGAACAAGGTTACCCCACTGGGAGTGGAACTAGATAGTCACATTTCTAAAATGCCGACAATGTTCAAATGCATGATATATATATTTCCTCTTGCGCAGGAATGTTACTCTTACTGCAACCATACGCCTACAGAGTCCTTCTTTCATCAAAAATGTCACGTGTGCCAACCCAAATGATGTCTTTTAATTACTTGAAGTCCTTCCACAGACCAAATACATCTGATCTGGCCAGATCTGCTCGTGTTTTGATCTTTGTATAAAGCCCATGAGCTTCAAAAAATATTGTGCATAGTCCTGCCAAATTTGCTCACTCAATGCAGAATGAGATGCTGAATGTGGCATAGTACATGTGCGGCACTGAAACACGTGCGCGGTACATATACGGTGCGTAATGCGGGCGGGATAAAAATATAGCTGAGGCTATTTGGCTGCATTCAGGCATAAAGCTGGCTGACATGATTTACTGCCATACAAATGAGGATCACGTCCGTACACACACACACACACACACACACACACACACACACACACACACACACGGATTCATTCTGGGTGAATCGCACGAGAACATCAAAACAGATACAATCACCTAGATGTAGCAGTTCTTTAGTCAGTTCTTACAGTACAGAACATTATTATTATTATTTTTTTAACCCAGCGTTAGGATGCACTGCTATTTCAAACGTGAATATCCTCAGGGGAACAAAACTAATACATATTCCAGTCACCTCCCAAAAGTAGACGGAGGCCTATCGATTTGTGGTTAATGCCAATTCGACTAGCGCTCCTCAGCTTTCACACACTGCGGTCGAGGACATTTATAGAACAGGCTTGATGCCATGGATGTTTTCTTCCTCGTGAAACAAGATATCGTTTGCCTCATAGCATGGATGTAGTCATATCTGGATGTTTTCAGAAAACAAGAAGAGGAAAAGGCACAAAGGTTTTTTGTTTTTTTTGTAATGGATTTGTTGCCAGTATGTTAAATACGATTAAAGCAATTAAGCTATTTGGCTAATTGAATGTAAGTGCCATGATCGGTCAATATCATCACAACACACAAATACGCGCGTGCGCACACACACACACACACACACACACGCACACACACACACGCAATGTAATTGCGTGTCTACTTTTGACTTCCAACTGCAGTTGCGAATCACCAAGCTCATGGGCGTTCAACAAATAATCATTGGTCCAGCCATTTTCTACTAGTATCCAATTCAGGATCACAGTTCTGTGCATAATGACTGAAAATGGAGGCTGTCGAACAGCCACATGAACAGTGACTGAAAAAAAAAAAAAAGGCTGGCCAATGGTGGTCGTCAAATGGTGTGGAAACGTTCTGCTCAAACAGAAGTGCCACAGCACCAAGGAAGACTGTGTGGAGACTGTCGAATTGACATTTCGAACCTCGCGTCGTCCAAATCTGTCCTCGCAAAATGCAAAGGCTCTCCAACCGGTAAACTCCAAAAGATTACATGCCTGGATCTATTTTACTAAGCGAGTTATCGCCACAATACTATATTTTTGGCATATTTGTTTAAAAAAAAAAAAAAGATAATTTTGCAATATGCTCTCTCGTCATGCAGTTACTTGCCTCATCTGTTTTAGCCTTAAACACTGTGTTACACCGATTTTAATAATTGGGTAATTAAACCCAAACCCAGCACAGTAGATAATTATTTATATAAGTCAAGCATTTTCAATTTGTAAAACCTTGCTTCACTGAGCTAAATCTCAAAGCACATTGAATCTAAATGTCCATATAATCGTAAGTATTAATTTATGGTTAGCTTGCTCTAAACCGACCCATTTGCGTCCTTTCAAGTACCATATTCCTGCAATTATCTTTTTATAGACTGTACATGAACATTTTACACTTGGTTAGCTTCTTATGTTTTTTTTCTTCTGCTAAAGAAATGAACTATCATCGTAGATCACGGTTATGCACATTGTAACTCCTCCTGTAAAGAGAAAGACAAGATTGCATGAAGGATTGTGGAAAACGGCACTTTCTGCAGTGAGCACACACAAACAAGCGGACAAAAGTGAGTCGATTGCCCGCAGTGGCAATTTCTAAACAGTAGTTCGTGTTTGCGTAGTAAAGAAAAAGATGAGCTCAAATAAGGAAACCCATTGGAAGGAGAGATTAGGACCTTTGACTGGACTGCTCTAACCTTGTCGTTGAGGACACACGTGACACTCCAATTTGTCTTTGTTCGAGTCATTGCTCTAGCTCCTGTCTCGTTAGGTTGACTGGGCAATTAAACTAGCATCTGATTAATGCTGCAGCAATCTCTGCTCATTACTCTGAAAAGGTGCCTCATTAGGTAGGTTGTCATTATATTCTTCGACCAAGAAAGATTTTCAAAACGTGCTGTATTGGCTTTCTCGCAAGAGGCTTTCAAAATCAACCAAACCTCTCCACTGTTGGCGGCCTGAGACCCGCATTTTCCTCTTGCTGCAAAACCATGACAACATTTTATAGAAGTTACCAAGAGAATGTATTGTCCTAAAATAGGTTTTGTTCCAACTCCCTTTCACGAACATCGCAACGGCATGGATTAATATCGTAACATGAAACTCTCAACTACACAAGATACAACCACAAAAATTCTGTGATATCTTGGTACTGATCTAATCATTTTTAGAAAATTGTGACGTCAATAGTTACCGTAGATAATAATAAGAATAATAATGATAGTATAAAATCGATAATATAAAAAGTGCAATCATTAGAGTTTTAAGAGTCGAAATTAGGATGAACAATGATGCTATTTGATATGTGAGATGTGTAGCATATCGCTAGCCAGGAACATCGATAGCCAGAGGCTGAGCCGCACTGTTTTGTCGACATCTCAGCCACGTGGCAACTGGCAAGAGCATGAAACACACTCGCTGCCCCTTACCTGATATGTTCCGTCTGGAAAATGGATATGGTACAGAGGTAGAGAAATTAAGGATACATGACCTACTACACTGCAAATAAACTTTCAGACACATTTCTGTCAAAAAGATTGTAATTTTCCAAATGAAATTACAGTCCAAAAAAAAAATGAAAGGAAAACGTTTGCTGACCAAAAGTGTGATGTGATAAAAATAAGTAAGGCACAGGTGTCAAACTCAAGGCCAGATCCGGCCAGCCGCGTCATTTTATGTAACATCAAAGTGGTCCGCGACAAAAAAAAAAAAAAAAAAAAAAAAAAAAAAGACACCCCTGAAGTAAGGCGTTTAACTGAGCGTGCCTTCTAGTGCAGCGTGGCCATGCATTCTGTCTTTCGTTTTTTTGGCGGGGTGGGGGAGACTATCTGTCTGCAATCCACCCATTATGAGCCCATTTTGGGGTCCTGGCCCCCAGTTGAGAATGACTGTTTAAAAATGGAATTGCATTTGGTCATTACATTCATTCATTTACAATATTTTAATGGCACCAGACCTGACCCATCTGCCTATTTGATGCAACGTTTCATTAATCAACTGAAATCTGCATCAGAAGGAGGGCAATGATGCCATGCCGGTGGCTTGCAAGGGACCGTGGTAGCTCAAAAATCCCGTGTCCGGCGTGAGCCAACCTTTTTGAACAGATGGCATCATCACATGCTTGTGTCCCTGTTTTCTGTGGTTGTGCTGCACCGCTTTCAGATATTGAGTTTTGTGTACTTATCGGTGTTGTGTGATGCCTTTTGGTGTCTTGTCTCTTTTGTGACAGCCATTGATGAGGCAGAGACCGTCTAATGGCTTTTGGCAGGGGAGAATATTGATCACATGGCAGATCAAAAAGCTCAAAGCTCGACGAGTCTCAGTGACAATTTTCCACTTGATCAAATGAGAGCACCTACACCGCAGCACAGGTGCATGCTTTGAAAAGCACATGACACGCCCGCGACCGACTGCAAGGTGCATGTGCACAGATTGCATTGTCGCTTAAATTTTATATGACTTTGCAGCCATTCAAGCATGCGCTGTCATCCCTGATTTGGCCGACAGATCAAAAACTGGCCCCGAGCAGTGCTTGAAATTCTTCAAAAGTTTGCCTGTGTTACCTAAGGCTCCTCTGAAAATAAATATGTGCCTGGTCACAGCAGGCCTACATTCCACACCAGTGCTCATAAAAAGCCAGGAGCAGCGGTGTCGATGGGCAGAGAGATCACACACTCTGTGGACCATGGTAATAGGTAGGAAATGTCAGTGCGTCTATCCCCGCCTATCCGTCTATTGTTCATCCATCTTTTTCCTTAATCCTTCACTTCTCATTACGTTGTGCTGTCTTGTTTGAGTGTCAAACTTCGGTAGTCCTGTACTTTGCCCGCAAAGTGTACATATTGCTATTTCACATACATGCGGTTCCTGGTGCTGTCGAATGAAAAAAAAAAGTATGTCCAGTAAAGTTACAGAACATAAGCAATTAAAATCAATTGTTTTTTTTTTAAATCCTAATTTTGTCTGTTTTGAGGTGGTGGTCCTGTCTCGTGAACGTAAGTGACACTGCCTGCTGTACGGCTGAACGAATGCATAATTGTCGTTGCCATGATGACTGGGGACGGAGTGAAGAAATTGAACAAAGCAAGCTGCTGAAATGAACAATGAACACATGGCAGACAGTATCTGTGAAAACTGGAGGCAGGCAAAGTGAGATGAGGGATAAAAGGTGAGATGAGGGTGATCAAACTTAATCTAGACCGAACTGTTGAGCTGGCTGTGTTTACAGAGCAGGGAGCTCCATCATGGCAAGCAATTTACTGTCAATTACTTGCAGTTAACATAGGCAATAAACCCACATTTTTTTTTTATCTTCTAATTACCCTCGTTGGTGCCATCCATTCACAAGTTCAAATGACATTTATTTTGAGGAGTGTCTTTTTGGCAGTGGCGGACGGTGAATTTTGTACCTGGGCCTTCACTGGGTATTTAGTGATCTAATAAGCCCCCAATTAATAATACGACAAAATGTGTAAAAAAAAAAAAAACCAAAACACTACCGGTATACAGTGAAACTCCTCTACAACGAAATCATGTTTGCAGCAAGAAATTCTTCACAACAGGGGGTTTTTCATTGTAGCAAATTTGATCTCAGATGTACACACACACAAACACACACACACACACACACGTATGTGTACACACACACACAGTTCCTACCTGTCTGTGCAGGATAACTTATCCACTCATATATAACTAATCTGAAAAAGCCCCGCCCCCAAAACAACAAGTGATTAAAAAGATCATTTAAAGTTTTGTGATTTTCAAGTATGAAATTGTTTTGTTCATAATATCGGTTCAAGCGATCAATAACGTATAAAAATGATCCGCCTGTGTGTGAGTCCTCACTCCCAATATTCATAGCAGGGTAGGAGACAAGTCAGGCTTAAACCAACCAACCAATTAAAACATTCCCAGTGAAAATGATGGTGGTGAATGCTTTCAAACAATGTTTTTCTCATTTGTCACCCCAGCAACACAAACATCCGATAGTCTCCCACCCACCTGTTCTGCATGTATGAAAGCACATTTCTTATCATGAGTGTTCTTTCTCTTCTCACCAGTCCAGGTGTCTTGTGACACCATTTCAGCTTCACACCTGAGTCACGGTCGGACTGTCACAGCCGTCATGCGTGAAAAATGGCGACATGAAAAAACACACACACACACACACACACACACACACACACAAACGTATGTGTACACACACAGTTCCTACCTGTGTGTGCAGGCTACTGATCCACTCATACAAAACTAATCTGAAAAAGCCCCGCCCCAAAACAACAAGTGATTAAAAAGAACATTTAAAGTTTTGTGATTTTCAAGAATGAAATTGTTTTGTTCATATCGGTTCGAGCGATCAATAACGTATAAAAATGATCCGCCTGTGTGTGAGTCCTCACTCCCAATATTCATAGCAGGGTAGGAGACAAGTCAGGCTTAAACCAACCAACCAATTAAAACATTCCCAGTGAAAATGATGGTGGTGAATGCTTTCAAACAATGTTCTTCTCATTTGTCACCCGAGCAACACAAACATCCGATAGTCTCCCACCCACCTGTTATGCATGTATGAAAGCACATTTCTTATCATGAGTGTTCTTTCTCTTCTCACCAGTCCAGGTATCTTGTGACACCATTTCAGCCTCACACCTGAGTCACGGTCGGGCTGTCACAGCTGTCATGCGTGAAAAATGGCGACATGAATAAGCGTGTCAATACTGCAGGCTTCAAATTGAATGCTTTCAAACAATGTTTTTCTCATTTGTCACCCCAGCAACACAAACATCCGATAGTCTCCCACCCACCTGTTCTGCATGTATGAAAGCACATTTCTTATCATGAGTGTTCTTTCTCTTCTCACCAGTCCAGGTGTCTTGTGACACCATTTCAGCTTCACACCTGAGTCACGGTCGGACTGTCACAGCCGTCATGCGTGAAAAATGGCGACATGAATAAGCGTGTGTTCCTACCTGTGTGTGCAGGCTACTGATCCACTCATACAAAACTAATCTGAAAAAGCCCCGCCCCAAAACAACAAGTGATTAAAAAGAACATTTAAAGTTTTGTGATTTTCAAGAATGAAATTGTTTTGTTCATATCGGTTCGAGCGATCAATAACGTATAAAAATGATCCGCCTGTGTGTGAGTCCTCACTCCCAATATTCATAGCAGGGTAGGAGACAAGTCAGGCTTAAACCAACCAACCAATTAAAACATTCCCAGTGAAAATGATGGTGGTGAATGCTTTCAAACAATGTTTTTCTCATTTGTCACCCCAGCAACACAAACATCCGATAGTCTCCCACCCACCTGTTCTGCATGTATGAAAGCACATTTCTTATCATGAGTGTTCTTTCTCTTCTCACCAGTCCAGGTGTCTTGTGACACCATTTCAGCTTCACACCTGAGTCACGGTCGGACTGTCACAGCCGTCATGCGTGAAAAATGGCGACATGAATAAGCGTGTCAATACTGTAGGCTTCACATTACTAAGTGGTTCATTAACCTTGTGTAACATTGACATTTGCTTTGTTGTTATGCAAATGTGGGGTCTGAAGCACGAGATTATGATCGTCGTCGTGTGGGGCCGTGTGGGGTCATAATTACTCTCACATGCAGCCATTATGATTCTTTTTTTTTCCAGCCTGCCCGATCTCTTCTTTCATACTTGTTTTTTTTTTTTCATAAACTAAAAAAAGAAAACAGCGAAGGTCATAACACACACACACACACACAGATGCACGCACACACACACATACATATGGGGTCGCATTTGTTTCACTCCCTTTTAACACCTATCTCAGGTGTGGGAGTCATTACACCGCATAATCGTTGCAATCTATCACTGGGGCCTTGGGGTGTCAGGTTAGGGAGTGAGTGAGAAGAAAATGAATTGACGAACACTTTAGCAAGGGACAGCTCAGAATGAGAGCTACTAAAAAAGTACTAATGAACGGCTCACTGGTGGGGGTGAGCGGGCCTCTCAGAACACTTCTCAGCCTGCAACTACTTTGATGTATCAGCAGTACGGCCTCCTGAACAGGTACGTCGTGCCACGTGCCCATACTCCATGAAAAAGAAAGTGGACATATGGTGCAAAGAGAGGGTCGAAATTCATTTAATAGAGGAAGGAGTGTTGCGGGCGAGAGCAGATGGCTGCAGGTGATATTGTACAAGTCATTTGTTTGCCTTCTCAAATCTCGCCAGTGAGATCTTATTCATAAAACATGGGAGTAAATCTGACATATTTACACCGCCATTTTGGAGTTTCAGCTAATGCAATCCAAGTTTTATGCCGATTTTGATACCTCGAGGGAATATTAAATTGACATTCCGCTGTATATTTTTCTTTTTGGACCGCACAACACAGAATTTCAGACAACACATGCAGGCATGCAGGAAGATGATGTCAGAGTGAGGGGGAAGTTGAGCGCAGGGGTGGAGTGGTGCCTTGCTTGCAGGATTTGAACGCTAACTCTGGTTGGTATCACGATACCGCAGCTGCAATAGTAAAACGCTGATGGGCAGTACTGACAACAGTCAAACGTCGGTTCCTCTTGAATCTTAAGAAGACTTTTTGGACAGTTGTATATTTGCCGCCATGTTAGAACGGTTTGCAGAAGACGCTTTTCTGTTCTAAGTTCTAATGTGTTGATGATCTTGTAGAACATCTGCCAGAAAATGTGGCGGCATAAGAAGTGAGGCGTTGGCTTTCATTTTCTGTTTTTGTTGTCGTAATCGCAACGTGTCCTCATATCTTTGCGTATGCATGGTGAACATGACAAGCAATCCATCATCTCTGCTGCAGCGAGTCATCGCACATCACCCACCTTTATTCAAATTAAGGTTGAGTTCATACCATGCACCCACATCAACAACCTTGACCTTTCCTTGCAAAATATACACGACATGGTGCAGATGTTCTGATAAGGCTCAGTGGAGCATTCAAAGACATGGAGATGAAAAATAGTGAAGGGCACTGTGAAAACCGGCGCTGAAAATATTCTGGTTCCGTCATTTGGGACAAATAGAAGTTGGCCAGCTGGTAGGTAAAATGTGGCATTTTACACAACAGCCGATGAACATATGTTTCCGTATTTTGACCAATCAGTGAGTGAAAGAGGCTTCGAACAGCAGGTGAATCACCACTGATTTTAGGTTTTTTTTTTGCCATCTTCCCTCTCCATCTCTCTAGTTCCCTCTGCATGGATTCAGCCATCATGGAGCAGATGCTAATTACCCCCACATTTCCCTCCCAAGGTGTCCCTTGCTTCTCTTTCTTTTCATCTGTCTCAATCGCTCTCCCTTCTTGCTTTCACTCGATATCCAGATCAAAATCTGCTAACACGACAACATATTTGACGTGTTTCCCCGAGATTGCTGCAGGACGGTAGCAAGCAAAGCATATTTAAAAAGAACTCAAGAAATTACAGTTTGGTAATTTGACGTTATTGCTCACACGCTTTAATCACAATTTTCATCGTTTTACTCAACAGTTACTCAAGCAACAAGAGGCAGTGTACCATTAAAAAAAAAAAAAAAAAAAAAGACACATCTTCATGCCTTAACAAGACAGTTTGTCACTTTCTCGTCATTCCCAAAAGGTCACGTGTGAACATTTGTGACCTTCCTGAGGTAAAGGCCTGTTTTATGGTTTACATTTCATACGAGGCTATGCCATTATCTCTGTTTACGCAAGCCCACTAGAGTCAATTTTTTTCTCTCTTCCGTCTCAAGGGCGAATTAATGTGGACTGTCACTCTCATACAATAAAGAGTGCTTGAATATACAATATTTTGGCCTTCACAAATCAATTCGAAACAAGAATATTCAGATTTCATTCACACAAATGACGGCGCATCGCTTCCTTATCTTTTACATAAAAAAAAAAAGACACAACTTCATGCCTTAACCAGACAGTTTGTCACGTTCTCGTCATTCCCAAAAGGTCACGTGTGTACATTTGCGACCTTCCTGGTGAGGTAAAGGCTTGTTTTATGGTTTACATTTTATACGAGGCTATGCCATTATCTCTGTTTACGCAAGCCCACTAGAGTCAATTTTTTTCTCTCTTCCGTCTCAAGGGCGAATTAATGTGGACTGTCACTCTCATACAATAAAGAGTGCTTGAATATACAATATTTTGGCCTTCACAAATCAATTAGAATATTCAGATTTCATTCACACAAATGACGGCCTTATCTTCTACAAATAGTAGCATTGATTATGTTTTTCATTCCATATTTAATTTCCTTTTTTTTTTTTTTTTTTTTTAGCAAAGGAACAAAAAGAATGTATTTGGCAATGCTGTCCGACTGTGGGAAGTGAGAAATTCTCTGTTCTGGGTTTCGTGCCAATATTACACCTCTGAGTTTTCCCCCCAGGGTCAAGGGAACTATTTGGAGGAACAGATAAGAAACACACTGTCAAGTGTATGTGCGTGTGGTCTGTATCTGTGTGTGTATCTGCGCACGCGTCTTCCTCCAAGTGGTGATACTGTGCTCTTGCCAGATCAGTGGGATGTGTAAAGTATCCTCATTTCACAGCTTGTTCACTTTCTGCACTGTGACATGTAATAGAAAACAGTTTGGGACTGGGCTCGTCATAGAGCATGAAAGACAAAAAAGATTAGACTTCACCATCTTTTCTGTCTCCAGCAATCCCGCCAAGAGTTGAGGAAGGTAACGGCTCTCTCATGGTCAGACATTAGGGATTACAAAGACCATTTTAGTCATATTAGGCCCATAATATCACATTCAAGCATGTAACAGTACCTTTAAAGTGTTCTTTTCCATATGGGTATGATTTTTTTTGGAACCTTTAAATCTGACAGAGATTTTAAAATAACAGAGGTGAACAGCAAATTTGATTCACAGATGGCATCATTTTTGACGCTGATTAAAAAAAATCTAGTACATCAGGGTTTTCAGATATTTTTTTTTTCTTTTGACCTAAAAACACTTGGGCAATTCGGATTTTACCATGTGGTGTAATTTATAGCTGTGACGTTTTCAAAAGAAAAATCCACCGATTATGACTATATTTCACATGATATGATATTATTACCATCCTCAATATCCTTTTCTTCTTCTCATTATTATTATAATTATTATCCATCCATCCATCCATTTTTTAATCCGTTTATCCTCAAAAGGGTCTCAGGCGTGCTGGAGCCTCTCTCAGCTGTCATCTGGCAGCAGGCAGGGCACACCTCAACTGGTTGCCAGCCAATCGCAGGTCACACGTAGACGAACAACCATCCGTGCTCACACTCACACCTTGGAAGAATTTGAGTGTTCACTCAGCCTGCCAGGCATGTTTTTGGAATGTGGGAGGAAACAGGAGTACCCGGAGAAAACCCACGCAGGCACGTGGAGAACACACAGGAAGGCTGGATTCGGAATCAAACCCTGCACCTCTGCACTGTGAGGCAAACATGCTAACCAGTCGCCCACCGTGCCGCGTATTATTTTTATTACTTGGTTTCTCACATGCATGATTGTGATCTTTCAGTGATTGTCATTTTATTTTTCACTATTATTATTAGTAAGTTGATATTAATTACATTAAGGTAGCTTTTTATTTAATCTTTGCAAGTTGTGTATGTATATTGGATCAAGTGGAGATGGACACACACACACACACACACACACACACACACACACACACACACACACACACACACACACACACACACGT
>NW_017805820.1:2569398-2644398 GCF_001891065.2 Hippocampus comes
GTTTTTGTTGTCGTAATCGCAACGTGTCCTCATATCTTTGCGTATGCATGGTGAACATGACAAGCAATCCATCATCTCTGCTGCAGCGAGTCATCGCACATCACCCACCTTTATTCAAATTAAGGTTGAGTTCATACCATGCACCCACATCAACAACCTTGACCTTTCCTTGCAAAATATACACGACATGGTGCAGATGTTCTGATAAGGCTCAGTGGAGCATTCAAAGACATGGAGATGAAAAATAGTGAAGGGCACTGTGAAAACCGGCGCTGAAAATATTCTGGTTCCGTCATTTGGGACAAATAGAAGTTGGCCAGCTGGTAGGTAAAATGTGGCATTTTACACAACAGCCGATGAACATATGTTTCCGTATTTTGACCAATCAGTGAGTGAAAGAGGCTTCGAACAGCAGGTGAATCACCACTGATTTTAGGTTTTTTTTTTGCCATCTTCCCTCTCCATCTCTCTAGTTCCCTCTGCATGGATTCAGCCATCATGGAGCAGATGCTAATTACCCCCACATTTCCCTCCCAAGGTGTCCCTTGCTTCTCTTTCTTTTCATCTGTCTCAATCGCTCTCCCTTCTTGCTTTCACTCGATATCCAGATCAAAATCTGCTAACACGACAACATATTTGACGTGTTTCCCTGAGATTGCTGCAGGACGGTAGCAAGCAAAGCATATTTAAAAAGAACTCAAGAAATTACAGTTTGGTAATTTGACGTTATTGCTCACACGCTTTAATCACAATTTTCATCGTTTTACTCAACAGTTACTCAAGCAACAAGAGGCAGTGTACCATTAAAAAAAAAAAAAAAAAAAAAGACACATCTTCATGCCTTAACAAGACAGTTTGTCACTTTCTCGTCATTCCCAAAAGGTCACGTGTGAACATTTGTGACCTTCCTGAGGTAAAGGCCTGTTTTATGGTTTACATTTCATACGAGGCTATGCCATTATCTCTGTTTACGCAAGCCCACTAGAGTCAATTTTTTTCTCTCTTCCGTCTCAAGGGCGGATTAATGTGGACTGTCACTCTCATACAATAAAGAGTGCTTGAATATACAATATTTTGGCCTTCACAAATCAATTCGAAACAAGAATATTCAGATTTCATTCACACAAATGACGGCGCATCGCTGCCTTATCTTTTACAAATAATAGCATTGATTATGTTTTTCATTCCACATTTAATTTCCTTTTTTTTTTTTAGCAAAGGAACAAAAAGAATGTATTTGGCAATGCTGTCCGACTGTGGGAAGTGAGAAATTCTCTGTTCTGGGTTTCGTGCCAATATTACACCTCTGAGTTTTCCCCCCAGGGTCAAGGGAACTATTTGGAGGAACAGATAAGAAACACACTGTCAAGTGTATGTGCGTGTGGTCTGTATCTGTGTGTGTATCTGCGCACGCGTCTTCCTCCAAGTGGTGATACTGTGCTCTTGCCAGATCAGTGGGATGTGTAAAGTATCCTCATTTCACAGCTTGTTCACTTTCTGCACTGTGACATGTAATAGAAAACAGTTTGGGACTGGGCTCGTCATAGAGCATGAAAGACAAAAAAGATTAGACTTCACCATCTTTTCTGTCTCCAGCAATCCCGCCAAGAGTTGAGGAAGGTAACGGCTCTCTCATGGTCAGACATTAGGGATTACAAAGACCATTTTAGTCATATTAGGCCCATAATATCACATTCAAGCATGTAACAGTACCTTTAAAGTGTTCTTTTCCATATGGGTATGATTTTTTTTGGAACCTTTAAATCTGACAGAGATTTTAAAATAACAGAGGTGAACAGCAAATTTGATTCACAGATGGCATCATTTTTGACGCTGATTAAAAAAAATCTAGTACATCAGGGTTTTCAGATATTTTTTTTTTCTTTTGACCTAAAAACACTTGGGCAATTCGGATTTTACCATGTGGTGTAATTTATAGCTGTGACGTTTTCAAAAGAAAAATCCACCGATTATGACTATATTTCACATGATATGATATTATTACCATCCTCAATATCCTTTTCTTCTTCTCATTATTATTATAATTATTATCCATCCATCCATCCATTTTTTAATCCGTTTATCCTCAAAAGGGTCTCAGGCGTGCTGGAGCCTCTCTCAGCTGTCATCTGGCAGCAGGCAGGGCACACCTCAACTGGTTGCCAGCCAATCGCAGGTCACACGTAGACGAACAACCATCCGTGCTCACACTCACACCTTGGAAGAATTTGAGTGTTCACTCAGCCTGCCAGGCATGTTTTTGGAATGTGGGAGGAAACAGGAGTACCCGGAGAAAACCCACGCAGGCACGTGGAGAACACACAGGAAGGCTGGATTCGGAATCAAACCCTGCACCTCTGCACTGTGAGGCAAACATGCTAACCAGTCGCCCACCGTGCCGCGTATTATTTTTATTACTTGGTTTCTCACATGCATGATTGTGATCTTTCAGTGATTGTCATTTTATTTTTCACTATTATTATTAGTAAGTTGATATTAATTACATTAAGGTAGCTTTTTATTTAATCTTTGCAAGTTGTGTATGTATATTGGATCAAGTGGAGATGGACACACACACACACACACACACACACACACACACACTTGAGCAGATGTGGCATGGCCGGAAGCCTGAGAGATATTATGTACCGTCGTGTGTGTGTGTGTGTGTATAGAAGGAGACAGTGATGTGGTTGTAGACCGCAGGGCGCCAGAGTGTTTCTCCCACAGCCATCTGTCGGAGCATCTCTGCAGACACGGCGGCTCACAGAACATTCGGTGCTATAATATGAAGCCATTATCAACGTAAAGTGTCAGTGCACTTGAAAAAATTATTTTTGTCGTATCAAATGGGAGCAGATTCATTGCAGCACCCAAAGTAATACGGTGCATTGCGTTTCACGATTAATGATGATATAATTTCCTTTGCGGGAACAAAAATGTGGCGTCATTAATTAAAGTAAGCTTGGAAATATTTTACCCTACTCAATCTGTCTGAATGAAAATAATTTGATCATATCGCCGCCATTTGTTTTCTGTCGACTTCTGGAGGTCAGTACTGACACACAATAAAACACAGCCAGGATCGGACTGGCAATCTGCTCTGCCAAATGGGAGAGACATGAGCCAAATCGCCTCATTCGCCGCAAGGGCAATGATGCCATGTCAGGTCAAAAAGTCTTGACGTGAAAGATGACGCTTATTTCATGAGATGATCTTTACCGATTCGGTTGATGATCCATGCTCAAAGAATTTCTCAGAGAACATTACAGTCACTCGTAATAAATGCGCTCAATGTCTTGATAACCGCAGCGTGAGAGTGATGAGGAGGATAGTCGGTGCAACTTGGGAGAGCAAACAGAGGCATTTGCCAGTCTTTGTGGCGCATGAAGTGTCACTGTAGATACGAGAAAAATTTCTTTTTCGGGTAGCACAGTGACATACACGAGTGGTTAGCACATCGAGTTTTGAATCTTGGCTCTTGACTTCTCTGTGGAGTTTGGCTTTCTCCTGATCTAAGTTTTCATATTCGGCTTCCTCCCGCATCTCCAAAACATGCTTTGGCAGAAATCAATCATATTTTTATGTACATTTGCATCATTTTCAATGCCTGTTTTTGATTGATGCTGCTCATAGCAAAGGTGTGCCACTTTTTTGTTTTAATAATTATTTACAAAACTAAATTTTTTTTTATGCTTCATTTCTGATTTAAAAACCAATTGTCCCTCAAATTTGTTGTATGTATGTATGTATGTAATAATATCATGAGACAATCAAACATGTAGATGCTATAACACAGTCTGAGTGACCCTGTGAGGGAAATCGCAACCACATTGTGGCCAGCAACAAAATTGGGTTTGACAACCCTGCCTTCAAGGGTCAAATAGTCTCAAACTGGACTGGTGGACTCAGAGAGTGCTACTCTGCCCTAAGGTCAGAGAGTGCAAATACTTGCCCCAGGTGCTGGCAAACCACCTTGAGTTAACATGGAAACCTTTATTGTCCCATTTCCAACCAGATTCCCATGAAATGATGTGACATTGTGGAAACATGTTCTTTGAGTGCTGCCACCTACCCGAAAACAATGTAGATTTGAGAATGTATTTCATTTATTGCTTTAACGGTACAGTACAGTAAAGGTCAACAGTCCCATTGTTGCTTTTTTTGTCACTTACCTTTTCATTTTGTGAAGCAAATCTTTTTTTTTTCTCGTAACTCAAACTGTGAAAACATTCCCATTTAGAAAAAAAAAACTACGATTAATTGCACAATGCACAATGCCTCCGCCCGGACACACACGCACACACACACACACACACACACAGACACACACACACAGATGATTAAATGCGTCTTCACATCAGCTTGGCAGTAATTACTCTCAGCCTGCCAGATATTCGAGACTCAGTGTGCTTATAAACAGAGATAATTTTATGTAAATCACATTGTCATACTTCTCATTTTACATGCGCCTGCGATTGGCTGGCAACCAGGTCAGGGTGTCCCCCGCCTACCGCCCGAAGACAGCTGGGATAGGCTCCAACACGCCCGCGACCCTTGTGAGCATAAGCGGATTAGAAAATGGATGGATGGATGACTTTTTTGGAGCGAAATGTCAATGAAGCTGCACCGAAACATAATTTTGAAGAGACGTGAGTTACGGTAGTTTAGCATTTGAACAGACGGACATGTGCACATTAATAAAAGCTACTACTTTTGCATCACGGGTTCCATGCTGGACCTTTTTTTTAAAATTTACACTTTGGTCTTGGTAGAATTTAGGATGTTAATTAGTGGTCTTTAGAGATGTTTTTTTTTTATTTTTACTGTTGGTGTTATCTCTGTAGTTCATTTGCATAATGTGTTCATGGTCACGCCCAATAAAATTAATAAGATATTCTTCTGATTGTGATACATATTGTATGTAATATTTAAGAAATTTGATACAATTATAATGTAGGCACGAAATTGTTGAAAATTAGTCCTCCTCGCTGTCAAGAGTTTTAAAGCTCGACGGGAAATAGTTTTGATATTCCAAACAAAACGGGGATCCCTATTGTACAGTATTGCCCAATGACAGTGGTGAGGAATTTTGTTTACCCAGCCAACACTTGAATGAACACGAATTCACATTCACAGATGGGAATGGTTAAAAAAAAATGGTGAAATGTGCAAAAACAAAAGGAGGTGAGAAAACGGGCTCAAAGTGTGATGAAGCAACAAAGGAGAGAATGCGTCAGCGGCACCCGCTTATGTGGGTTCTCTCCATCTCAAAGGACAGATGTTTCCCAGAGATTAAAATTCAAACTCAGGGTTCATTCATCTGTATCATTCCTCCCCTCTCCAGGTGGTTTCACGCTTCCTTAGCCTTCAGAAAAGGCTCCTTTTTCCTGCCGCCGTAGTGTTCAGCCTGTCTCCGATTTTAATGAATGACCCTGATAAACCAGGCTTATGGGACAGGTTTTGAGGCTGTGCTAAATTTAGCTCTCTGCAGATCAAGTATTTATCCAGAGTGTTTACAGCCGCCACGTGCCAATTCATGTCTTTTCCATTTCCTCATCAATGTTTAAACTGTGGAAATCCTTCCAAATGCCTGAGCCAGTCAGCCTCATGGCCGCTGGGGGACATTGTTGTGAGTGTAAGGCAGCTGTAACATTAAACTGGTTATTCAACTACCAATGAACAGCAAGCTAGTAGATAGCAAGTTAATTTGTTGGAGTGCAGGTCCATCAAGATACGGATTTCGCAATTACCGTCATTGTGACCGCAGTTCTTCATCCGTCTTTATTTATTTATTGGCCTTAATTACCTTCTGGCTTCGAGGTTGCATTGCCCTCCATACCCCACACGAAGCAATACACTACCCATAACTGCATGCACAGACCAGCCACAACTTTGACCAGTGGCACTGCAAGAGGGCGAAAAGTGAAGATAATTCTATCGGCCCAAGACTGACAGGGAACCTAGGAAATAATCATTTCAGTTTGCGCCATTGAAGCAGGGCCAATTCAAGTGTTATTTTCAAAGGGCCCCCCGATTCTGACCACCTGAGCCAAGCGATGAGAACCAATATACAGTAAGAGCTATTGGACTTCACAGAGATGATAAATACTCAGTTGATTGACAGTTGACACTGTTGAAATGATTTATTTAGCACTGCTATTGTAATACAGTTACAACTCCTCTACGCTCCACTGAACGTTGTTCCTAATGTTCTCGGTGTAATGCAAGAATATTACACCGGAGAGAGGTCAAAGTTTAACGGGCACACAAACTGTGCCACACTGCTTGAGCTAGGCAACTGGGAACAGTATCTTGCTCATGGGCGCCTCGAAAGTAATCAGGAAGCAGACAATCGCTCCCGTTTTGGCATTTTGCCCCAAGTGTACCGTAACCGTTCAGTTCCAAAGCCCAAGTTGTTCCAGATGAGCTATTGTGCCACCCCAAATTCAAAATGGAAAGGCATTAAACCAAAGGATGTCAGCTGCTGATATCATTCTTTGGCATGCTATATATTTCGACAAATTAGAATGGGTCACAGTGATGTAGTCACGTCAATGATTCCGTTCCACCGCATTGTCACAAAAGCTGTGGAGCGCTGGACAAATGTAGAAACTTCTGATGACCCATTTGTGAATTTACCGAGAGGTGGTACGCATATTATCTCCCCCATCATTGTCACCATTACCTAATGACACATGTTTCAATCCACTGCCACTAATTAATGACTAACATAGGGATATTGAACCTTTAAAAAGAGTTCTCTGTTTTACAATAATCCCCAGAGCTGTTATTATACAGTACATGCTGCATAAATGAGGCCTGCCCTCAACCTTTTCACTGAGTCTCTTGCCTGTATGAGCTTGTAATCGAGCTGTGAGTAAAAGCACCTGGTCCGTTTGCTCTTCATCTTCATTGTGAAGGTTAATTGAGTCCTCACGTCACGTTGGCATCGTTTCCGCTTTTATCTGGAGTCATACAGACAACGTCTGCTGTCGATTGTGCCTCCGAGTGAACAAGCAGTTGCATGATAAGAGGCTGCTGATATAGCGTTGATCAGACATCCCGTAGTGTGGTAAAGGTCAAGAAGACGGATAAAGAAATATCGTACATTATGTGAATAATATTCAGGCATGACATTCCATGTCTCCATCCTTTTTGTATGCAGCTTCTCCTCATGAGGTAAAAGCCTATCCCGTTCGATTGTGGGGCCGAAGGCTGGATTAACCCTGGTCTCGTCACCATCACATTGCATTACTTCACTTCATGTACTGCATGCTGTTTCCAGTCAGTGCTGACAGAATATTTGCTGCACAAATAAAGGCAATTCCTTTTTTTTTTGGTACAAACCTTAATGTAAGAGTGACATTAAAAAAATATTTTGGATATGATAATACTGATACATAACTCAATACTACATTTCTGACCTGTTATTTTTTTCTCTTTCTTTCTTTGAACTCTCTCTGTTCTTATGAGCTTCCAATATACTCACAATAACACAAATACAAATATTAGGCCGGGCAAATGAGAACAGAATGGTAGAATAGGTAAACATCAATGCTCGAAACTCCACCCCCAAAAGACTTTCTACCTATCTGTTGCCATCTGAATGCTGATTTTTTTTTTCCTTTTTTCCATTTCTAACGCTAATGTTGGTTTTCTATCCAACCTGGATCATCTGCCTCCTGGTTTAATACAGGCTCCCCAAGAACCTGGCTCGGCTTTATACAAGGACGTTGGCTGCTTCCGGGCCAAACCTGCTGGGTTCCTCTCAGCAGTCAACTGAATCACAACCTGTCCCCAACACTGACTCCCCGCTCTGTGCTCTCCTTCCTCACGTACGACAGATGGAATATTTGTTCACTTATTATACTGTATGAGAAACATATTACTACCAATTTATATTTGGTGTCTCCCTTTATTTCCAAACGAATCCTTAAGGGAAAGAGAGCCACCGCTGTGCTAATCAGTGATGGTTCTGAGAAACCAACCAATCACTCTGCCCACCATTAACCTTTTCATACACTCATAACGATCACATCCCGTAATCATCAGCTTTCATTATGCTGAATGCCCAGGTGGGGAGAGAGCTAGATGGAAATACTAAACAAAAATAAATCCAGGATAACTGAGGTGAGTGTGGGTTGTGATTGCGCTGATTAACAAGACCATTATCGCTAATTGCTTCCAAGAATTGACTGTCTGCTGATACATATGGACCTTGACAATCACAGATGCGATTCACTGTCATGTTAATGCATGTGTTCCAACGGTTTGGGTTCGAGTGTGTGTATAACCCATCTATTTTTTGAAAAATGAGTTGAAGAACTCCCAAACTTTTGAAAATACTGTTTTTTGATCAATCTTGTGGTTTACTCAGTCCCATCATTAGTGATAAAGGGGCTGAAATGCTTGGCTGGTTTCTATTGCTGCTTGGCTTTGGCTGAAGAGAGAAAGTCAGCGACTGTCTTCAGAACGTGGCCGTGATGCCAATGATACAATCGTCTCCCGGTGCTTTTGGGCAGCAACTGAGGGTGTGATCGAGCATCTTCTAAGCAGGTCACAGGATGAATGCAGGGCTCTCAGCTATGCCCCATCAGTGGAGCTTTGACGGAGTTAGGAGCATATTCGAGCACAAATTTGAGTCATTTCCGTTTTTTCACTGCATGAAATTATCACTCGCTACTGCATGTACTCTTTGATTATTTATTGAAGCACACCGCAGGTAGAAAAACCTAAAAGCAGGCATGAATACATCAAAAATTAATGCACCTATCTTCGTGTATCACAATGTAAATAATAGACATGAATTCACTAACTCAATAGCTTCATCTTAACAATAATTTTATCAACCATAATATTATCAATCATGATTTTATCACATTTTAGTATAATGCATTATCGTTGTCATTATTATTTCTCGTAAAGTTTTAAAATGTAATACACATTATTTATAATATCATCAAGATTCATAGTCTAAACATCATGAGAAACCAGACAAGTGGAACCGAACAAAATGACTACAAATCCAGGAATCACAACCGGAAGTAAAACGCCGGCATGACTAACTCCAGCCGAAACACAAAATCGTCATTCAAACTTTTCCAATGCAGCCAGACAACCACGACGTGGCAACACTCCAACAAAACAGAACTGAACATGGACACCGCTCTTAACTTCCCCCGTCGCATTTCCGATCAGCAAGTAACGTTCAAGCGATGCAGCAAAGAGAAAGAAGCGCCACGGACGCAAAGCAAAGCAGGCAAACAACAAAGCAAGCAAGCATGATACAAACTCAAAAGATAATTCTACAGATCTGACAAAGGAAAACGTAGCTTACCCATTGGGGTTATGATGGCGACGAAGTGAGTGATTTCCTATCCATCCAAACTGCGATACCTTTTTTTTATTTAAAATTTTTTTTAATACGTCAAGTGAATGGTCACCTGTCAGTGGCAGCCCCGCCCCATTTTAAAGCCCCAGGTAAATTCAACATATACTGTACAGTGCAGCATAATGTAGAAGCCTGGCTAAGTCCATCGGCCATTACATAGATGTGGCAAATTCCACTCCAAGTCAGGTACAGTACCACTGAGCCGGATGGGAATTTCTGTTATACAGTACTTGAACTGGCTTTGGGCAGACCAACTAAGTCACACTTTTAACAAGAGTCAATTTTACTCATCGATAACAATATCATGTTTATAATATCAGTTAACTCAACCCAAAATGGCAGAAGCTTTTAATGTCCTCTTGGGCTGTGTCATCCAGGATGATGGAGTGCACCTCTATTGACCCCCCACCCACCCCCATTATTCTTCTATCATGTTTGATATTTCCTTGACAAAGAAATTGGGTTTCAGCTGCCTTTTTTTTAAAAATTGTAATTTGTGGCTGTAAAAACAGTCACAATTAAGTGACAATTGTCTTTGACAGTGTATCTGACTCAGAATGGTGTTTACAAATTAAAAGATGTCACATTATAAAAGTAGAAGTAGCATCATTGAAAAAAAAAACAACCACTTTTACTGAACAGCACGTTACTTTTATGACTGCACGAAAGACAATTTCTCAAAAATGTAAACTGCCGCTGGAGCATACAAACGCTATCAAACCATCTTTTTATTTATTTATTGACCAATTCAGAGAATTCACGTGCCTGCAAGCACATCGCACAATTGGCTCTTTGGATGTTCTATAAATATCTTTGTCATGACACAACGGCTCAGAATAGTGAGTGCATCCTTTGGTCTGTCTGACTTTTCTGCTTCCACGTGATGGCTTTTCTGATTTGCATACAATCATTTAAAAATAGTCTGACAATGACGAGACGTTCACTGTGAGCTCCACTTTACTGCTGATTCTCGCTTGTTTGGTTTCCTTTTTTAAAATCGCCAGCGCTCTCAGATGTTCTGGCTTTTCATCTCCACTGTAATTGTCCTTCCATCTTTTATTTCGAGAAAGTGTGCAATGGATTAGTTCTCGCCACTGAAAAGCCTTTGGATTAAGAAGCGTAGAGTGCCAAAAAAAAAAAAAGGGTGATGAGAGGAAGGACAGGATTAAGAGGGGGAAAAAGATAAATGGGAAAAATGTGTGTGTGTTCATATGTTCATACTGGCTGAACATAAATCACCACCAAAAGGCAATTAGCACTGTAATTATCCACAATTATTTATTTGTCTGTTGTCTGTTTGAGAATAGCATAAGAAGAGAAGAGTCACTGTTGCTATGCAACTCTTAAGTTTCTGGCAGTTTGGAGCCTTCATATCTTTTGCTGTTGTGTTTCCAACTCGGGTGCTGAAAACAAAAGCATCACGCCGAGCTTTTTTTTTTTTTTGCCAGAAACAAGGACACCTACAGCTACTAGTGTGGGCAGAAAGATTAGCACTTCAACACCTGTCAGTGGAACTCTCATTCACATCTGTTATCCGTGGCATTCGACATTCACCCTTTGGGAAGTCATATCCGGATAAATAACATGTCAGCCATCCATATTCTTTCTAAACGAAACGAAAAAAAAACACAGCAGCAGTGTGTCAGTCAAAAACTCGGAGTCAACGTCAAACAAAACAAACCGTGACATCTTGTAATCGCCATACTCCAATCTATGCCACTATCCGCATGCTCTACAATCTGCAGACCGAACCCGTGAGATTGATTTCGAGAGGATGTGCACTGCGGTGTATTGGCAAGCCCCCATCACTGTGCCCATCTTTAAAACCCGTCCTCCATGAATTGGCCGACTGAAAGATGAAATGCCCAAAACACTTTTGTGGCGATGAGTCGACTTCAAGCACTAAATATTCATTAGGAGTAGTGAAGTCGACCTATTGACTGGTTGACTAATCAATTCAAACCTTATCCACTCACAACGCACACACAAGCACAAAACCCTGCTGTCTCTACCTTTTCATTCTGAATAACTATTTTTTTCTATAATTTCTGTCACAGAAATGGAAAACTGAAAGTCACAGCAATTCTCGCTCGCGTTTCTTTTTTTTTTTTTTTTTTTCTTATTGGCCTCGCTAATGGACCGAGGAGGGAAATTGTGCCTAACCACAGACACTGCAGAAAACTTTGACATTACTTTGTCTAGCCTCACTGACAGCTTGAAGTGATTGTGACGAACATTTCCTTTTTCCATTTTTATGCCGCACCTGCAGCCATTATGCAACCAAAAGAAGTGTGGCTTTGTTCTACTGTATTCTGCAAGGAAATAAGGCCATTTGCTTGTTATTGGCAACCACCAGAAGTTTGCTTCAGAAATATGGGTTTAGATTCATTTCACTTTCATTTCTTTGACATACAGCGAACACAGTTACACTTGATTAAGTTTTAATGTTGTACTTTGTCACAACGTCATGGTGCGGAGCATGCACCCGTTTACTACACGGCTTTGTTTGAGTTTGAGAACACTGCAGATTCAATATCTTCATTGTGCATGTTTTTGGGATGAGGGAGGAAGCCAGAGCAATCAGAGAAAAGCCACCAAAAAAAAAGGGGGAAAACATGCAAACTCCACACAGGAGCCGAGATTCAAACCCCAAACCTCGAGAGCTGGCAAAAGTACTCACACGCTGGACTGAAATAGAAATACATTGGAAAAAAAAAGTTGAATTACTGATTCATCTTCTATGAACAATTACAAGTAAAATGTACAGACTCTGAAACTACACAAGTAAAAAAATACAATTGAATTTTTAACGCAATTATGTACAATACTTGGATAATTTGGCACAGCGAAAGAAGACCTTTGCTTGCACACATGATAACTGTCCTCTTTTACTAAGTCGCATGGTGTTCAGGTAATAATGCTGGACACAGCTTTGCCACAAGCTACATTTTGGCAGGTTATTTGAGACTGAACTAACGGATCCTGCATGAGGAAAACAAAGCAATGTCACCAAAATGCTCAATTGCAAGATTACCTACAATGACAACAGCTGAAAGAAGAATCCAGTGTGGTTTTTTTTTTCCAGGCTGGGAAAGGACAATGCATTTTCCACAAACCATTCTTCTAAATTGACTACATCAAAACATATCTTAAATAAGGCTGTAGATGGGGAATAGCTTGCTTCTCCGATTCTGTTTCGTCATCATTATTGTTGCTGCCTGTCACCTTCTTCCATGTCACCGCACTCCCTTGTTTCCCCGTCTTATAAGTTCATGAGATCAAAAGAAAAGAGAAGAGCTCTAATGCGGTTCTGTTGTGGGGAAAAAAAGTGTAATGAAAAGGCTATCTATTGATTTTTTTCCGCAGATGTCAAATGTTGGTGGTTCGAGGCAACCCACATTCATTGAATAAACAAGAGCGTACAAGTCATCTGCATAAGGTATCTAATTTATTGTTGCGAATCCTTCAACGTGACTCATCAAACTCATCACGGTCCGCTAGTCTTTGCAAACGATTCATTTAAAGGTCATCCATGACGCGGCTCGAGGTCTTTCAGCAACTCGCGTGCGCCAAGGTGCGCGCGCACGGTTGGAACCGTGACGCGTGCCCGAAGGCGCGTGTGCGTGGCTTTCTCGCGTGCGCACCTTAGCGCGATGGTAGAAGAACGTCACAAGTGCAGCTGACACCGCCGGGCTCGTTGTGTTAGACGAGGCGGTACGAAATTCACACTTTCACTTCTTGGACGCTCGGGGACGCGCATGTGGACAGGAGAGTGACCCGGGCACCGTCACGCTTTTGTGCTGTGCTTTTTGGACAACCTCTCGGAGGAAATTTTCTCACCCGTGGAGGACGGTTTGCCCGTTTGGACATCATGACAGACGCAAAGTGCCTTCTGAAAACACCATGGTAATGCAGATTGTTTTTCTTGGGCTCAAAAAAAAAAAAAAACCCTGCAAAAATGCAGACTGTCAACTGGCACGATTAACACAGTGCAGCATTTTGTCGCATTTATAGCTACAGTATTGTAATTAATGAGGCGACGGCACTTAATTGGCGTGTAAACTGGGGCGAAGTCTTTGAAAGCCCTTCCTTTGCGTGTTGTGTCTCGTATTATGATGCAAAGTGTTCAAAGCCAGCATCACCGGGGCACCTGACAAGATGTTCAATAACTGGTTTGCTGGCTGAAATCTTCCTTCTCTATTCTTTCGATTCCATATTAACCTCATTTTTCCATCTCTGTGTATGGAAAAAAATGCCTTATGCATGCATAGTGCACTGATTGTTTTGCCCATTTGAAAGGTATCTCTTTCAAAGGGACGAAACGAGTAGGCTGGCTGGTTCGGTTACAGAAATAAAATATCAGCCGTGTCACTAAGTTGTCTTCCTGTGATGAGAGAGAGAAAAAAAAACTGAGCACAAGGACTGACCTTGAAATAATTGTGTCTTCTCCACATTGACTAAATAAACTGACTTAACAGATACATTTAAAACTGACTCATTATAAACGATTGTAAGTGACATTTAATTAGTGAAAGGATCACTAGGACTATTTTCTTTGTTTACATCGCATTTGTCCACCTGTTACCACGCAAAGTTGGAAGGACGCAATTGAAACTGCCCCATTGGAAAAATCTGAAATTGACACACGCTCTCTCTTGGCTTCTTGAAAGACAAACATGGGAAATTAGGACAGCAGACAGAAGGAATTATTCGTTTCCAAAAACAGCTGAGAAAGAGAGAAAATAATACCAGCTATTCCTACAAGAATCTGCTCTG
This sequence comes from Hippocampus comes, assembly GCF_001891065.2. NCBI lineage: Eukaryota > Metazoa > Chordata > Actinopteri > Syngnathiformes > Syngnathidae > Hippocampus > Hippocampus comes. The sequence goes on from NW_017805820.1 coordinate 2,583,569, forward strand.
CGTAAAATATCAATGGCAGACAAGTCTTACTGTCTTTATGTCACATTCCTAGCAGCAGTCTCTGCAAAAGTCTGCACGCTTCTTGACAGGTGTTTTGTTGTGTGCCTCAGAGAAGGCACTTAATAGCCCATCAGATCCACTTATCTCCTGTACATCGTCTTGTCCCTGCACTTCCAGCTCAGTCGTTTTTTTTTCCCCCGACACCATAATTTGCCCTGGGGAATGTTCCCTGAGATCGAATAGATGGTTGGTGGTCCTCAGGCTTTTTAAGGGAAAAAGCTTACAATTAGCTTAGATATATGTGAGGTACAGAAAGACAACCGCACTCTTGTCCATTAGCACCCGTGCCCTATTTCTCTGTGAAATTGCTCCATGTGAGTGCAATTGCAAAGAAGCTTTGGTTGTTATGTTGTTTTAAAGCTGACATTCAACAGATAAAGCATTCCAAATGGATTTTTTTTTTTTTTACCCTACAAGAGCTACCCAGACATTCACATGCAGACCCACCATAGTTTCACGCCACCTCACCCTCCCCTGCCTCTTAAAGACACATGATAGCAGCGATTTTTTTTTTGTTTGGACTGTGTCTTAAAGAGTGTGTTTTAATCAGGTGAAGTTTGTTTTAATGGGTTTGAAGCATGCGGGATGGGTAAAAGGATTTAAAAAAAATAGGGGTTCAATGTAATTGGCAAATTACAAATGCAAAGTACTTTGGGTGGCTTGGTGATGAAGTGTTGCCTTCACAAGTGAAAACACAATGGAATGCTGTTTGGTTTTCAGTTCCTTGCACTCGCTTTTTAGATTTGGTGCTCATCATGGGCCAGTTACCTGTTACAAGGTCTAAAAAAACAAAACAAAACGCAAATACTTCCCATTCGTGGTTTGAGCTGTTTTCTTCTTCTTCTTATTTTTGAGTCATGAGCGCTGATTACATTGAAATCAGGATACATCATCTCATATGTTTTCTGGCACTTGGTTCATTAAAAATAACGTATCAACAATCATATCTTGTCCAATTTCTCAACGGAAGCGGCCCACATATGCCATTCCCGGTAACCTGCGTTCTGACAGTTAGTACTCTTAAAGTACTGTATATGACTCCAACTTGCATTTCTTGGCTTGAGAAGTGTGAGTTAGAACACAAGTGGCAGGCAGTTTACTGCTCAAGTCAACATTTTGACAAGAATTTGCTCTGACATTTTTTTTTTGGGGGTCTTACAGTAATTTCCAATCATCTGCCATGTTTGAAGACTCTGAATCTGTGGAGGTAGACGGAAGCAGCACAGAGAGCACAGTAGCCTCTACCATCAGCGCTTGTAAAAAGGTAAGAAAGAAAAAACAGTGTCATGGAGGAAAATAATCAATCCTCATCTCAGTGGGGCCCTTTCTTTGTCTGCTGCATGGATTCTTCTTGAAATGTGTATTCCAGTTTTGTGCCAGTTGGTCTGTTTGGGGGCTCCTTTCCATTGCATCCTTTGGGGGTAGCGCAATAAGCGCAACCGCCGGGCCTTCAGGTCAACTCAATAGATGTATCGTCTCCCTCTTCCAGGGAGAGAGGAGCACAGCCAGAATAGATCATTGGACTGGGGTGAAAGCTAAATTGAGTTTCCATTTCCAGTGTGTTTGGGTTCATTTGACCTTTCTCTGAACATTTTTGTGCAGTTACCATCACACTCACTGTGCATACTTGCCTGTAACTCACGAGCTGAACTGCCTTCCGCTTGAATGTCCTGATATCCGTCTCATTATTGGGCTGCAAGTTCTGATGAGCTGTGGCCAACACACATATATGTCTATAAGACAAGTGCAAATACAAACATTTCTAATTTGGAATGTGGAAAAAAAACACGTGTTACACATTTGAATGAAAACTATTCAAAATGGTCATTGTTGTCCACCTATGTGTTGTACATCAAAGGTGATCGATTTTGTGACAGGTTCTGTGCGGTAACGGTGTGCTGGACTCATCAGACTATTGGCTGAGGAATAACAAAGCTCTGTGCAGACTGGGCCTGCTGGACGACAACACAGAGACCAGCTGCACCATGGTGAGAAGCAGACTGTAAATGATGAAACATGTGCACCCTTTTTGGCAAACGGTTTGGGTTCGAGTGTGTGTATAACCCATCTATTTTTTGAAAAATGAGTTGAAGAACTCCCAAACTTTTGAAAATACTGTTTTTTGATCAATCTTGTGGTTTACTCAGTCCCATCATTAGTGATAAAGGGGCTGAAATGCTTGGCTGGTTTCTATTGCTGCTTGGCTTTGGCTGAAGAGAGAAAGTCAGCGACTGTCTTCAGAACGTGGCCGTGATGCCAATGATACAATCGTCTCCCGGTGCTTTTGGGCAGCAACTGAGGGTGTGATCGAGCATCTTCTAAGCAGGTCACAGGATGAATGCAGGGCTCTCAGCTATGCCCCATCAGTGGAGCTTTGACGGAGTTAGGAGCATATTCGAGCACAAATTTGAGTCATTTCCGTTTTTTCACTGCATGAAATTATCACTCGCTACTGCATGTACTCTTTGATTATTTATTGAAGCACACCGCAGGTAGAAAAACCTAAAAGCAGGCATGAATACATCAAAAATTAATGCACCTATCTTCGTGTATCACAATGTAAATAATAGACATGAATTCACTAACTCAATAGCTTCATCTTAACAATAATTTTATCAACCATAATATTATCAATCATGATTTTATCACATTTTAGTATAATGCATTATCGTTGTCATTATTATTTCTCGTAAAGTTTTAAAATGTAATACACATTATTTATAATATCATCAAGATTCATAGTCTAAACATCATGAGAAACCAGACAAGTGGAACCGAACAAAATGACTACAAATCCAGGAATCACAACCGGAAGTAAAACGCCGGCATGACTAACTCCAGCCGAAACACAAAATCGTCATTCAAACTTTTCCAATGCAGCCAGACAACCACGACGTGGCAACACTCCAACAAAACAGAACTGAACATGGACACCGCTCTTAACTTCCCCCGTCGCATTTCCGATCAGCAAGTAACGTTCAAGCGATGCAGCAAAGAGAAAGAAGCGCCACGGACGCAAAGCAAAGCAGGCAAACAACAAAGCAAGCAAGCATGATACAAACTCAAAAGATAATTCTACAGATCTGACAAAGGAAAACGTAGCTTACCCATTGGGGTTATGATGGCGACGAAGTGAGTGATTTCCTATCCATCCAAACTGCGATACCTTTTTTTTATTTAAAATTTTTTTTAATACGTCAAGTGAATGGTCACCTGTCAGTGGCAGCCCCGCCCCATTTTAAAGCCCCAGGTAAATTCAACATATACTGTACAGTGCAGCATAATGTAGAAGCCTGGCTAAGTCCATCGGCCATTACATAGATGTGGCAAATTCCACTCCAAGTCAGGTACAGTACCACTGAGCCGGATGGGAATTTCTGTTATACAGTACTTGAACTGGCTTTGGGCAGACCAACTAAGTCACACTTTTAACAAGAGTCAATTTTACTCATCGATAACAATATCATGTTTATAATATCAGTTAACTCAACCCAAAATGGCAGAAGCTTTTAATGTCCTCTTGGGCTGTGTCATCCAGGATGATGGAGTGCACCTCTATTGACCCCCCACCCACCCCCATTATTCTTCTATCATGTTTGATATTTCCTTGACAAAGAAATTGGGTTTCAGCTGCCTTTTTTTTAAAAATTGTAATTTGTGGCTGTAAAAACAGTCACAATTAAGTGACAATTGTCTTTGACAGTGTATCTGACTCAGAATGGTGTTTACAAATTAAAAGATGTCACATTATAAAAGTAGAAGTAGCATCATTGAAAAAAAAAACAACCACTTTTACTGAACAGCACGTTACTTTTATGACTGCACGAAAGACAATTTCTCAAAAATGTAAACTGCCGCTGGAGCATACAAACGCTATCAAACCATCTTTTTATTTATTTATTGACCAATTCAGAGAATTCACGTGCCTGCAAGCACATCGCACAATTGGCTCTTTGGATGTTCTATAAATATCTTTGTCATGACACAACGGCTCAGAATAGTGAGTGCATCCTTTGGTCTGTCTGACTTTTCTGCTTCCACGTGATGGCTTTTCTGATTTGCATACAATCATTTAAAAATAGTCTGACAATGACGAGACGTTCACTGTGAGCTCCACTTTACTGCTGATTCTCGCTTGTTTGGTTTCCTTTTTTAAAATCGCCAGCGCTCTCAGATGTTCTGGCTTTTCATCTCCACTGTAATTGTCCTTCCATCTTTTATTTCGAGAAAGTGTGCAATGGATTAGTTCTCGCCACTGAAAAGCCTTTGGATTAAGAAGCGTAGAGTGCCAAAAAAAAAAAAAGGGTGATGAGAGGAAGGACAGGATTAAGAGGGGGAAAAAGATAAATGGGAAAAATGTGTGTGTGTTCATATGTTCATACTGGCTGAACATAAATCACCACCAAAAGGCAATTAGCACTGTAATTATCCACAATTATTTATTTGTCTGTTGTCTGTTTGAGAATAGCATAAGAAGAGAAGAGTCACTGTTGCTATGCAACTCTTAAGTTTCTGGCAGTTTGGAGCCTTCATATCTTTTGCTGTTGTGTTTCCAACTCGGGTGCTGAAAACAAAAGCATCACGCCGAGCTTTTTTTTTTTTTTGCCAGAAACAAGGACACCTACAGCTACTAGTGTGGGCAGAAAGATTAGCACTTCAACACCTGTCAGTGGAACTCTCATTCACATCTGTTATCCGTGGCATTCGACATTCACCCTTTGGGAAGTCATATCCGGATAAATAACATGTCAGCCATCCATATTCTTTCTAAACGAAACGAAAAAAAAACACAGCAGCAGTGTGTCAGTCAAAAACTCGGAGTCAACGTCAAACAAAACAAACCGTGACATCTTGTAATCGCCATACTCCAATCTATGCCACTATCCGCATGCTCTACAATCTGCAGACCGAACCCGTGAGATTGATTTCGAGAGGATGTGCACTGCGGTGTATTGGCAAGCCCCCATCACTGTGCCCATCTTTAAAACCCGTCCTCCATGAATTGGCCGACTGAAAGATGAAATGCCCAAAACACTTTTGTGGCGATGAGTCGACTTCAAGCACTAAATATTCATTAGGAGTAGTGAAGTCGACCTATTGACTGGTTGACTAATCAATTCAAACCTTATCCACTCACAACGCACACACAAGCACAAAACCCTGCTGTCTCTACCTTTTCATTCTGAATAACTATTTTTTTCTATAATTTCTGTCACAGAAATGGAAAACTGAAAGTCACAGCAATTCTCGCTCGCGTTTTTTTTTTTTTTTTTTTTCTTATTGGCCTCGCTAATGGACCGAGGAGGGAAATTGTGCCTAACCACAGACACTGCAGAAAACTTTGACATTACTTTGTCTAGCCTCACTGACAGCTTGAAGTGATTGTGACGAACATTTCCTTTTTCCATTTTTATGCCGCACCTGCAGCCATTATGCAACCAAAAGAAGTGTGGCTTTGTTCTACTGTATTCTGCAAGGAAATAAGGCCATTTGCTTGTTATTGGCAACCACCAGAAGTTTGCTTCAGAAATATGGGTTTAGATTCATTTCACTTTCATTTCTTTGACATACAGCGAACACAGTTACACTTGATTAAGTTTTAATGTTGTACTTTGTCACAACGTCATGGTGCGGAGCATGCACCCGTTTACTACACGGCTTTGTTTGAGTTTGAGAACACTGCAGATTCAATATCTTCATTGTGCATGTTTTTGGGATGAGGGAGGAAGCCAGAGCAATCAGAGAAAAGCCACCAAAAAAAAAGGGGGAAAACATGCAAACTCCACACAGGAGCCGAGATTCAAACCCCAAACCTCGAGAGCTGGCAAAAGTACTCACACGCTGGACTGAAATAGAAATACATTGGAAAAAAAAAGTTGAATTACTGATTCATCTTCTATGAACAATTACAAGTAAAATGTACAGACTCTGAAACTACACAAGTAAAAAAATACAATTGAATTTTTAACGCAATTATGTACAATACTTGGATAATTTGGCACAGCGAAAGAAGACCTTTGCTTGCACACATGATAACTGTCCTCTTTTACTAAGTCGCATGGTGTTCAGGTAATAATGCTGGACACAGCTTTGCCACAAGCTACATTTTGGCAGGTTATTTGAGACTGAACTAACGGATCCTGCATGAGGAAAACAAAGCAATGTCACCAAAATGCTCAATTGCAAGATTACCTACAATGACAACAGCTGAAAGAAGAATCCAGTGTGGTTTTTTTTTTCCAGGCTGGGAAAGGACAATGCATTTTCCACAAACCATTCTTCTAAATTGACTACATCAAAACATATCTTAAATAAGGCTGTAGATGGGGAATAGCTTGCTTCTCCGATTCTGTTTCGTCATCATTATTGTTGCTGCCTGTCACCTTCTTCCATGTCACCGCACTCCCTTGTTTCCCCGTCTTATAAGTTCATGAGATCAAAAGAAAAGAGAAGAGCTCTAATGCGGTTCTGTTGTGGGGAAAAAAAGTGTAATGAAAAGGCTATCTATTGATTTTTTTCCGCAGATGTCAAATGTTGGTGGTTCGAGGCAACCCACATTCATTGAATAAACAAGAGCGTACAAGTCATCTGCATAAGGTATCTAATTTATTGTTGCGAATCCTTCAACGTGACTCATCAAACTCATCACGGTCCGCTAGTCTTTGCAAACGATTCATTTAAAGGTCATCCATGACGCGGCTCGAGGTCTTTCAGCAACTCGCGTGCGCCAAGGTGCGCGCGCACGGTTGGAAACGTGACGCGTGCCCGAAGGCGCGTGTGCGTGGCTTTCTCGCGTGCGCACCTTAGCGCGATGGTAGAAGAACGTCACAAGTGCAGCTGACACCGCCGGGCTCGTTGTGTTAGACGAGGCGGTACGAAATTCACACTTTCACTTCTTGGACGCTCGGGGACGCGCATGTGGACAGGAGAGTGACCCGGGCACCGTCACGCTTTTGTGCTGTGCTTTTTGGACAACCTCTCGGAGGAAATTTTCTCACCCGTGGAGGACGGTTTGCCCGTTTGGACATCATGACAGACGCAAAGTGCCTTCTGAAAACACCATGGAAATGCAGTTTTTTTTTTTGGGGCTAAAAAAAAAAAAAAACCCTGCAAAAATGCAGACTGTCAACTGGCACGATTAACACAGTGCAGCATTTTGTCGCATTTATAGCTACAGTATTGTAATTAATGAGGCGACGGCACTTAATTGGCGTGTAAACTGGGGCGAAGTCTTTGAAAGCCCTTCCTTTGCGTGTTGTGTCTCGTATTATGATGCAAAGTGTTCAAAGCCAGCATCACCGGGGCACCTGACAAGATGTTCAATAACTGGTTTGCTGGCTGAAATCTTCCTTCTCTATTCTTTCGATTCCATATTAACCTCATTTTTCCATCTCTGTGTATGGAAAAAAATGCCTTATGCATGCATAGTGCACTGATTGTTTTGCCCATTTGAAAGGTATCTCTTTCAAAGGGACGAAACGAGTAGGCTGGCTGGTTCGGTTACAGAAATAAAATATCAGCCGTGTCACTAAGTTGTCTTCCTGTGATGAGAGAGAGAAAAAAAAACTGAGCACAAGGACTGACCTTGAAATAATTGTGTCTTCTCCACATTGACTAAATAAACTGACTTAACAGATACATTTAAAACTGACTCATTATAAACGATTGTAAGTGACATTTAATTAGTGAAAGGATCACTAGGACTATTTTCTTTGTTTACATCGCATTTGTCCACCTGTTACCACGCAAAGTTGGAAGGACGCAATTGAAACTGCCCCATTGGAAAAATCTGAAATTGACACACGCTCTCTCTTGGCTTCTTGAAAGACAAACATGGGAAATTAGGACAGCAGACAGAAGGAATTATTCGTTTCCAAAAACAGCTGAGAAAGAGAGAAAATAATACCAGCTATTCCTACAAGAATCTGCTCTGCGTAAAATATCAATGGCAGACAAGTCTTACTGTCTTTATGTCACATTCCTAGCAGCAGTCTCTGCAAAAGTCTGCACGCTTCTTGACAGGTGTTTTGTTGTGTGCCTCAGAGAAGGCACTTAATAGCCCATCAGATCCACTTATCTCCTGTACATCGTCTTGTCCCTGCACTTCCAGCTCAGTCGTTTTTTTTTCCCCCGACACCATAATTTGCCCTGGGGAATGTTCCCTGAGATCGAATAGATGGTTGGTGGTCCTCAGGCTTTTTAAGGGAAAAAGCTTACAATTAGCTTAGATATATGTGAGGTACAGAAAGACAACCGCACTCTTGTCCATTAGCACCCGTGCCCTATTTCTCTGTGAAATTGCTCCATGTGAGTGCAATTGCAAAGAAGCTTTGGTTGTTATGTTGTTTTAAAGCTGACATTCAACAGATAAAGCATTCCAAATGGATTTTTTTTTTTTTTACTTTTATGACTGCACGAAAGACAATTTCTCAAAAATGTAAACTGCCGCTGGAGCATACAAACGCTATCAAACCATCTTTTTATTTATTTATTGACCAATTCAGAGAATTCACGTGCCTGCAAGCACATCGCACAATTGGCTCTTTGGATGTTCTATAAATATCTTTGTCATGACACAACGGCTCAGAATAGTGAGTGCATCCTTTGGTCTGTCTGACTTTTCTGCTTCCACGTGATGGCTTTTCTGATTTGCATACAATCATTTAAAAATAGTCTGACAATGACGAGACGTTCACTGTGAGCTCCACTTTACTGCTGATTCTCGCTTGTTTGGTTTCCTTTTTTAAAATCGCCAGCGCTCTCAGATGTTCTGGCTTTTCATCTCCACTGTAATTGTCCTTCCATCTTTTATTTCGAGAAAGTGTGCAATGGATTAGTTCTCGCCACTGAAAAGCCTTTGGATTAAGAAGCGTAGAGTGCCAAAAAAAAAAAAAGGGTGATGAGAGGAAGGACAGGATTAAGAGGGGGAAAAAGATAAATGGGAAAAATGTGTGTGTGTTCATATGTTCATACTGGCTGAACATAAATCACCACCAAAAGGCAATTAGCACTGTAATTATCCACAATTATTTATTTGTCTGTTGTCTGTTTGAGAATAGCATAAGAAGAGAAGAGTCACTGTTGCTATGCAACTCTTAAGTTTCTGGCAGTTTGGAGCCTTCATATCTTTTGCTGTTGTGTTTCCAACTCGGGTGCTGAAAACAAAAGCATCACGCCGAGCTTTTTTTTTTTTTTGCCAGAAACAAGGACACCTACAGCTACTAGTGTGGGCAGAAAGATTAGCACTTCAACACCTGTCAGTGGAACTCTCATTCACATCTGTTATCCGTGGCATTCGACATTCACCCTTTGGGAAGTCATATCCGGATAAATAACATGTCAGCCATCCATATTCTTTCTAAACGAAACGAAAAAAAAACACAGCAGCAGTGTGTCAGTCAAAAACTCGGAGTCAACGTCAAACAAAACAAACCGTGACATCTTGTAATCGCCATACTCCAATCTATGCCACTATCCGCATGCTCTACAATCTGCAGACCGAACCCGTGAGATTGATTTCGAGAGGATGTGCACTGCGGTGTATTGGCAAGCCCCCATCACTGTGCCCATCTTTAAAACCCGTCCTCCATGAATTGGCCGACTGAAAGATGAAATGCCCAAAACACTTTTGTGGCGATGAGTCGACTTCAAGCACTAAATATTCATTAGGAGTAGTGAAGTCGACCTATTGACTGGTTGACTAATCAATTCAAACCTTATCCACTCACAACGCACACACAAGCACAAAACCCTGCTGTCTCTACCTTTTCATTCTGAATAACTATTTTTTTCTATAATTTCTGTCACAGAAATGGAAAACTGAAAGTCACAGCAATTCTCGCTCGCGTTTCTTTTTTTTTTTTTTTTTTTCTTATTGGCCTCGCTAATGGACCGAGGAGGGAAATTGTGCCTAACCACAGACACTGCAGAAAACTTTGACATTACTTTGTCTAGCCTCACTGACAGCTTGAAGTGATTGTGACGAACATTTCCTTTTTCCATTTTTATGCCGCACCTGCAGCCATTATGCAACCAAAAGAAGTGTGGCTTTGTTCTACTGTATTCTGCAAGGAAATAAGGCCATTTGCTTGTTATTGGCAACCACCAGAAGTTTGCTTCAGAAATATGGGTTTAGATTCATTTCACTTTCATTTCTTTGACATACAGCGAACACAGTTACACTTGATTAAGTTTTAATGTTGTACTTTGTCACAACGTCATGGTGCGGAGCATGCACCCGTTTACTACACGGCTTTGTTTGAGTTTGAGAACACTGCAGATTCAATATCTTCATTGTGCATGTTTTTGGGATGAGGGAGGAAGCCAGAGCAATCAGAGAAAAGCCACCAAAAAAAAAGGGGGAAAACATGCAAACTCCACACAGGAGCCGAGATTCAAACCCCAAACCTCGAGAGCTGGCAAAAGTACTCACACGCTGGACTGAAATAGAAATACATTGGAAAAAAAAAGTTGAATTACTGATTCATCTTCTATGAACAATTACAAGTAAAATGTACAGACTCTGAAACTACACAAGTAAAAAAATACAATTGAATTTTTAACGCAATTATGTACAATACTTGGATAATTTGGCACAGCGAAAGAAGACCTTTGCTTGCACACATGATAACTGTCCTCTTTTACTAAGTCGCATGGTGTTCAGGTAATAATGCTGGACACAGCTTTGCCACAAGCTACATTTTGGCAGGTTATTTGAGACTGAACTAACGGATCCTGCATGAGGAAAACAAAGCAATGTCACCAAAATGCTCAATTGCAAGATTACCTACAATGACAACAGCTGAAAGAAGAATCCAGTGTGGTTTTTTTTTTCCAGGCTGGGAAAGGACAATGCATTTTCCACAAACCATTCTTCTAAATTGACTACATCAAAACATATCTTAAATAAGGCTGTAGATGGGGAATAGCTTGCTTCTCCGATTCTGTTTCGTCATCATTATTGTTGCTGCCTGTCACCTTCTTCCATGTCACCGCACTCCCTTGTTTCCCCGTCTTATAAGTTCATGAGATCAAAAGAAAAGAGAAGAGCTCTAATGCGGTTCTGTTGTGGGGAAAAAAAGTGTAATGAAAAGGCTATCTATTGATTTTTTTCCGCAGATGTCAAATGTTGGTGGTTCGAGGCAACCCACATTCATTGAATAAACAAGAGCGTACAAGTCATCTGCATAAGGTATCTAATTTATTGTTGCGAATCCTTCAACGTGACTCATCAAACTCATCACGGTCCGCTAGTCTTTGCAAACGATTCATTTAAAGGTCATCCATGACGCGGCTCGAGGTCTTTCAGCAACTCGCGTGCGCCAAGGTGCGCGCGCACGGTTGGAACCGTGACGCGTGCCCGAAGGCGCGTGTGCGTGGCTTTCTCGCGTGCGCACCTTAGCGCGATGGTAGAAGAACGTCACAAGTGCAGCTGACACCGCCGGGCTCGTTGTGTTAGACGAGGCGGTACGAAATTCACACTTTCACTTCTTGGACGCTCGGGGACGCGCATGTGGACAGGAGAGTGACCCGGGCACCGTCACGCTTTTGTGCTGTGCTTTTTGGACAACCTCTCGGAGGAAATTTTCTCACCCGTGGAGGACGGTTTGCCCGTTTGGACATCATGACAGACGCAAAGTGCCTTCTGAAAACACCATGGTAATGCAGATTGTTTTTCTTGGGCTCAAAAAAAAAAAAAAACCCTGCAAAAATGCAGACTGTCAACTGGCACGATTAACACAGTGCAGCATTTTGTCGCATTTATAGCTACAGTATTGTAATTAATGAGGCGACGGCACTTAATTGGCGTGTAAACTGGGGCGAAGTCTTTGAAAGCCCTTCCTTTGCGTGTTGTGTCTCGTATTATGATGCAAAGTGTTCAAAGCCAGCATCACCGGGGCACCTGACAAGATGTTCAATAACTGGTTTGCTGGCTGAAATCTTCCTTCTCTATTCTTTCGATTCCATATTAACCTCATTTTTCCATCTCTGTGTATGGAAAAAAATGCCTTATGCATGCATAGTGCACTGATTGTTTTGCCCATTTGAAAGGTATCTCTTTCAAAGGGACGAAACGAGTAGGCTGGCTGGTTCGGTTACAGAAATAAAATATCAGCCGTGTCACTAAGTTGTCTTCCTGTGATGAGAGAGAGAAAAAAAAACTGAGCACAAGGACTGACCTTGAAATAATTGTGTCTTCTCCACATTGACTAAATAAACTGACTTAACAGATACATTTAAAACTGACTCATTATAAACGATTGTAAGTGACATTTAATTAGTGAAAGGATCACTAGGACTATTTTCTTTGTTTACATCGCATTTGTCCACCTGTTACCACGCAAAGTTGGAAGGACGCAATTGAAACTGCCCCATTGGAAAAATCTGAAATTGACACACGCTCTCTCTTGGCTTCTTGAAAGACAAACATGGGAAATTAGGACAGCAGACAGAAGGAATTATTCGTTTCCAAAAACAGCTGAGAAAGAGAGAAAATAATACCAGCTATTCCTACAAGAATCTGCTCTGCGTAAAATATCAATGGCAGACAAGTCTTACTGTCTTTATGTCACATTCCTAGCAGCAGTCTCTGCAAAAGTCTGCACGCTTCTTGACAGGTGTTTTGTTGTGTGCCTCAGAGAAGGCACTTAATAGCCCATCAGATCCACTTATCTCCTGTACATCGTCTTGTCCCTGCACTTCCAGCTCAGTCGTTTTTTTTTCCCCCGACACCATAATTTGCCCTGGGGAATGTTCCCTGAGATCGAATAGATGGTTGGTGAATTAAAAGATGTCACATTATAAAAGTAGAAGTAGCATCATTGAAAAAAAAAACAACCACTTTTACTGAACAGCACGTTACTTTTATGACTGCACGAAAGACAATTTCTCAAAAATGTAAACTGCCGCTGGAGCATACAAACGCTATCAAACCATCTTTTTATTTATTTATTGACCAATTCAGAGAATTCACGTGCCTGCAAGCACATTCACATGCAGACCCACCATAGTTTCACGCCACCTCACCCTCCCCTGCCTCTTAAAGACACATGATAGCAGCGATTTTTTTTTTGTTTGGACTGTGTCTTAAAGAGTGTGTTTTAATCAGGTGAAGTTTGTTTTAATGGGTTTGAAGCATGCGGGATGGGTAAAAGGATTTAAAAAAAATAGGGGTTCAATGTAATTGGCAAATTACAAATGCAAAGTACTTTGGGTGGCTTGGTGATGAAGTGTTGCCTTCACAAGTGAAAACACAATGGAATGCTGTTTGGTTTTCAGTTCCTTGCACTCGCTTTTTAGATTTGGTGCTCATCATGGGCCAGTTACCTGTTACAAGGTCTAAAAAAACAAAACAAAACGCAAATACTTCCCATGTGCCAAAAAAAAAAAAGGGTGATGAGAGGAAGGACAGGATTAAGAGGGGGAAAAAGATAAATGGGAAAAATGTGTGTGTGTTCATATGTTCATACTGGCTGAACATAAATCACCACCAAAAGGCAATTAGCACTGTAATTATCCACAATTATTTATTTGTCTGTTGTCTGTTTGAGAATAGCATAAGAAGAGAAGAGTCACTGTTGCTATGCAACTCTTAAGTTTCTGGCAGTTTGGAGCCTTCATATCTTTTGCTGTTGTGTTTCCAACTCGGGTGCTGAAAACAAAAGCATCACGCCGAGCTTTTTTTTTTTTTTGCCAAAAGGCAATTAGCACTGTAATTATCCACAATTATTTATTTGTCTGTTGTCTGTTTGAGAATAGCATAAGAAGAGAAGAGTCACTGTTGCTATGCAACTCTTAAGTTTCTGGCAGTTTGGAGCCTTCATATCTTTTGCTGTTGTGTTTCCAACTCGGGTGCTGAAAACAAAAGCATCACGCCGAGCTTTTTTTTTTTTTTGCCAGAAACAAGGACACCTACAGCTACTAGTGTGGGCAGAAAGATTAGCACTTCAACACCTGTCAGTGGAACTCTCATTCACATCTGTTATCCGTGGCATTCGACATTCACCCTTTGGGAAGTCATATCCGGATAAATAACATGTCAGCCATCCATATTCTTTCTAAACGAAACGAAAAAAAAACACAGCAGCAGTGTGTCAGTCAAAAACTCGGAGTCAACGTCAAACAAAACAAACCGTGACATCTTGTAATCGCCATACTCCAATCTATGCCACTATCCGCATGCTCTACAATCTGCAGACCGAACCCGTGAGATTGATTTCGAGAGGATGTGCACTGCGGTGTATTGGCAAGCCCCCATCACTGTGCCCATCTTTAAAACCCGTCCTCCATGAATTGGCCGACTGAAAGATGAAATGCCCAAAACACTTTTGTGGCGATGAGTCGACTTCAAGCACTAAATATTCATTAGGAGTAGTGAAGTCGACCTATTGACTGGTTGACTAATCAATTCAAACCTTATCCACTCACAACGCACACACAAGCACAAAACCCTGCTGTCTCTACCTTTTCATTCTGAATAACTATTTTTTTCTATAATTTCTGTCACAGAAATGGAAAACTGAAAGTCACAGCAATTCTCGCTCGCGTTTCTTTTTTTTTTTTTTTTTTTCTTATTGGCCTCGCTAATGGACCGAGGAGGGAAATTGTGCCTAACCACAGACACTGCAGAAAACTTTGACATTACTTTGTCTAGCCTCACTGACAGCTTGAAGTGATTGTGACGAACATTTCCTTTTTCCATTTTTATGCCGCACCTGCAGCCATTATGCAACCAAAAGAAGTGTGGCTTTGTTCTACTGTATTCTGCAAGGAAATAAGGCCATTTGCTTGTTATTGGCAACCACCAGAAGTTTGCTTCAGAAATATGGGTTTAGATTCATTTCACTTTCATTTCTTTGACATACAGCGAACACAGTTACACTTGATTAAGTTTTAATGTTGTACTTTGTCACAACGTCATGGTGCGGAGCATGCACCCGTTTACTACACGGCTTTGTTTGAGTTTGAGAACACTGCAGATTCAATATCTTCATTGTGCATGTTTTTGGGATGAGGGAGGAAGCCAGAGCAATCAGAGAAAAGCCACCAAAAAAAAAGGGGGAAAACATGCAAACTCCACACAGGAGCCGAGATTCAAACCCCAAACCTCGAGAGCTGGCAAAAGTACTCACACGCTGGACTGAAATAGAAATACATTGGAAAAAAAAAGTTGAATTACTGATTCATCTTCTATGAACAATTACAAGTAAAATGTACAGACTCTGAAACTACACAAGTAAAAAAATACAATTGAATTTTTAACGCAATTATGTACAATACTTGGATAATTTGGCACAGCGAAAGAAGACCTTTGCTTGCACACATGATAACTGTCCTCTTTTACTAAGTCGCATGGTGTTCAGGTAATAATGCTGGACACAGCTTTGCCACAAGCTACATTTTGGCAGGTTATTTGAGACTGAACTAACGGATCCTGCATGAGGAAAACAAAGCAATGTCACCAAAATGCTCAATTGCAAGATTACCTACAATGACAACAGCTGAAAGAAGAATCCAGTGTGGTTTTTTTTTTCCAGGCTGGGAAAGGACAATGCATTTTCCACAAACCATTCTTCTAAATTGACTACATCAAAACATATCTTAAATAAGGCTGTAGATGGGGAATAGCTTGCTTCTCCGATTCTGTTTCGTCATCATTATTGTTGCTGCCTGTCACCTTCTTCCATGTCACCGCACTCCCTTGTTTCCCCGTCTTATAAGTTCATGAGATCAAAAGAAAAGAGAAGAGCTCTAATGCGGTTCTGTTGTGGGGAAAAAAAGTGTAATGAAAAGGCTATCTATTGATTTTTTTCCGCAGATGTCAAATGTTGGTGGTTCGAGGCAACCCACATTCATTGAATAAACAAGAGCGTACAAGTCATCTGCATAAGGTATCTAATTTATTGTTGCGAATCCTTCAACGTGACTCATCAAACTCATCACGGTCCGCTAGTCTTTGCAAACGATTCATTTAAAGGTCATCCATGACGCGGCTCGAGGTCTTTCAGCAACTCGCGTGCGCCAAGGTGCGCGCGCACGGTTGGAACCGTGACGCGTGCCCGAAGGCGCGTGTGCGTGGCTTTCTCGCGTGCGCACCTTAGCGCGATGGTAGAAGAACGTCACAAGTGCAGCTGACACCGCCGGGCTCGTTGTGTTAGACGAGGCGGTACGAAATTCACACTTTCACTTCTTGGACGCTCGGGGACGCGCATGTGGACAGGAGAGTGACCCGGGCACCGTCACGCTTTTGTGCTGTGCTTTTTGGACAACCTCTCGGAGGAAATTTTCTCACCCGTGGAGGACGGTTTGCCCGTTTGGACATCATGACAGACGCAAAGTGCCTTCTGAAAACACCATGGTAATGCAGATTGTTTTTCTTGGGCTCAAAAAAAAAAAAAAACCCTGCAAAAATGCAGACTGTCAACTGGCACGATTAACACAGTGCAGCATTTTGTCGCATTTATAGCTACAGTATTGTAATTAATGAGGCGACGGCACTTAATTGGCGTGTAAACTGGGGCGAAGTCTTTGAAAGCCCTTCCTTTGCGTGTTGTGTCTCGTATTATGATGCAAAGTGTTCAAAGCCAGCATCACCGGGGCACCTGACAAGATGTTCAATAACTGGTTTGCTGGCTGAAATCTTCCTTCTCTATTCTTTCGATTCCATATTAACCTCATTTTTCCATCTCTGTGTATGGAAAAAAATGCCTTATGCATGCATAGTGCACTGATTGTTTTGCCCATTTGAAAGGTATCTCTTTCAAAGGGACGAAACGAGTAGGCTGGCTGGTTCGGTTACAGAAATAAAATATCAGCCGTGTCACTAAGTTGTCTTCCTGTGATGAGAGAGAGAAAAAAAAACTGAGCACAAGGACTGACCTTGAAATAATTGTGTCTTCTCCACATTGACTAAATAAACTGACTTAACAGATACATTTAAAACTGACTCATTATAAACGATTGTAAGTGACATTTAATTAGTGAAAGGATCACTAGGACTATTTTCTTTGTTTACATCGCATTTGTCCACCTGTTACCACGCAAAGTTGGAAGGACGCAATTGAAACTGCCCCATTGGAAAAATCTGAAATTGACACACGCTCTCTCTTGGCTTCTTGAAAGACAAACATGGGAAATTAGGACAGCAGACAGAAGGAATTATTCGTTTCCAAAAACAGCTGAGAAAGAGAGAAAATAATACCAGCTATTCCTACAAGAATCTGCTCTGCGTAAAATATCAATGGCAGACAAGTCTTACTGTCTTTATGTCACATTCCTAGCAGCAGTCTCTGCAAAAGTCTGCACGCTTCTTGACAGGTGTTTTGTTGTGTGCCTCAGAGAAGGCACTTAATAGCCCATCAGATCCACTTATCTCCTGTACATCGTCTTGTCCCTGCACTTCCAGCTCAGTCGTTTTTTTTTCCCCCGACACCATAATTTGCCCTGGGGAATGTTCCCTGAGATCGAATAGATGGTTGGTGGTCCTCAGGCTTTTTAAGGGAAAAAGCTTACAATTAGCTTAGATATATGTGAGGTACAGAAAGACAACCGCACTCTTGTCCATTAGCACCCGTGCCCTATTTCTCTGTGAAATTGCTCCATGTGAGTGCAATTGCAAAGAAGCTTTGGTTGTTATGTTGTTTTAAAGCTGACATTCAACAGATAAAGCATTCCAAATGGATTTTTTTTTTTTTTACCCTACAAGAGCTACCCAGACATTCACATGCAGACCCACCATAGTTTCACGCCACCTCACCCTCCCCTGCCTCTTAAAGACACATGATAGCAGCGATTTTTTTTTTGTTTGGACTGTGTCTTAAAGAGTGTGTTTTAATCAGGTGAAGTTTGTTTTAATGGGTTTGAAGCATGCGGGATGGGTAAAAGGATTTAAAAAAAATAGGGGTTCAATGTAATTGGCAAATTACAAATGCAAAGTACTTTGGGTGGCTTGGTGATGAAGTGTTGCCTTCACAAGTGAAAACACAATGGAATGCTGTTTGGTTTTCAGTTCCTTGCACTCGCTTTTTAGATTTGGTGCTCATCATGGGCCAGTTACCTGTTACAAGGTCTAAAAAAACAAAACAAAACGCAAATACTTCCCATTCGTGGTTTGAGCTGTTTTCTTCTTCTTCTTATTTTTGAGTCATGAGCGCTGATTACATTGAAATCAGGATACATCATCTCATATGTTTTCTGGCACTTGGTTCATTAAAAATAACGTATCAACAATCATATCTTGTCCAATTTCTCAACGGAAGCGGCCCACATATGCCATTCCCGGTAACCTGCGTTCTGACAGTTAGTACTCTTAAAGTACTGTATATGACTCCAACTTGCATTTCTTGGCTTGAGAAGTGTGAGTTAGAACACAAGTGGCAGGCAGTTTACTGCTCAAGTCAACATTTTGACAAGAATTTGCTCTGACATTTTTTTTTTGAGCTACTAGTGTGGGCAGAAAGATTAGCACTTCAACACCTGTCAGTGGAACTCTCATTCACATCTGTTATCCGTGGCATTCGACATTCACCCTTTGGGAAGTCATATCCGGATAAATAACATGTCAGCCATCCATATTCTTTCTAAACGAAACGAAAAAAAAACACAGCAGCAGTGTGTCAGTCAAAAACTCGGAGTCAACGTCAAACAAAACAAACCGTGACATCTTGTAATCGCCATACTCCAATCTATGCCACTATCCGCATGCTCTACAATCTGCAGACCGAACCCGTGAGATTGATTTCGAGAGGATGTGCACTGCGGTGTATTGGCAAGCCCCCATCACTGTGCCCATCTTTAAAACCCGTCCTCCATGAATTGGCCGACTGAAAGATGAAATGCCCAAAACACTTTTGTGGCGATGAGTCGACTTCAAGCACTAAATATTCATTAGGAGTAGTGAAGTCGACCTATTGACTGGTTGACTAATCAATTCAAACCTTATCCACTCACAACGCACACACAAGCACAAAACCCTGCTGTCTCTACCTTTTCATTCTGAATAACTATTTTTTTCTATAATTTCTGTCACAGAAATGGAAAACTGAAAGTCACAGCAATTCTCGCTCGCGTTTCTTTTTTTTTTTTTTTTTTCTTATTGGCCTCGCTAATGGACCGAGGAGGGAAATTGTGCCTAACCACAGACACTGCAGAAAACTTTGACATTACTTTGTCTAGCCTCACTGACAGCTTGAAGTGATTGTGACGAACATTTCCTTTTTCCATTTTTATGCCGCACCTGCAGCCATTATGCAACCAAAAGAAGTGTGGCTTTGTTCTACTGTATTCTGCAAGGAAATAAGGCCATTTGCTTGTTATTGGCAACCACCAGAAGTTTGCTTCAGAAATATGGGTTTAGATTCATTTCACTTTCATTTCTTTGACATACAGCGAACACAGTTACACTTGATTAAGTTTTAATGTTGTACTTTGTCACAACGTCATGGTGCGGAGCATGCACCCGTTTACTACACGGCTTTGTTTGAGTTTGAGAACACTGCAGATTCAATATCTTCATTGTGCATGTTTTTGGGATGAGGGAGGAAGCCAGAGCAATCAGAGAAAAGCCACCAAAAAAAAAGGGGGAAAACATGCAAACTCCACACAGGAGCCGAGATTCAAACCCCAAACCTCGAGAGCTGGCAAAAGTACTCACACGCTGGACTGAAATAGAAATACATTGGAAAAAAAAAGTTGAATTACTGATTCATCTTCTATGAACAATTACAAGTAAAATGTACAGACTCTGAAACTACACAAGTAAAAAAATACAATTGAATTTTTAACGCAATTATGTACAATACTTGGATAATTTGGCACAGCGAAAGAAGACCTTTGCTTGCACACATGATAACTGTCCTCTTTTACTAAGTCGCATGGTGTTCAGGTAATAATGCTGGACACAGCTTTGCCACAAGCTACATTTTGGCAGGTTATTTGAGACTGAACTAACGGATCCTGCATGAGGAAAACAAAGCAATGTCACCAAAATGCTCAATTGCAAGATTACCTACAATGACAACAGCTGAAAGAAGAATCCAGTGTGGTTTTTTTTTTCCAGGCTGGGAAAGGACAATGCATTTTCCACAAACCATTCTTCTAAATTGACTACATCAAAACATATCTTAAATAAGGCTGTAGATGGGGAATAGCTTGCTTCTCCGATTCTGTTTCGTCATCATTATTGTTGCTGCCTGTCACCTTCTTCCATGTCACCGCACTCCCTTGTTTCCCCGTCTTATAAGTTCATGAGATCAAAAGAAAAGAGAAGAGCTCTAATGCGGTTCTGTTGTGGGGAAAAAAAGTGTAATGAAAAGGCTATCTATTGATTTTTTTCCGCAGATGTCAAATGTTGGTGGTTCGAGGCAACCCACATTCATTGAATAAACAAGAGCGTACAAGTCATCTGCATAAGGTATCTAATTTATTGTTGCGAATCCTTCAACGTGACTCATCAAACTCATCACGGTCCGCTAGTCTTTGCAAACGATTCATTTAAAGGTCATCCATGACGCGGCTCGAGGTCTTTCAGCAACTCGCGTGCGCCAAGGTGCGCGCGCACGGTTGGAACCGTGACGCGTGCCCGAAGGCGCGTGTGCGTGGCTTTCTCGCGTGCGCACCTTAGCGCGATGGTAGAAGAACGTCACAAGTGCAGCTGACACCGCCGGGCTCGTTGTGTTAGACGAGGCGGTACGAAATTCACACTTTCACTTCTTGGACGCTCGGGGACGCGCATGTGGACAGGAGAGTGACCCGGGCACCGTCACGCTTTTGTGCTGTGCTTTTTGGACAACCTCTCGGAGGAAATTTTCTCACCCGTGGAGGACGGTTTGCCCGTTTGGACATCATGACAGACGCAAAGTGCCTTCTGAAAACACCATGGTAATGCAGATTGTTTTTCTTGGGCTCAAAAAAAAAAAAAAACCCTGCAAAAATGCAGACTGTCAACTGGCACGATTAACACAGTGCAGCATTTTGTCGCATTTATAGCTACAGTATTGTAATTAATGAGGCGACGGCACTTAATTGGCGTGTAAACTGGGGCGAAGTCTTTGAAAGCCCTTCCTTTGCGTGTTGTGTCTCGTATTATGATGCAAAGTGTTCAAAGCCAGCATCACCGGGGCACCTGACAAGATGTTCAATAACTGGTTTGCTGGCTGAAATCTTCCTTCTCTATTCTTTCGATTCCATATTAACCTCATTTTTCCATCTCTGTGTATGGAAAAAAATGCCTTATGCATGCATAGTGCACTGATTGTTTTGCCCATTTGAAAGGTATCTCTTTCAAAGGGACGAAACGAGTAGGCTGGCTGGTTCGGTTACAGAAATAAAATATCAGCCGTGTCACTAAGTTGTCTTCCTGTGATGAGAGAGAGAAAAAAAAACTGAGCACAAGGACTGACCTTGAAATAATTGTGTCTTCTCCACATTGACTAAATAAACTGACTTAACAGATACATTTAAAACTGACTCATTATAAACGATTGTAAGTGACATTTAATTAGTGAAAGGATCACTAGGACTATTTTCTTTGTTTACATCGCATTTGTCCACCTGTTACCACGCAAAGTTGGAAGGACGCAATTGAAACTGCCCCATTGGAAAAATCTGAAATTGACACACGCTCTCTCTTGGCTTCTTGAAAGACAAACATGGGAAATTAGGACAGCAGACAGAAGGAATTATTCGTTTCCAAAAACAGCTGAGAAAGAGAGAAAATAATACCAGCTATTCCTACAAGAATCTGCTCTGCGTAAAATATCAATGGCAGACAAGTCTTACTGTCTTTATGTCACATTCCTAGCAGCAGTCTCTGCAAAAGTCTGCACGCTTCTTGACAGGTGTTTTGTTGTGTGCCTCAGAGAAGGCACTTAATAGCCCATCAGATCCACTTATCTCCTGTACATCGTCTTGTCCCTGCACTTCCAGCTCAGTCGTTTTTTTTTCCCCCGACACCATAATTTGCCCTGGGGAATGTTCCCTGAGATCGAATAGATGGTTGGTGGTCCTCAGGCTTTTTAAGGGAAAAAGCTTACAATTAGCTTAGATATATGTGAGGTACAGAAAGACAACCGCACTCTTGTCCATTAGCACCCGTGCCCTATTTCTCTGTGAAATTGCTCCATGTGAGTGCAATTGCAAAGAAGCTTTGGTTGTTATGTTGTTTTAAAGCTGACATTCAACAGATAAAGCATTCCAAATGGATTTTTTTTTTTTTTACCCTACAAGAGCTACCCAGACATTCACATGCAGACCCACCATAGTTTCACGCCACCTCACCCTCCCCTGCCTCTTAAAGACACATGATAGCAGCGATTTTTTTTTTGTTTGGACTGTGTCTTAAAGAGTGTGTTTTAATCAGGTGAAGTTTGTTTTAATGGGTTTGAAGCATGCGGGATGGGTAAAAGGATTTAAAAAAAATAGGGGTTCAATGTAATTGGCAAATTACAAATGCAAAGTACTTTGGGTGGCTTGGTGATGAAGTGTTGCCTTCACAAGTGAAAACACAATGGAATGCTGTTTGGTTTTCAGTTCCTTGCACTCGCTTTTTAGATTTGGTGCTCATCATGGGCCAGTTACCTGTTACAAGGTCTAAAAAAACAAAACAAAACGCAAATACTTCCCATTCGTGGTTTGAGCTGTTTTCTTCTTCTTCTTATTTTTGAGTCATGAGCGCTGATTACATTGAAATCAGGATACATCATCTCATATGTTTTCTGGCACTTGGTTCATTAAAAATAACGTATCAACAATCATATCTTGTCCAATTTCTCAACGGAAGCGGCCCACATATGCCATTCCCGGTAACCTGCGTTCTGACAGTTAGTACTCTTAAAGTACTGTATATGACTCCAACTTGCATTTCTTGGCTTGAGAAGTGTGAGTTAGAACACAAGTGGCAGGCAGTTTACTGCTCAAGTCAACATTTTGACAAGAATTTGCTCTGACATTTTTTTTTTGGGGGTCTTACAGTAATTTCCAATCATCTGCCATGTTTGAAGACTCTGAATCTGTGGAGGTAGACGGAAGCAGCACAGAGAGCACAGTAGCCTCTACCATCAGCGCTTGTAAAAAGGTAAGAAAGAAAAAACAGTGTCATGGAGGAAAATAATCAATCCTCATCTCAGTGGGGCCCTTTCTTTGTCTGCTGCATGGATTCTTCTTGAAATGTGTATTCCAGTTTTGTGCCAGTTGGTCTGTTTGGGGGCTCCTTTCCATTGCATCCTTTGGGGGTAGCGCAATAAGCGCAACCGCCGGGCCTTCAGGTCAACTCAATAGATGTATCGTCTCCCTCTTCCAGGGAGAGAGGAGCACAGCCAGAATAGATCATTGGACTGGGGTGAAAGCTAAATTGAGTTTCCATTTCCAGTGTGTTTGGGTTCATTTGACCTTTCTCTGAACATTTTTGTGCAGTTACCATCACACTCACTGTGCATACTTGCCTGTAACTCACGAGCTGAACTGCCTTCCGCTTGAATGTCCTGATATCCGTCTCATTATTGGGCTGCAAGTTCTGATGAGCTGTGGCCAACACACATATATGTCTATAAGACAAGTGCAAATACAAACATTTCTAATTTGGAATGTGGAAAAAAAACACGTGTTACACATTTGAATGAAAACTATTCAAAATGGTCATTGTTGTCCACCTATGTGTTGTACATCAAAGGTGATCGATTTTGTGACAGGTTCTGTGCGGTAACGGTGTGCTGGACTCATCAGACTATTGGCTGAGGAATAACAAAGCTCTGTGCAGACTGGGCCTGCTGGACGACAACACAGAGACCAGCTGCACCATGGTGAGAAGCAGACTGTAAATGATGAAACATGTGCACCCTTTTTGGCATCTGATGAGCTGTGGCCAACACACATATATGTCTATAAGACAAGTGCAAATACAAACATTTCTAATTTGGAATGTGGAAAAAAAACGTGTGTTACACATTTGAATGAAAACTATTCAAAATGGTCATTGTTGTCCACCTATGTGTTGTACATCAAAGGTGATTGATTTTGTTACAGGTTCTGTGCGGTAACGGTGTGCTGGACTCATCAGACTATTGGCTGAGGAATAACAAAGCTCTGTGTAGACTGGGCCTGCTGGACGACAACACAGAGACCAGGTGCACCATGGTGAGAAGCAGACTGTAAATGATGAAACGTGTGCACCCTTTTTGGCAACATAGATGAACCTGTTCACTTCTCATGTGGAATCCTCAAGTTCTGGAAGCCACAAACGACAGTGGGCCAACAGTTCTAACTCTCACTGTCAAAACGATGATGTTTCAGGACAACTCCATTTGCCGTGCACACACTCGATATAGTGTGATATACGTTCGGATAGTTTTACGTAAACGTGAATCATCCAGAAAAAGTGTTTACCAGTCAAGGCGATCGCTCACGATGCTGACGTTGGCCTTGGACATTTTCGAAGGATTGTTCAAAGCCGACAAAAGGAAACGTCCTCGGATCAATTCTTTACAAAACACCAGGCGAAAAACACTTCTGAGAGAGAACATGGACTAAAGGGGGCAAAAAAACGATGAGGACGCAGTCAAGTTAAATGACCATCATTTTTATTCTTTACTCTTTTCTTAGTTTTTTTACATTATGCACAACTCTCATTTATTGTGCAATAATCTAATTGTAACATGTATATGTTATATATTTTGATGCATTTTTATGCTTAACAAAACATTTATGTCAGAATTTTGGGGGGGCTTGGAACGGATTAGGGCATTTACATGGAAAACGCGTCTCTACTTACAAAAATTTTCTAGTGAAGAAATTTCTTCTGGAACCAATTAATTTCGTAAGCAGAGGTACCACTGTACAATATATGGACCTTGTTTGCCTGGGGCCAGGCCTGGAGGTGGTGCTCGCTGGCGTGCCCCCGGTGGCTCAGCCTGCACCTACGGGGCCCAGCTGGGCACAGCTCGAAAAGGCAACGTGGGTCTGCCTCATGAGTTCACCACCTATGGCAGTTGCCAAAGGGGTCAGGTGCGTTGTGAACTGGGCAGCGGTCAAAGGCGGGGACCTTGGCTACAGAAGCTAGCTCTTGGGCAATTTTACCTCTGCGCCAGTGCGCAAGGCAAAGAAATTCCGATACGACATCGTCGGAGTCGCTTCCAATCATATCTTGGGCTCTGCTACCAGTCCTCTGGAGAGGGGTTTGACTCTCTTTCACTCTAGAGGTCCCCATGGTGAGTTGAGAGGGGGTGTTGTCATACTAATGTGTCAAGTCGCGGGCCCCTCGAATTGAGAGGAGCCAGATGAGGTGGCTCGGGCATCTTATCAGAATGTCTCCTGGATGTCAACTTGATGAAAATCAGAATTATCCATATTTTTTTTGAGAAGGGTGAATGTTGATATGCCGTTTTTGAAATCGAGAGGCAATCAATACAATCTAAAGCAATGCAACTGTGTTTCAAACTTTGATATCAACAAAATGTCTGGCTTGATATGGCTTCATAAGATGCATTTACACAAAAGATGTCTCATCGCAGTGTCATATTTAAGACCTTTTCACAGAGGACTCTATTTAATTCCCTTTGAAGGAGATAAAAGTTTAAATAGCTACTCAGAGTGAAAGGCCGCTGTCTCTCATAACATAATGTGAAATCTCGTCCTAATAAATAAGACCCACACAACAGCGGCAGCCTGATAATAAGACTGCATTTCATCTCCTCGAGGTGGAATGAAGTTGCTCACCTTTGGCCCTGAAATCTCATTCTTTCCCCCTTTTCTAAAAAAAAAAAAAATTTTCCGCAGATGTCAAATGTTGGTGGTTCGAGGCAACCCACATTCATTGAATAAACAAGAGCGTACAAGTCATCTGCATAAGGTATCTAATTTATTGTTGCGAATCCTTCAACGTGACTCATCAAACTCATCACGGTCCGCTAGTCTTTGCAAACGATTCATTTAAAGGTCATCCATGACGCGGCTCGAGGTCTTTCAGCAACTCGCGTGCGCCAAGGTGCGCGCGCACGGTTGGAACCGTGACGCGTGCCCGAAGGCGCGTGTGCGTGGCTTTCTCGCGTGCGCACCTTAGCGCGATGGTAGAAGAACGTCACAAGTGCAGCTGACACCGCCGGGCTCGTTGTGTTAGACGAGGCGGTACGAAATTCACACTTTCACTTCTTGGACGCTCGGGGACGCGCATGTGGACAGGAGAGTGACCCGGGCACCGTCACGCTTTTGTGCTGTGCTTTTTGGACAACCTCTCGGAGGAAATTTTCTCACCCGTGGAGGACGGTTTGCCCGTTTGGACATCATGACAGACGCAAAGTGCCTTCTGAAAACACCATGGTAATGCAGATTGTTTTTCTTGGGCTCAAAAAAAAAAAAAAAGGGGACGCGCATGTGGACAGGAGAGTGACCCGGGCACCGTCACGCTTTTGTGCTGTGCTTTTTGGACAACCTCTCGGAGGAAATTTTCTCACCCGTGGAGGACGGTTTGCCCGTTTGGACATCATGACAGACGCAAAGTGCCTTCTGAAAACACCATGGTAATGCAGATTGTTTTTCTTGGGCTCAAAAAAAAAAAAAAACCCTGCAAAAATGCAGACTGTCAACTGGCACGATTAACACAGTGCAGCATTTTGTCGCATTTATAGCTACAGTATTGTAATTAATGAGGCGACGGCACTTAATTGGCGTGTAAACTGGGGCGAAGTCTTTGAAAGCCCTTCCTTTGCGTGTTGTGTCTCGTATTATGATGCAAAGTGTTCAAAGCCAGCATCACCGGGGCACCTGACAAGATGTTCAATAACTGGTTTGCTGGCTGAAATCTTCCTTCTCTATTCTTTCGATTCCATATTAACCTCATTTTTCCATCTCTGTGTATGGAAAAAAATGCCTTATGCATGCATAGTGCACTGATTGTTTTGCCCATTTGAAAAAGGTATCTCTCAAAGGGACGAAACGAGTAGGCTGGCTGGTTCGGTTACAGAAATAAAATATCAGCCGTGTGTCTAAGTTGTCTTCCTGTGATGAGAGAGAGAAAAAAAAACTGAGCACAAGGACTGACCTTGAAATAATTGTGTCTTCTCCACATTGACTAAATAAACTGACTTAACAGATACATTTAAAACTGACTCATTATAAACGATTGTAAGTGACATTTAATTAGTGAAAGGATCACTAGGACTATTTTCTTTGTTTACATCGCATTTGTCCACCTGTTACCACGCAAAGTTGGAAGGACGCAATTGAAACTGCCCCATTGGAAAAATCTGAAATTGACACACGCTCTCTCTTGGCTTCTTGAAAGACAAACATGGGAAATTAGGACAGCAGACAGAAGGAATTATTCGTTTCCAAAAACAGCTGAGAAAGAGAGAAAATAATACCAGCTATTCCTACAAGAATCTGCTCTGCGTAAAATATCAATGGCAGACAAGTCTTACTGTCTTTATGTCACATTCCTAGCAGCAGTCTCTGCAAAAGTCTGCACGCTTCTTGACAGGTGTTTTGTTGTGTGCCTCAGAGAAGGCACTTAATAGCCCATCAGATCCACTTATCTCCTGTACATCGTCTTGTCCCTGCACTTCCAGCTCAGTCGTTTTTTTTTCCCCCGACACCATAATTTGCCCTGGGGAATGTTCCCTGAGATCGAATAGATGGTTGGTGGTCCTCAGGCTTTTTAAGGGAAAAAGCTTACAATTAGCTTAGATATATGTGAGGTACAGAAAGACAACCGCACTCTTGTCCATTAGCACCCGTGCCCTATTTCTCTGTGAAATTGCTCCATGTGAGTGCAATTGCAAAGAAGCTTTGGTTGTTATGTTGTTTTAAAGCTGACATTCAACAGATAAAGCATTCCAAATGGATTTTTTTTTTTTTTACCCTACAAGAGCTACCCAGACATTCACATGCAGACCCACCATAGTTTCACGCCACCTCACCCTCCCCTGCCTCTTAAAGACACATGATAGCAGCGATTTTTTTTTTGTTTGGACTGTGTCTTAAAGAGTGTGTTTTAATCAGGTGAAGTTTGTTTTAATGGGTTTGAAGCATGCGGGATGGGTAAAAGGATTTAAAAAAAATAGGGGTTCAATGTAATTGGCAAATTACAAATGCAAAGTACTTTGGGTGGCTTGGTGATGAAGTGTTGCCTTCACAAGTGAAAACACAATGGAATGCTGTTTGGTTTTCAGTTCCTTGCACTCGCTTTTTAGATTTGGTGCTCATCATGGGCCAGTTACCTGTTACAAGGTCTAAAAAAACAAAACAAAACGCAAATACTTCCCATTCGTGGTTTGAGCTGTTTTCTTCTTCTTCTTATTTTTGAGTCATGAGCGCTGATTACATTGAAATCAGGATACATCATCTCATATGTTTTCTGGCACTTGGTTCATTAAAAATAACGTATCAACAATCATATCTTGTCCAATTTCTCAACGGAAGCGGCCCACATATGCCATTCCCGGTAACCTGCGTTCTGACAGTTAGTACTCTTAAAGTACTGTATATGACTCCAACTTGCATTTCTTGGCTTGAGAAGTGTGAGTTAGAACACAAGTGGCAGGCAGTTTACTGCTCAAGTCAACATTTTGACAAGAATTTGCTCTGACATTTTTTTTTTGGGGGTCTTACAGTAATTTCCAATCATCTGCCATGTTTGAAGACTCTGAATCTGTGGAGGTAGACGGAAGCAGCACAGAGAGCACAGTAGCCTCTACCATCAGCGCTTGTAAAAAGGTAAGAAAGAAAAAACAGTGTCATGGAGGAAAATAATCAATCCTCATCTCAGTGGGGCCCTTTCTTTGTCTGCTGCATGGATTCTTCTTGAAATGTGTATTCCAGTTTTGTGCCAGTTGGTCTGTTTGGGGGCTCCTTTCCATTGCATCCTTTGGGGGTAGCGCAATAAGCGCAACCGCCGGGCCTTCAGGTCAACTCAATAGATGTATCGTCTCCCTCTTCCAGGGAGAGAGGAGCACAGCCAGAATAGATCATTGGACTGGGGTGAAAGCTAAATTGAGTTTCCATTTCCAGTGTGTTTGGGTTCATTTGACCTTTCTCTGAACATTTTTGTGCAGTTACCATCACACTCACTGTGCATACTTGCCTGTAACTCACGAGCTGAACTGCCTTCCGCTTGAATGTCCTGATATCCGTCTCATTATTGGACTGCAAGTTCTGATGAGCTGTGGCCAACACACATATATGTCTATAAAACAAGTGCAAATACAAACATTTCTAATTTGGAATGTGGAAAAAAAACGTGTGTTACACATTTGAATGAAAACTATTCAAAATGGTCATTGTTGTCCACCTATGTGTTGTACATCAAAGGTGATTGATTTTGTTACAGGTTCTGTGCGGTAACGGTGTGCTGGACTCATCAGACTATTGGCTGAGGAATAACAAAGCTCTGTGTAGAATGGGCCTGCTGGACGACAACACAGAGACCAGGTGCACCATGGTGAGAAGCAGACTGTAAATGATGAAACGTGTGCACCCTTTTTGGCAACATAGATGAACCTGTTCACTTCTCATGTGGAATCCTCAAGTTCTGGAAGCCACAAACGACAGTGGGCCAACAGTTCTAACTCTCACTGTCAAAACGATGATGTTTCAGGACAACTCCATTTGCCGTGCACACACTCGATATAGTGTGATATACGTTCGGATAGTTTTACGTAAACGTGAATCATCCAGAAAAAGTGTTTACCAGTCAAGGCGATCGCTCACGATGCTGACGTTGGCCTTGGACATTTTCGAAGGATTGTTCAAAGCCGACAAAAGGAAACGTCCTCGGATCAATTCTTTACAAAACACCAGGCGAAAAACACTTCTGAGAGAGAACATGGACTAAAGGGGGCAAAAAAACGATGAGGACGCAGTCAAGTTAAATGACCATCATTTTTATTCTTTACTCTTTTCTTAGTTTTTTTACATTATGCACAACTCTCATTTATTGTGCAATAATCTAATTGTAACATGTATATGTTATATATTTTGATGCATTTTTATGCTTAACAAAACATTTATGTCAGAATTTTGGGGGGGCTTGGAACGGATTAGGGCATTTACATGGAAAACGCGTCTCTACTTACAAAAATTTTCTAGTGAAGAAATTTCTTCTGGAACCAATTAATTTCGTAAGCAGAGGTACCACTGTACAATATATGGACCTTGTTTGCCTGGGGCCAGGCCTGGAGGTGGTGCTCGCTGGCGTGCCCCCGGTGGCTCAGCCTGCACCTACGGGGCCCAGCTGGGCACAGCTCGAAAAGGCAACGTGGGTCTGCCTCATGAGTTCACCACCTATGGCAGTTGCCAAAGGGGTCAGGTGCGTTGTGAACTGGGCAGCGGTCAAAGGCGGGGACCTTGGCTACAGAAGCTAGCTCTTGGGCAATTTTACCTCTGCGCCAGTGCGCAAGGCAAAGAAATTCCGATACGACATCGTCGGAGTCGCTTCCAATCATATCTTGGGCTCTGCTACCAGTCCTCTGGAGAGGGGTTTGACTCTCTTTCACTCTAGAGGTCCCCATGGTGAGTTGAGAGCGGGTGTTGTCATACTAATGTGTCAAGTCGCGGGCCCCTCGAATTGAGAGGAGCCAGATGAGGTGGCTCGGGCATCTTATCAGAATGTCTCCTGGATGTCAACTTGATGAAAATCAGAATTATCCATATTTTTTTTGAGAAGGGTGAATGTTGATATGCCGTTTTTGAAATCGAGAGGCAATCAATACAATCTAAAGCAATGCAACTGTGTTTCAAACTTTGATATCAACAAAATGTCTGGCTTGATATGGCTTCATAAGATGCATTTACACAAAAGATGTCTCATCGCAGTGTCATATTTAAGACCTTTTCACAGAGGACTCTATTTAATTCCCTTTGAAGGAGATAAAAGTTTAAATAGCTACTCAGAGTGAAAGGCCGCTGTCTCTCATAACATGATGTGAAATCTCGTCCTAATAAATAAGACCCACACAACAGCGGCAGCCTGATAATAAGACTGCATTTCATCTCCTCGAGGTGGAATGAAGTTGCTCACCTTTGGCCCTGAAATCTCATTCTTTCCCCCTTTTCTAAAAAAAAAAAAAATACGTCTTAAGCTCACATCTGGATTGATCGCAATGTGAATTTAGTATGTCGCTTTGACTTCCATTTTAAGTCATTGCGTCATCACATTTGCCCTTTTTGCCATGACTGTCCTTCTCCTTTTTGCTTTGTGCTTCCTTCAGTCCATGGTCATTTCTTTCTAACAGATTCCCTTTCACGTGAGCATAAACAGATGCAACCTCTCCTCCCACCGCATCAACTCTCAGAATTTGAAACGATAAATTGCTCTTCTGACTTAATTCTCTGTCGGGCTGTCGACACATTACAAGGCCAATCAGTCAAATGGGGGGCATGCAATTGATAATGCAGTCTCTGGCGTTTCACTCACAAAACTGAACTGCAAACAAAAGCAGAAAAGCCGGCGGAGTGGAAAACACAAAGACATTGTAAGAGATGGATTGTGAAGTGAATTGGAGCGTGGCACCTAAACCGCAATCTTATTACTACAAGCTATCACACTGCTTTCTTTGCGGTGTCACCACATTGCTAACGTTCAGTGGATCGCTGTTAAGAATGGAACAAGGCAATCATCGGCCCAATTGCTTTGATGGCTGCCTCTGATTTGTTTGGAGAAAAGGTGCTTGCAATGAGAATGTATTTTCTTTAATTACTGTAACTCTGAATCAAGCACTATCACATGCAGTTGAAACCTGCCGTGTTCACTCTGCAGAATAGTGCGAATAGTGGCCTTCAATGAAAGCTGTGACGTCTTCAAAAAAACGCAAGCGTCACAAGGGGTGAAATTACTGTAACTCTGAATCAAACACTATCACATGCAATTGAAACCTGCCGTGTTCAGCAGCAGAATAGTGCGAATAGTGGCCTGACGTCTTCAAAAAAACGCAAGCGTCACAAGGGGTGCGTTTATGTGTCATTTCAGTTCATCGATGTAAAACATTTGCAAGCGTTCCAAAAAGGCTGGATTTTTTTGGGTCCTAGAAAACTGTTCTGACTAAAATACATTTCAATAACTTTCACCTCAGTGAATGCTCTCAACTCACTAGATGCTATAGTTCCATCCATCCATCCATTTTCGAGTCCACTTATCCTCACGAGGGTCGCTGACACGCTGGAGCCTATCCCAGCTGTCATCGGGCAGTAGGCGGGGTACACCCTGAACCGGTTGCGGGCCAATCACAAGGGCACACATAGACCAACAACCATCCGCGCTCACACTCACACCTAGGGACAATTTAGAGTGCCCCATTAACCTGCCGTGCATGTTTTTGGAATGTGGGAGGAAAACGGGAGTACCCGGAGAAAACCCACACATGTAAACTCCACACAGGAAGTCCGGACCCTGGATCGCAACCTGCACCTTCGCACTGCGAGGTGGATGTGCTAACCAGTTGACCCATCATGCCGCTATGCAATAGGTAGAAATACAAAATAATAAATGAAATACGACAACAACAATAATAGTCATTAAAAATAATGGTTTAAGAAGAAGAAGAAGAAAAAGCTTTCTTTGTCTCACAATGGAGAAATTCGCAATTTACAGCAGCAAAAATTCTGAAAAGGAGAAAGTAGAAAAACAGAACAAATAAATTCGTACTTTTACATTCAACCTAACTATGCCAGACTTAATTGATTTTTCATAATTGAGCCAACCCATACGGAACTGAGCCGAAAACTATGAGCCCAAGACATGAACCAAACCATACAGTGATTTTGCAATATGTTCCACTCCTAACCCTTCGCAAAAAGTAGTACATTCACGTAGAAGTAAACTTTTTTTTAAATACTAAATGGAGGCCGTATACTGTGTACTTTTCAAATACTATTTATAAACTTCACAGGAGTATGCTTGAGTATACTTGTCTTGTACTGAAAAGTATACAGCCAGGTACTTTTAGTATCCTTTTAAAACTTAATTTGTTCCCGTTTAGCATGAAAAAGTACATTTTAAATACCTAGACTTGAGTATGCTCGATAAAGTAAACTTCATATCTACTACT
This sequence comes from Hippocampus comes, assembly GCF_001891065.2. Lineage (NCBI taxonomy): Eukaryota > Metazoa > Chordata > Actinopteri > Syngnathiformes > Syngnathidae > Hippocampus > Hippocampus comes. The sequence continues at coordinate 2,616,658 of NW_017805820.1, forward strand.
TTTTCGTAAGGGAATCGCAATTTGAAAAACAATTGCAATTAAAACAAAGTACTGTGTGCGTGCGTGTGTTTTAGAGCTCCGCTCCCATGAAAATTCTACCAGCTGCCACTGCTCCGAATAAATCAATTGATGCAGGGATTTTGTTTGTTTGCTTTATTCATTTTGTACACTAATTAACTCCAACCTTCCAATATTTTTAGTGGTTAAAAAAGATTTTTCAAAAAAGAGTGAGTGCCGGAAAGCAAAAACTATGAGCTTCATAAAATATGAAAACATTCCGATTTTCCGTTTTCCCCTCACCCACCTCTGGCTCGAGGATGTTGTCTCCTTTAATCAGTCACTCATGTTGTATGGCACTGAATCTCATCTCAACCCAGAGATATTTGACATGAGAATTTTGACATCGACGTATTTTTTTTACTCTTTGGCAAATAGAAAGTTAACTTCACTGTAGTGTACTGCTATCATCGCATTCTCTCTCAATTATGGATTCATATTATTATGACATGGAAATTGAATATCTAGCATACAAAAAGAAATTCGGGGCTTTCTTTTTTTTTTTTTTTTTTGATTCTTGCCGTTGTCAGAATGTCCTATTTTAACACCGTCCATTGCTTACATCCTTTGGCCTCCGGGGCTTGGAAGCTCGAGGAGAACAATCCATTCGTCATTGGATTCAAGCAAGTCTCCACGTTGTGACATATCCATTCCTTGCCCAGAGAGCAGAATAAATATGCCATCAGCCACAGCTGGAGCGTTGACTTACGACAGGAAGGTGAATCTTGTTATTTTAAACATGCTCATCTTTGCCTGGAACCTCAGTCTTAATGTCTGCCTTCGTGCGGAACATACTAGTCCTGCATTATAAGCTGGATTGTGACCCGATTTATCACTGCGCTTTGTTATGGAACGAGCCAGTAGAGTAGGATCAAGTGAAAACCTTGGGCTTCTTTCAAGCTGTCCATTTTCTATGCCACTTAGGGTAAAGTGGGCGACAGGCAAGGTACACCTTGGATTGGTCACTAGTCCATCACACCGCACATATAGAAAACAATCATGGACGGAAACAAAAAAAAAAAAAAGAATTGCATGATCCCGTTTGAATTTTAAGTGGCTGATTTACTAGGTTTGCACTTGGAAAATGTACACAACGTTCAACTCACCCAAATAAATGTGGAAGCTGATTTACTAACCAAGTGCACGCAGGACCGCATCTAACAAATGCGCAAAATGTCTCCGTTGTTCATTTTGCACCTTCTGAGAGGAGTATCATCAAAATCAAACAAGTTTAGCATGTACGCCATCATTCAACGTACCTGAGATGAATTACGCCGGCTGATATCGTGCGCTTTAAATATTGGTTCCGGAAGGCAGGCGCAAACCCGCATGTAAAGCGGCGCTAGCGTAAACATTTTTGAAACACCACAAACAAAATGATCACGACATATCATCTATTCAGCGGCGTAATGTTTAGAGCTTGTGAAAAACCCAAGGGATGATTCCAAATTTGTTAATAATACATCGTGAACGGGGTTGGCATATCGAAACTGAGCCGAAGCGTGGAGGAGTGCGGTGCAATGTGCATTGGGGCAAACTGGGGACAAGTAGGAGTGGTGACAGCGCCGCCACTTCTGCACGACTCCAATTAGACTGCGGTGTCAAATCCAACACTTGATTAGGGCGTACGCAAGCGCCGCGCGCATTGCCAAATGTAAAGGGGGCCTAAGCGCTGAGGAGTTCATCCATATTCGCTTTGTTTTTGGAAGAAGGTGACACATACATGCGATTCAATTTAATGCTCGAAATGGTAGCGCGTAGGAAAGACAGATTCATCTGTGTTAAAATAGGAAGAAGTATGATTTGTTCACAGCTACGGCTGCTGTTAAAGCGCGACATAAATAGCGTTGAGTTGAATTACCAATTGACCCGTGACTCTTTTGTTGTGACTTTCGGCTCTTGCCACAGCTCGCGTCATTTGTTTGGGTGCATACCTGACTACTACTACAACTCACCCAAAGGTGTCAAGATTAATCGACAACTAATCGATTATCAACTAGTTTTAATAATCAGGTCATCATTTAAATTGTGTCATCAATATAAGACTTTTGCAAACATCTGCTTTTACCTTGACAATGACCGAGCCAGTTACTGAATCCGTTTATAGGAGGTTGATGAGCATGAACATAAATCCCGCTTGTGTGATATTACTTAATTTTTAATGTTTGGTTGTTTGTTTGTTTTTTTTTAAACCGATAAAGAATAGCACATAAACAACAATAAAATTGGTTATTGAACGGTAATCAATCCAACTCAAATTAAATGCTCAACTATAATGTGCATGTTTTCCATTAATACCTGACACCAATAAGAGTCAATATGTTTATCCGTGTGTGTGTGTGTGTGTGTGTGTTCATATCATCGGCAGTTTATTACACTGACTGTTAAATCATGATGTGTACTAATGAGGATTTTTTTTTTTGCAAAGCCACCATGTTTTTTTCAATTAAAAAAAAAAATCAAAAGATCTTCATATTGATTGAGTATGCCGTTTTAACGCAAATCTGGGGCACTAAGAATGCAGCGAGCGAATGCAGGGTGAAGAGAGCAAAGCAAATTGGCTGTGACTGTTGGAGCCCATAAATAAGTCTGTTTGGAAAAAAAAAACGTCAGATGTCACGCTCTCATCTTTTATAATTGTTTTCACAAGCTGCCAATACCTGCAGTACTGGTTTAATATGGTGTATAGGTTTATATTTGAGCTGGCAAAAGAAGAGCGTGCTCGTCACGAGTGCACAGTAAATACTGGAGTTTGATTTGATTTGAAAGTAAACAGGAGTCACAGTAAAAGCAAGAGGGAGACAGAAAGAAGGGCAACAGCTGCGTGTGGGAGGATGAGAGAGAGAGAGACAGAGAGAGCAGGACAAATCTTCGAGTGTCAAATGAGACTGAAATGTTCAGTAATGGTTTTGTGTATTGACCAAGTCTGTGCATACATTATTGTAAGGGGAACATGAGATTTATTTGTGGGCATGTGATGAAAGGAAACTGGCAGCTGGTCACTGTGCATGTTGTTGAAGATTTGACACAAAATAGGATTTATGTGTAAATATGCTCGAACAATTAGAACCAGTCTGTTTTCCTCGAATGCTGCGGTCTACGACACACATACGATACACACATGTGCAGGGTGTAAAATTCCATGCTGTACTCAGGCTTAAAGTTGGCTCAATTACTTGAGCACTGGCCCAGATTCTACCAAGCAGTGACTTTCCCTTCACTTCAGAAAGATATTTTTTTTCTTCTTCTTTTGTTTTTAATGTTTCCATTGTGAATTGTCCCAACGTTTCAGACGCATACCATATTACTTTTCATCTCTCCTTTTGTTGGGTTAGTAGTTAGGGCTGAACAATGAATCAAAATCAAATCGACATCGCAATGTGGGAGAATATTGAAATTGCAAAGGCGACAATTTGGGGAGGCCGAGGGTTTGCTCTCACTTGTCTTCCGAGCTTCTGTTTCCTCTATAAACACGAACAAGCCACGTGGCTGAAAGAGAAATGTGATGCGCCTTGAATGCCGTGTCGTGTTTTTTTCTTCCAGAATTTTTTTTCCATTGGTATCGATCGTGTGTCTATCGCCATAACATAGTGATTTATCGCCCAACCCGATTGTCACTGTTTATGAGCTCATGCAAGTAGCACATAGCACTATACCACCACGCTGAAGGAAACCAGCCTGAACTGTTCCGCTTCAAAGAAACATGGATGAAGGTACATCACCAAAACTGTCAGGCACTCACCTTACTTTCACGACACCGCTCTTCTGCACGACATGCACTCTGGTCAGGCCAGTTTTACGTTATAAAGATTTTACTCGGGCTTGTGGAATATTTCTGTCCATGAAAACTGCATACACAAGAAACATGGTCACTTCTTAAGTCAGAGAATGTCCGACACCAAATGTTCTTGTTCTTGTCTGGTACGTCTGGTGTCAAACTGATAGAATCAGGGCGTTTCCCTCGACACCTCTTATCAACTGCCTCTGGCCCTCATTGTTTGATGAGGTCAAATATACCCCTCCTCTCCTCCTCCACAAAGTCAAACATGAATTATTTAAGCCTCGTTCTCTTCAAGTGAAGTGATGAGGTGATGACAGGCAGAATAAAGTGTTTATATTATGTAAATTATTTCCCTAAATATAACTGCTTTACATTTTTCATGGTATGACACTAACGGGCAGAAAGCCAGGTCTTTCATCATTAATTTAGAGAGCAAATATTACACATTGGCTGAGCAAGTGAGATGAGTTGAAAAAGGTGTGTAACATTTTACAGCACTGAACTCTGGCCCTCTCAGATCTAGTAGGAACACAAAGACAAAGGAGACACTTGATGCCCTTTTTTTTAGGGGGGGCGGAGGGTTGGTTTAGTTCTTAGAGAGAACATCCAACCCGACACTGTTTATGCCGGCATTGATTTGCTACGGCGAGAATGTCCAAAACATTTTGTCTTTCACCTTACAGTAAGTCTATTTTTTGCACTCACTCACCATCTGCTCTTTCCCTCCAAATAATGCTCCTTCTTGTGCCAGCAGAGGCTCCTGCTGCTTTTACCTACATTCTGCATTAATATAATAGCTTCGGGTATGTTGCTGGTTGCCTCACACCTCCTGTACACGTCTTTAGCAACAGACATGCACCAGTGCCGTGCAGTCTGACAGCGCTTTATTTTTACGTTAAATTCTTGAACATGTTCATTTCCTAAGGAGTGTTTTTTCCATGAGAAGGAAGAAATTAATTTGACATCAACTGTAAAGGAAAGAACACATTTTTCAATTATGTTGTTGTCGATGTAGGTCACAGGTATCAAACTCCTCGAGGGCCGCTATCCTGCATGTTATCTGATTCAAATGATCAGGATCATTCTCAGGCTTCTCCGCAGCTTGCTGATGAACTGATTATTAGAATCAAGTGTGTTGGAGGAGGGAAACATCTAAAACTGTGGTGTCAAACATACGGCCCGCGGGCCGGAACCGGCCCCCAAGGAGGTTCGATCAGGCCCGCAGGATAATTTAAAAGTGAAAAAAATGCATAAAAGACACGGAATGAATATTTTAATAAGGCGCAATTTGTGGAGTATCCGCTAGGGGGAGACATTGTTTTGATCAGAGGAAAAGACAACATTGTTTTGATCAGAGAAGAAGACAACAGCAGCCTCAGTCTGTCAATGAGACAGACCCAACACATCAGACGCTATCAAGGACATGTGAATATTTTATTCTTAACACATTTAATAGCACTCTCCTTAGTTTGTAAGGTGTAGGCAGGGATGAAATTTCGATTTTATATGCACATGTGTAAATGGTTTAAAAATTCTTTGCAGGATAGTGGCCCTCAAAGACCGGAGTTTGATAACCTGTGATCTAGGTTCAAGCTGGGGTGTGGGGAATGCTGGAAAAAAAAATGTTTCTTGCGATTGGCCGGCATCCCCTCCTGGTCGTAACCCGCCTCTCACCCAAAGCTTGCGGGGATTGGCTCGAGCACATTCGCGACCCTAATAAGGATAAGCGGTATCAAAAAATGATCGGATGGATGGAAAAACTGTTTCAGTTTTTGGAGTAAAAGGAGAACTTAAGAGAATTCCAAAAGGTGGGAAAACACAATTTTTGAAAGACATTTGTTTTTTCTGTCAGTGAAATGGCGAACAATTGATTTAAATTGGATATACCGGTATGTTGAAAAAAATAAGGCAATTTTATTTGAAGGCCATAGCACCCAGCCCTGCATGTTTATTCTTCATTTATAATTGATCTCTGTGAACATTTTTTTATAAGACCACATGACTCAAGTAACATATTTGGCTTTCTTGTTGAGTCAAGCACCGCTTAATAGAAGTGAAAAAACATTTTTGAAAAACATTTGAGCATCCCAGCTGTGAGGCAGGATATGTTGTGAAAAAGTTGAAAGCAGACTTTCAAACTGGCGACGTGGCAAGGTGTAATTATTCGGAACTATGTATCTATTTTGGTACGCCTGGAGGAGAGGAGGTGGTTGATGCAGGTGGTGCAGATGATGATTGAAGTAAATGAGAGCGAGCAGGATTCCACCTGTGCGTGTTTTGCATTGGAAAGACTCCATGACTCACTTCTCTGCAAGATGACTCGAATGGTTGCACTTAGATGTCAGACACATATAGAAATGTCGTGACTGCGACACAAAAATCATCGCACCCCCAACTGATTCATGTTGCGCAGCCGAGCTCAACTGGGAGCCCCCTCCCATCCAATTCCTCCTCCACTGGAGCTTCACTTCATCCATTTAGCCATGCAAGTACTTGACTATGCCACCTTAGATCAGTGGCTGTGTGCTGAAGAATGAAACTGCCAGCCTTGTGAACAGTCCCTGGCTCCCCATGCTGACATGAGGACTCCATCATAGACCATTAAGGCTGTAGCTAGAGACGAAGGTGGGTGAGATAGGAAATAAAAGATGAAGAACGGATGACAGAACGGGAGAGAAGGAAATGAAGGAAGGAACCACTGCCTCACAGCCCTTTTGTCAACCATGACAGCTTGTCTTTTGTTTTGTTTTTTTTAACTCAAGTGACATTGTGAAAAAAGTATAACCCTGAATTTTCTATACCAAAGAAAGAGCAGTGGTGCTAGGGGTTGCATTAACTGGTGGTCAAATGCTGAAATGTGCATGAGCAAACAATGCAAAAAAAATAAAAATGTTTCTTACCTTGTCTCCATGTGTCCTTTCCAGATGTGTTTTGTGAAATTGGACCCTCAGAAAACAGATTGTCGAGATGACGAAAGCATTAAGGTGAGCAAAAACCTCGTTGTTTTTTCTCCTATTCACCCCTTGGAAAAAAAAAACAAACAAACATATTAACACCACATGTTAGATCCAAATAACGTGTATCCATGGTTTCCATATAAGGTCATTATAATGGTCGATTTGTTTATATACGGTAATGTGAAGGTTTGATAACTGCTCCCGGTGGCCGTAGCGAGCAATCAGTGTTCAAGATGCGCTGGTAATGCTGAGAAGCCATTTTGCATGCTCTTCTCCACAGAAACTGGCACTAGTGTCTCCAGACCTGCCAAAGCTTGTTGAATTACTAACTGCTCACCGGCCCAAAGAAAATGAGATCCTCTTCTTCAATGGCCTTGAAGGATCCGACACTTGCCAAACACACCCAACAGCTCCTTCTCAGGTAAATCTGGGTGTTTTCGTGGCCTTCCAAGTGTTTGAGATTGAGATGAGAAAGAACCGAAGCGTGAAACACTCTGCATATTTCCATCGGGACATATAGTGTAGTGTCATGCCATGTGGTGTTGATCATGCCTTTTGGTTTTTAAAAATAGGTTCAAAGTTGTTTTTTTCCCAGACAAATGTTTTTTTTTTTCTAGTAAAGAGAAAAATCTCTGAACTTACTGACAGATTCAGCTGTCACTTCAGCCTTTGTCAGAGCTGTCACTGCTTCCTGGTGTGACATGTCTAAAGCACGGCTTTGATCAAGTCTGGGAGCCTTATTTTGAAGGTTCCTCGACCGGATCAGCAGGAAGCAGTGACAGGTCTGAAGAAGGTGAAGTGGCAGCTGACACTGTCAGCGAGATAAGAGATTTTTACCGGAAAGAAAAATAACCATTTGTGTGAATAAAAAAAAATGTAGAACTATATGATATATTAAGATAAGATAAGATAATATAAGAAAACCTTTAATAGTCTTACAATAGAGAAATTCCCAATTCAAAGCAGCAAAGTTATGAAAAGAAGTACAAGAATAAAATATCGGAGCTGCTGTAAAGGCAGCCATTCTCGCGCCGCCAGCTTGAAGTCAAAATAACAAAATAATATAACACATAAGACACAGACAGTTGTGTTTATTGTATTTTTTTATTTTATTTTTTATTCTGGTCCTCAACAGCAGCAGAGAAGAATGGGGGTGTGCCTTCTTCAGCGATCAGGACAAAAGCGCTTCATCCAACCAAGCAGCATTATCTTTGAGATCAACAGGTTCCTTGCAGGTTTCCAGTGGGGACAAGAAGGACAGCTTCATCAAGGGCAAATCAGACAACGGGTTGATGATGACACCAATCGTTCAGTTTCATCCATAGAGGAAGACTTCCTGACGGCTTCAGAACACATGGGAGATGACAGTGAAGATGACGGTTTTAGAAATGGTAAATTCTGACGGAATACGTCATTTCAAATATGTTCTCTGTTTTCATTCTTTTTAACACCATTACTGTGTTTTTGCCTTCCATCCATCCATTTTCTTTACCACTGGTCCACATCAAAGGTAACTGGAGCCAAAACTAGATAACTTTTGGTGAGAGGCAGGCTACAACCTGGACTGGTCTATTTGATGGCACACATAGACAGCCATTCATATTCAGACATATGAATGCGCATAATTCCACAGCCAAGATATGAACCCAGAACCACTGCGCTGTGAGACAGACGTGCTACCGAATATCCCTCTCTGCTTGTGTGGTTTTGTTTCGATCACATTGGCCACTTATTTAAATAAAATAACTTCCTTCTGAACAGGACAACTTATGATAGGTAAGACAGGGAAGAAATATTTAGATGAACCGTATTCTCCTATCGTGTCATTGGACATATTCCAAAATCAGGCCATTTTTCACTTGAAAACCCAGCTTCATATTTCGCTTGTGGAGGCTCTCAGTTGTACAGGAAAGTTCCATCGTAGAAAGGGTTCTGTCAGTCGTCATCTGTACCTGTGGGTAAAAACAAAAAACAAAAAACAAAAAAGGACGTTTCGCTTCTCTCACAGAAGCTTCGTCAGCGGTAGACAACCCTGAAGTCTCCGTGAAGACTCCGGGAAGTTGCTCTGCGCTAAAAGGCTGAGCGTGGCCTGTTTGAGGACTGGGTGGGGATGGTTAGCCAGCTTCATATTAAGAAGAACATTTCAGAATATCAAATTTCAAAAATTATATTGTACTTAAAATTTTAAAACTACATATTACACAATGTTTCTGTCTGTATGTGCTAGGTCTCGAAAATGAAATCTGTTGACAGTTACAATTTGTAAACTAATAGTTATAAACTGACCAGACTTTTTTACCGTTCTACACCACTGAGGACTCCCAACTAGAATAAGAGATATTGAACATACTGAAGTCCAACCTCACTTAATCTAATGTGATATTGGACATCTGCTGGCCTTTCACGATTCTACCACTCTTTCTTTCTCTCAACAGAGGCAGAGGTTGGCGAACAGACAGAGAGCTTGGTAGAGGTTGCGCAGAAAAACAATGCTGGTGTCACGGGTCAGAGGGGACAGCTGGCTCATCATCAGAAAAGGGAGGGTGCAGATTTGAAAACAGAAGCACATCAGCGGGTCAGCCGGCACACAAAGGAATCAGCTGGTTACTACGCCACCAATCTGGCAGAGTCAGTCCTGCAAGATGCCTTCATACGACTTTCTCAAGATGAAACCTCATTTATCTCTGAGGCTGCAGTCAGTGTGCCACATCCTCAATGTCACCCCATCACAGCACTCTCACCAAGAAAACAGCCTTCCCAACTGCAGACCTGCTCCTTTGAACTCCCCAAAATTGTCATAGTTCAAAGCCCAGACAGTGCAGATGGAAATGCAGAGTGGCCAGAGACTCAGGTGACAAATGTGTCCGTTCAGGATATTACCACCAAAGACATTGAGATGCCAGAAAAGAAAGCCCAGATTCCTCACCATAATGGAGGACTTCCATCTAAACCTGTAGAGGTGGCTTTGGCCTGTGCTGCCAATGTTATTGGCACCATAACATCCCCACAGCTAGCGAGACATCTCACCCAGGATTCTACTTCAGAAGAAGACACAGAAGCGGAGCTCGAGAAACCGGAGGAGAAAAGCGACTACTCCTTCTCCTCAGCCATCTGTAGTATGGCTCAGGTTGCTGGTGCTGTTGCAGCATTGGAGCTTACGGACGCATCAGGGGAGGGTGGCAATAATGATAGAGATTTAAGTGCAGTCTACACAACATCACAGGGTTTAATATCTGCTGCCCAAACATCTGCAGCCTTCACATTACATTGTAGTGTTGCAGAAGGTACCAGTGTTGACGCATTCCGTGCAAACATCGCTGAAGTCTTTCATAGGGAAGCAGCCGGGGTGCTGACAGATCCACATGGCTACCGGAGTGTAGCTGACCTCTTGGAGTCCACACATAACAAGATAGTTGATGGCATTACTTGCCCGAAAAAATCGTGTACTGAAGAAAGTGAGGTGAGTGAATTAATCAATGAGATGGCCGACAGTCTTTTTAAGCATGCTTTAGAAAAAGCCAAAAGGAAAAAAGAATTGGAGGGGACTGGGAAAGATGCACCACACCTCCAGGTTCTTTTGCAAGACAGTGTAAACAATTTGCTGTTTGAGATTCTTTGCCAGGCACAAAAAAAGATTAGTCACATTTCAAGAAGTGATAAAGGGACATTTGAGACACAGGACCTTGGTACTTGTTCCAAGCAGTGTGTTCCCACAAAGGGAAATAATGACTCATTAAGTCAGTTACAGGGTTTAGCAAGTTTCAGGCAATCCGCTAACACTGAAAAACACAGTGGAATGCGTCAAAGCACAGATAGTCTTACCATGGTTCCTGGAATTAGCACAAATGCGCTTGAAGAAAGCGATGTCAGTACATCTCTCTTTACGACTTACAGCAAAGAGCAACCACAGCACTCATGCTGTGCACAAAGTCAGTTGAAGTCTGCCCTACATACAAAAGACTGGTGTGGCCACCATGATACAACTGCTGTCAGAGTCCCTGTGAGTGACATCCCAGTTCATGGCACAGAGAGGCGGGGCCGATTTGCGACAGCAAATGACAGCAGACAGTCTTCTCTCACCCCACAGTCTTCACTCAACTCTTGCAGTTCACTTTTGTCTTGGAGAATGGACTCAGAGAGCAGGACACCCATTACCTGCTATGCTGATGATTTGGCTGCTACAGTGGTGTCTATGGCCACAGAACTAGCTGCTATATATCTTGAAAATTCAACCGGGAAGCAACCCTGGTTCTGTGCCCTCAAAGGGACATCAGCGGAGGGCCCAGAGGCTTTCTTTATCCCGGCTTGCCGAACAGTATTCAGAAGGAAAGAGAGTCAGAGCAACAATGTCACCTCCAAGAAACATCGAGCACCACGCCTCAGTGAGATTAAAAAGAAAACAGAGGAGCAGCCAGAGTTGATGGAGCGCCTGGTGAACCGCGTGGTTGATGAGTCGGTCAACCTTGATGAATCGCAGGACCCATTTGCCCTATTTGCCTCGGAAGTCACAGCCAGGATCATGAACTGCCCTGAGCTTAATGTGGTGGACACATCCAAAACAAGCCAGCCACGTAGCAGATTGCAGTGTGAGAGGTGGAGCCGTGGGAAGGCCTCGAGTTATGAAAGCATTCCAGAGGAAGACGGAGACCCCTCGGGTACACCAAATACCCTAGGCCCCGGTAGTCGTTTAGGCCAGAACCTGAGTCGCGGTAGCTCTATTTCCAAGCAGTCAAGTTGTGAGAGTATCACAGATGAATTTTCACGGTTCATGGTCAACCAGATGGAGACTGAGGGCAGAGGCTTTGACCTTCTTCTGGACTACTACGCAGGGAAAAATGCCAGCAGCATCCTGGCGGCAGCTGTGCACCAGCCTGCATCCAAGAAAAATGGTCACCTTAATGTCAGGACGACATCCTGCCTGTCCAAACAATCCAGCACTGAGACCAGACTTTTTTACCGTTCTACACCACTGAGGACTCCCAACTAGAATAAGAGATATTGAACATACTGAAGTCCAACCTCACTTAATCTAATGTGATATTGGACATCTGCTGGCCTTTCACGATTCTACCACTCTTTCTTTCTCTCAACAGAGGCAGAGGTTGGCGAACAGACAGAGAGCTTGGTAGAGGTTGCGCAGAAAAACAATGCTGGTGTCACGGGTCAGAGGGGACAGCTGGCTCATCATCAGAAAAGGGAGGGTGCAGATTTGAAAACAGAAGCACATCAGCGGGTCAGCCGGCACACAAAGGAATCAGCTGGTTACTACGCCACCAATCTGGCAGAGTCAGTCCTGCAAGATGCCTTCATACGACTTTCTCAAGATGAAACCTCATTTATCTCTGAGGCTGCAGTCAGTGTGCCACATCCTCAATGTCACCCCATCACAGCACTCTCACCAAGAAAACAGCCTTCCCAACTGCAGACCTGCTCCTTTGAACTCCCCAAAATTGTCATAGTTCAAAGCCCAGACAGTGCAGATGGAAATGCAGAGTGGCCAGAGACTCAGGTGACAAATGTGTCCGTTCAGGATATTACCACCAAAGACATTGAGATGCCAGAAAAGAAAGCCCAGATTCCTCACCATAATGGAGGACTTCCATCTAAACCTGTAGAGGTGGCTTTGGCCTGTGCTGCCAATGTTATTGGCACCATAACATCCCCACAGCTAGCGAGACATCTCACCCAGGATTCTACTTCAGAAGAAGACACAGAAGCGGAGCTCGAGAAACCGGAGGAGAAAAGCGACTACTCCTTCTCCTCAGCCATCTGTAGTATGGCTCAGGTTGCTGGTGCTGTTGCAGCATTGGAGCTTACGGACGCATCAGGGGAGGGTGGCAATAATGATAGAGATTTAAGTGCAGTCTACACAACATCACAGGGTTTAATATCTGCTGCCCAAACATCTGCAGCCTTCACATTACATTGTAGTGTTGCAGAAGGTACCAGTGTTGACGCATTCCGTGCAAACATCGCTGAAGTCTTTCATAGGGAAGCAGCCGGGGTGCTGACAGATCCACATGGCTACCGGAGTGTAGCTGACCTCTTGGAGTCCACACATAACAAGATAGTTGATGGCATTACTTGCCCGAAAAAATCGTGTACTGAAGAAAGTGAGGTGAGTGAATTAATCAATGAGATGGCCGACAGTCTTTTTAAGCATGCTTTAGAAAAAGCCAAAAGGAAAAAAGAATTGGAGGGGACTGGGAAAGATGCACCACACCTCCAGGTTCTTCTGCAAGACAGTGTAAACAATTTGCTGTTTGAGATTCTTTGCCAGGCACAAAAAAAGATTAGTCACATTTCAAGAAGTGATAAAGGGACATTTGAGACACAGGACCTTGGTACTTGTTCCAAGCAGTGTGTTCCCACAAAGGGAAATAATGACTCATTAAGTCAGTTACAGGGTTTAGCAAGTTTCAGGCAATCCGCTAACACTGAAAAACACAGTGGAATGCGTCAAAGCACAGATAGTCTTACCATGGTTCCTGGAATTAGCACAAATGCGCTTGAAGAAAGCGATGTCAATACATCTCTCTTTACGACTTACAGCAAAGAGCAACCACAGCACTCATGCTGTGCACAAAGTCAGTTGAAGTCTGCCCTACATACAAAAGACTGGTGTGGCCACCATGATACAACTGCTGTCAGAGTCCCTTTGAGTGACATCCCAGTTCATGGCACAGAGAGGCGGGGCCGATTTGCGACAGCAAATGACAGCAGACAGTCTTCTCTCACCCCACAGTCTTCACTCAACTCTTGCAGTTCACTTTTGTCTTGGAGAATGGACTCAGAGAGCAGGACACCCATTACCTGCTATGCTGATGATTTGGCTGCTACAGTGGTGTCTATGGCCACAGAACTAGCTGCTATATATCTTGAAAATTCAACCGGGAAGCAACCCTGGTTCTGTGCCCTCAAAGGGACATCAGCGGAGGGCCCAGAGGCTTTCTTTATCCCGGCTTGCCGAACAGTATTCAGAAGGAAAGAGAGTCAGAGCAACAATGTCACCTCCAAGAAACATCGAGCACCACGCCTCAGTGAGATTAAAAAGAAAACAGAGGAGCAGCCAGAGTTGATGGAGCGCCTGGTGAACCGCGTGGTTGATGAGTCGGTCAACCTTGATGAATCGCAGGACCCATTTGCCCTATTTGCCTCGGAAGTCACAGCCAGGATCATGAACTGCCCTGAGCTTAATGTGGTGGACACATCCAAAACAAGCCAGCCACGTAGCAGATTGCAGTGTGAGAGGTGGAGCCGTGGGAAGGCCTCGAGTTATGAAAGCATTCCAGAGGAAGACGGAGACCCCTCGGGTACACCAAATACCCTAGGCCCCGGTAGTCGTTTAGGCCAGAACCTGAGTCGCGGTAGCTCTATTTCCAAGCAGTCAAGTTGTGAGAGTATCACAGATGAATTTTCACGGTTCATGGTCAACCAGATGGAGACTGAGGGCAGAGGCTTTGACCTTCTTCTGGACTACTACGCAGGGAAAAATGCCAGCAGCATCCTGGCGGCAGCTGTGCAACAGGCTGCATCCAAGAAAAATGGTCACCTTAATGTCAGGACGACATCCTGCCTGTCCAAACAATCCAGCACTGAGAGCATCACAGAGGAGTTCTACAGGTTTATGCTCCGGGACATGGACAAGGAAAACAAAGAGCACGGCATTGCCAAGACTAAAGAGTGGAGCAATAGCTTGTTCCCGCCATCCCCCCGGAGTCCCTTTTGCATACGACAGTCATCAGTCCCAGACAGGCGTTCCTCAGATTCAAGACTGACCGTTAACTCACCCATTAAAGCCAATTCATTTGATGGGTTTGCCCAAAATGTTCATGGAGATACCCTGAATATCTACCCCCGCAACTCAGTGGCAGCAACAGGACTGTGCAAATCAGACTCATGTCTCTATCAAAGAGGCAAGACTGACCAGATCACTGACATGCTGATCCACGATACCTGGTCCAGTTCTATTGAGTCATTGATGCGGAAGAACAAGATCATTGTTGATCCAGAGGACAGTATCGACCTGGAGGCTGCAGCAGACCCTCAGCCACACATAGAGCAATTTGCTAACCGCCTGGCAGCTGATATTGTAGATATTGGCAAATCATCTGCTGGAGATCAGCGAGAGGTTCCTGGAAGCACAAATGGGCCACACTTACACATGCCTGTTGGTGAGAGAAGGAGGGGATTCAAACAATCCCATTTTAACTGTAGTTGGGGTAGATCAAGTCAAGAACAAACAGGGTTTATACCAGGGCCAGGTGACAGCAGTACACCCCGTTTAAGAGCCCCGAGGGATGTGCCAGTGATCCACATTGAGGGGGATACCCAAGAAAGGAGAGATGGACATCCAGAACGACCACCAGAGGTGCCAGGTACCAAGTGTACAGAGAGGATTAAAGCCAACGGTAAAAGGTACTGAGATTAAACCTTTAGTGTAAAAAATAAAACTGTATAAAAGAATAAGAAATTTACATGAAATGTGGTGCGAGTGGCCTGTTTGAGGGCGTCAATTTCGAAGATGCTTCTGTGCGACAAGCCCTGGAAGTAGGCCTGGTGAAATTTCTAAATTGGACTTTGAAAAATCCAGCTCGCACGCGAGCGAACCTAGTGAGGATATGCAGTGCAGAAAATGGATGAATGGATGGATTTTTGCAAAATTCAGGACACCCAGATCTCTAGCAAGGAGACTGACCTTTCAGCCGAGTGTAGTCGTATGTATATACAGTATGTGACGTAGGTACAACGAGGATGTGCATACATTGTGTGAAGGAAGGCGGGGTCCCCTAGGGCGATACACCCAGAAGTGTATATGTGTCTATGGGAATAGTTTTCCAGATCATGAGTATTAAATGAACTGTTCAGCGGTACGGTCAATGAAGCTAATCTCAGCAATGTATCAGTGCCGAAACCTTTAGTGTAAAAAAAACCTGACATTATAAAAGAAAAAGAAATTTACATGAAATGCGGTGCGAGTGGCCTGTTTGAGGGCGTCAATTCCAGATATGCATCTATGGCAAAATCCCTGGAGGTCGGCCTGGTGAAATTTCTAAATTGGATTTTGAAAACTCCAGCTCGCACGCGAGCGAACCTAGTGAGGATATGCAGTGCAGAAAATGGATGAATGGATGGACTTTGCAAAATTCGGGACACCCAGAGCTCTAGCGAGGAGACTGACCTTTCAGCCGAGTGTAGTCGTATGTATATATGTGACGTATGTACAAAAAGCATGTGCATGCATTGTGTGAAGGAAGGCAGGCCCCCCGAGGGCGATACACCCAGAAGTATATATGTGTCTATGGGAATAGTTTGCCAGATCATGAGTATTAAATGAACTCTTCAGCAGTAAGGTCAATGAAGCTAATCTCAGCAATGTATCAGTGCCTTTGTTGTTGGTTTGCTCCCCTCCTCCCTCTCACACCTTCTCGCATGGCAACAAATGAAGGGCAATAGCCAATTTCAGCCCAAGAGAGACTGTCTCCCCAGTTAGCTAGCGTAGCTCTGGGATGCAGCTGGTCCATGACATGGAGGATTTATTATTTACAACACCAACAGGCGCAATAACTGACCCAGATTCTTCCTTTGGCTACTACGTGATGTGGGATCCTGGTTAAAGTACATTTTAAACTAGTAGGGATTAGAAGCGGCTGTAGGCTAGTGTCTGCCACCTCCAAATCTGTACTTTCTGATTCAATTGTTACGTTTTCAACTGTAACTTAATGTGAGACTTTGTAAATTGCTTTGGGTATCGCATACTCTAGTTAACATGCTTTTCATTTAGCAATTTTACCCAATTGGATTTTATTTATTGGACAATGACTTGTTTTGTTTCGGAAAAGTGGCATGACTCGATTCCATTTGAAAGTCATTCTTAACTGTCAACGCAACTAACAAACCAGGCTTTAGAGTGCGAGTCTGAGCTCTAGTAATAAGGCAATGTAATTCCTTTCGTCTTTTGAAAGGCAAGGACAGCTATGGTTCGGGAAAAAAAAATCCTGTATTCCCAAATGGCTTCCCTAAGAGGTAATGGGGCATAGACAGATGTTTTAACTGCATTTTAATGTTTTGCAGTTAATGAAGGATATCACTGTACTTTGTGCATCTCAATATCAAATGAACCTGAAACGAGATGCTAATGAATATATTTAGGAGCAGAAAACAAAACTCTGTACTGTTCTGTGCTAAAATGTTGGGCCAACAATAGTTTTTTGGCACATTTTGACTGAGTGCACTGGTTTATAAACTGCATGGATGAATGGATGGACACATAAAGCACACTTTGCTTTCCCCTCTAGTGTACACACATAAGGCCGACAATGGCAATAATATGACGAGTTGATTGATGATTTCAAGAATAAATCAATAGTTGGCAAACTCCCCAGACCAGAGAGAAGGGGAGTTTGCTTTGAGATATTACGAGCATTTTTTTTTCTGTTCCCAACCCTATTATAATTTCAACTTGAACAAACTATTTTGCTGGACTTCTTATATCAAAATTTGTTATACATCAATTTGTTGTTTATGTTATGATGTGAAAACAATTACACAGTTAACGCCTCCTGTGAGAAACCACAAACATGAATTTATCACGCCTGACCTAAGTATGCTACATGAGAACGGAATTCTCCTGGGATAGGGAATACTGTAAAAAAAAAAAAAAAAAAACTGCATCAGTGGTTAAAACTGAGGGGGAAAAAGTCGGGCCTATTGTGCGAACTTTACATTAACTCGAACAGATGCAGAATACAATTACCAATTTCCACAAAAGCTTATAGAGCTATTACGTATAGGCCAAATGCCATATTTTAGTGAGGATACAGAAATTTGATTTCACAATCACCTTCGATGAACCAGGAACTAACTGGTCGCTATTATCAGTTGAGCTTGTCAAATGTTACCCCTAATTTATCTCTGAAACCCCACTTTGGTCATTACTGCATTGCTAAACACAACACTAACTAACAGTGGCTTTTGCGCTGTGTATAGAGAGGGCATTGGTTGAGATATTTTGACATTTTAATGGTATGCTAATCCTTAAACTAATATGATGAATAATGAATAAGGGTGGAGAGATGCTCCTGTTTGTTTTACAAGACATGCAATCTGTGTTCGTCTCTGTCCCTAAGGTACGGGTGGCAAAAAGACAATAAATGTTTATTTCTCTCCTGTATTCTTCAGGTTGACAGTCCTCAATCATTTGATTATGACTTCATTTGATCAGTTTGTTAAAAAAAAAAAAAAAACACTGAAAATATCCTTGGACACAAGGAGTTGGTTGATACGTTGAATATGCTGACGAATTAGCTACCTTATTGTGTACTGCACACCGAGAAGACCTCAGGACACTAAGGTACTTTAATCCGTGATCAATTTTGCTCTCCCAGCAGCGAAAGGGACAGGTCAGGTGTGGTTGTGGCGAAAGTAGTGAAGCGGGACAAGCGTTCAATGAGCGCCAGCAGTGAAGAGAGCATGGGAAGCTGGTCCCACATAAACACGGAGGATGAGCCCCCCGATGAGACCAGTAGTTTTATCCAGCTGAGTGAGGGGTCAGTAATTGCTGTTTCCCGATAAATGCGAATAAGGCTGCTGCTCCCACTGTCACCTCACTGTCATTGGCCCATCGCTGCTGACTCCTGTGCTCCCTTGTGCAAATCCTAAATTTACTCCCTTGCTTTATGCTGCTGCTGATTTCATGCCACCTTGCTAGGACAGCGAGCTCCACAAAGTGTACAAGGTGTGACCCACCTTCAACAATGTTCAGCTTTCGTGATTGGAGAACGTTTGACTTCTCAAACCAATCGCCTCTTTCCTGATGGCCAATCACTAATCGTTCTTGGCCTTGTGTGTTCCATGAGAAAAAGTTCTTGTGACGTTGACTTAATTGTGAAGCACGAGGTCATACCACACGCTGCTCTGTTCAACTTCTCCATCAGCAGTTTTAATTTAACACTTCATCCCCAAACCATGTGACGCGATGGCATGGTTACCAGCCCAGCTCGTCCATCAATTCAACTCCAACTATCTCCAAATCTCATTTTCAGACAGGCTTGCCATGATTCCACTACCACCAGCTCTCCAACCATCAGTGTTAGAATCTGCTGCAACTGCTGTATGCATGGAAATCTCCCCCTAACTGGCAGTATGACCAACTGCGTATTGTCCTCAGTGATTAGGCAGGATGCGTGAAAATAAGATAAATGTTGTCCTTTTGTTTCCTTAACAATGGTTTACAGGAATGCGACCAGCAGCGACTCAAGCGTCGGCATGGCCGATCTCGAGACCTTCTCTGATGTGCCATCTCATAGCACAGAAATAAGGTAAATGTCACTTTTCCAAGAAATCATAATATTGATCCATATAGAGGACGCATGGGATTATAAGGCGCACTGTCGGCTTTTGAGAAAATGGAATGCTTTCAGGTGCGCCTTATAGTGCAGAAAATACGGTAATACTGTACACTTACCTTTCTTGCAAAGGTTTGAATTTTTAGCCTGTTTATACAAGAAATGTGAGAAAATGTTAATGGTGAGGTTTACAGCCTTAAAACATTGTATAATACCGGTAATTGTAAAAAAAAAAAAATTGGCAGATTTCACCTACCACGGCTTTTTGGAACGTAACCCCTCCGAGGGAGGAACCACAGTATTCCTGTCATTGTTCATTAGTCCTTCAAGAAGTTCAAAATGAAAATTGTGCTTTGGAAAAGCAATGTCTGATACACTAGGCATAACTTGGCCCACTTGAAAGGCTCTTTTGATATTGCTTAATCACTTTTAGTCTTGGGCCAAATAAATCACCCTTTTGAGGGCTTTTCCATACTCAAATATTTGTACTGTACACCTATTCATTCTGGGATTTTTTTTTTGTTTGTTTTTAGGAGTTGTAAGTGTGACCATGTAACCCTTCTGCCTGTGACTCGCAGAAGTGTGTGGATACATACACGCCTGGCGCTCCACTAACACGAAATACAGTACTTGCATTGAGCTCTCCATTGCATCTGGGGCGCGCTTCCGAACTTTGGGTGCGCATGGATGTGGGAGAGCTAGTTCAGCGATGCATCTTTGGCTTTACAATTTCTCTAACTGCTGCTGATTGTAATTAACTGGAAGACTTCTTCAACTAAGATGACTTTGTTTAGGCTGGTTCATTTTGTGTTCACAGTGCAGGGTCAGGGAAAGGTGACCGCTCAGCAACCAAAGACTGCTATTTTGGTAAGTGTGAACCTGATGCTGTAAACATCTAATACTGTATACGCTTTGTTGCTAAAAACAGCAGTGACTGGAGGCTAGATTGCAGCTAGAATAAGATAAAACAAGGTCAGATAAGAATAAGTGTACCTTTATTCGGCAGGAACGAGCGGCGATACCTGTCCTTCTTGCAGCGCGGGTGTATCAGTCTCTGGCTGAAGGAGCTACCCAGTGCTGTCAGGGTGGCCTAGAGGGGGTGGGAGGGTCTGTCCATCATAGCTGTTAGCTTAGCTAGCATCCTCCTGTTGCCCGCCTCCTCCAGAGTGTCGAGGGTACAGCCCAGGACAGAACTGGCCCTCCTGACCAGGCTCTCTCTGTGCCGAGCTGAGATGCTGCCTGACCAGCAGACTATGCCATAATGAATGGCTGAGGCCACCACAGAGTCATAGAAGGTCTTAGGAATGACCCCTGAACTCCAAAAGACCTCAGTTTTCTGAGCAGAAAGAGCCAGCTGGCTATGCCCCTTCGTGATCAGACCATCCGTGTTGTTAGACCAGTCTAGTTTATTGTTGAGAAGAACACCCAGGTACTTGTAGGAGGTCACCCTCTCTATGTCCATACCCTGAATGTTCACTGGTTCAGGTAAATACTGTTTCCTGCAGATATCCACAACCAGCTCCTTAGTTTCCCTGGGGTTGATTACAGCCCAGGACAGAACTGGCCCTTCTGACCAGTCTCTCTCTGTGCCGAGCTGAGATGCTGCCTGACCAGCAGACTATGCCATAATGAATGGCTGAGGCCACCACAGAGTCATAGAAGGTCTTAGGAATGACCCCTGAACTCCAAAAGACCTCAGTTTTCTGAGCAGAAAGAGCCAGCTGGCTATGCCCCTTCGTGATCAGACCATCCGTGTTGTTAGACCAGTCTAGTTTATTGTTGAGAAGAACACCCAGGTACTTGTAGGAGGTCACCCTCTCTATGTCCATACCCTGAATGTTCACTGGTTCAGGTAAATACTGTTTCCTGCAGATATCCACAACCAGCTCCTTAGTTTCCCTGGGGTTGATCTGCAGGTACTAGTCCACAAAGTCCTCCGTCAGTCCCCTGTATTCCCGATCGTCTCCGTCCGTAATGAGGCAGACGATCGCGGAGTCATCAGAGAACTTCTGAAGGTGGCAGGTTGGAGTGACGTAGCTGAAGTCCGAAGTGTAGAGAGTGAACAGGATAGATCGTGTTTGCTTTCTGGGATTAAACCCTCCAATCCAATCCATTGACTGTGTATTGCCTTTACCTCATTTTGTAACTCTGAAACCTACGGTAAATATGATAAATAAATCATAGTGTGTATCGTGAGGGTCCTACGAGGGAGTTGTGATGACTAATTTATGACTGACATTTCAGAGAGCAGCTCAGCCAGGAAAGCAGGCGGGGGTGGCTGTCATGTTCGGGAGCTCCTTGTGATAAACTGCGACCTGGAAGCGGACTGCATGAACTCGGAAGTGACTTTGGCTCTGGAGTGGATTGCCGCTTCCGAGCTGGGCCTTCAAGCGCTCTACTTCAAGAAGTCCAAAGAAAAACGGGCTGCCAAGGTGCTTGTCCGCTCAAGAAAGCGTTTGTTAGCGTACATTTGACTTTGGTGCATCTGTTCTCTCAGTTTCAGAAGGTGGTCCATCTGATGTCCCAGAAGTCATGGAAGATCGCGGACTTGTTCGATGCTGTGGTTCGGTTCTGTAAACTTCATGAGGAGAGTGAGGACATGTCTCTGTCTAGCCTGTTTGACTGGCTCTTAGAGATCCTGTGAAGTGGATTTCTTTCAACAGCCTGCATAAAAGCTTGCATGCTCACTCCCTCACACTGACACTTGTCTTCTCACCAAGTGTGTTTGCGTCCAAAGCTGAGAGCACAAAGTGATCAGCCAACTTGACGAATGCTCTTTCCTTCACTGCTGTCACACTCTGTCCGTGGGGGTTTTGTTTTCTGTCTGTCACTTCTCACATACACCCCAAAGGAACACGGGTTGGACATTCCTATTTTGAGTGCACAAGCCATTAAGAGATTATCGTTAGTTAGCAGGTTTTAACTGCTCCGGTGTATATTGATAGACACGGTAATTAAGAGTATATTTATAGATTCTCACAACCAAAAAATGGGTTGGTTCATTTATTTATTGGTAAAAGTACTAATACATAGGATATCAGGTGCACTTTTCCTGCTTTTCACTACCTTCCTTGCTGGTTTGAAAGACATGGCTGTTTACATTAGCACACGCTACGCATTCCTTTAAATCAAAGTCAATGCCTATTTGTTTGTTTTTCATTCGGCAACAAAAATGTCCTCGTTGTGATCTTAAAGGCTTGCTACGCATTCCTTTAAATCAAAGTCAAAGCCTATTTGTTTGTTTTTCATTGCCAACAAAAATGTCCTCGTTGTGATCTTAAAGGCTTGTCTTGGGATCTAGTAAGCGTTATTTGAGAACAGATCTTAGATTGTTGTCTTGTATATAGTGACCATTTGGACCTGCAGCAACCTCGGATGAGTGGACTCTTTAGCATTGATGGTCAGGACGAGCACGTAAGGTTCGTAATGTTGAATTTGTAAGTGAACTGTGTGTGTTTATTTCGCTATTGTGGTACTCTTGTGTTAACAGAAGCACACAATTCAGCTGTAAAGTGTCACAAGTGAATATTTATTTCTTGACATTAATAAAGATTCCTGTGATGTGAAGTAAATCGATGACCTGTAACACCGCCTTCTCTATTGATCTGGTCGGCTACGCGGCAAAAGACTCATCCAAGACAAAATTAAATGACAATGCAATCATTTCCAGTTTTACGGTCTTCATTCATGTTTTTCCCACTTATCCATCATCAGAATTTTGCCGCAGTGGAAACACAACAAACAAATAATACTTGTGAAGGTAGAATTTTCGATGCTCACTGAGTCTCACTGTCTTTAAATTCCAGGTCTTATTAGGCACGATGAGGGCTTGATCTCCGAGTTTTTTGTGTGGGCATTTGTGTGCAGAAATATTTGGTTGAACTCCAAACTGCAAGACTTTAAGCTCATTTGACCTTTGAGTTAGCACGTGGAAGCTGAGATTGTCAGTGGGAAATGCTAACTCACTTTACATACTGTAACAGCAAAGCAGACAAAATTACATATATATCTGCTCAAATATACCCAGATTCTAATGAGCACATTCCAATGGTAAGACTTTTAATGTGCATTCCAAAACGGAGAGATACCAAATGTAGCAGCAATCGGTAACACTGCAAATTTGAGGCAGCGATTGTCCTCTCAGACGACACAAAACAAACTTCAAATCATCTTTATGGTCTCCCTGAGCGCACACATAAGTCTCATATCGGTGCGCCGCCTGTAAAAGCTAAATCTTGGAGGAAACTAGCTTAGGCTCCCTTAGCATGGTAGGGAGGAAACAACAAGATGACCTTGAGCTCAAGAGGAATGGGGGGGGGAATCCATCCCTCTTTGCCTGATGCTAATACAAATGTCAAAAGAACAAGCCGAGGATTGACATCAAGAATTGCATCCGGATGATCCCAAGACTGAAGATGAGTGGCAACCACTTGCATTAACATTTCAATGTCACGCAGACACTGTCAACATTGCATGTCATTGAGCTGCTCATCCTCAAATGAAGCTGTCTACACGGCACCGTGCATGCGCAATTGGGAGCGGGAGTGACATGACGACGTCTACTGGCTTCCCAAGGAAGGGTCAGCACCAGATTCGGCACGTGTTATCCTTGCTGCCTGCAGTCGAACACAAACACGAGCAGGTGGCTGCACAGCTGGAACATTTGCAATTAACAATTGGTGACAGGCTAGCAAGGACCGCTTGATTTCTCGCTCAAGGCAACATCGGCCTTGTGCATGCTTGCCAAATGTAGGACATTTGTGGGGGCGCTGTACCTGTGATAATGGTATCACCTTCGTAGTTGAAGGCGCAGGAGAAGATCTCATCCGTGTGGCCCTCGAGGACCTGAAGGCAGACTCCGGACTGGACATCCCACAAGCGCGCTGTCTTGTCTGAGCTGGCAGTCAGAACCCTGCTGCCCTGAGGACTGAAGCAGATCTAACGAGACGGGTCTATACTGTAGTCATTCAGTCACTCAGTGGTTACTGAATAAAATATTCAAGCCCAAGTAGTTAAAATGACAAAAGGAGTTGAACAGTAATGAATACTTTCATTAGCCCATGGGAGGAGTTTTACTTTAAATCGTGTGTCAAACTCAAGGCCCGGGGGCCAAATCCAGCCCGCCGGGTCATTTGATGTGGCCCGCGAAAGCAAATCACGTGTTGCTAAATCTGTACCGAAATGTCAAATTGTCATGTGTAATAAATAACGTTGACATTTTGCAATCATTTTGTTACCCTGCTTACCGTCACTTGAACAATAACTGAACAAACTTTTTTCATCGACTTGACTTATTTCAAAACGAGTAATCTATTAATTTGTTGTGTATAAGTAATAATTTTGCGGTTTCACTGCCATAACGGCCCTCTGAGGGAAGATGTAACTCCAAATTGGCCCGCGACTAAAAGCATTTTGAAAATCACGCTCGAAGACATTTGTGTTCGAACACGGGCGAATTGTTCTCTGAATGACTTTCTTCTTACACAGAGGGGACAAGACGGAAGAGGTGATTAAATAGCGCTACTGCATGAAAATAAAGTGTGGTTTTATGAGGGACAAACAGAGCGCCGAGAAGCAAACCCACACAGGAAATGGAAACTGTCAAGAATGCGCCTAAGAAGGCCAGAGGGAGAAGACGGGAATGAATGCAAAAAAAAAAAAAAAAGCAGTAATATAGACCCAAAAAACACTTGGTTGACATCAATTTTCATAAAGGAGAAAAAAAATCAATAAAAGGGCAGGTGCACAGACAGACAAAGGGGACGATGTCAAATAAATACGAGGAAAATGTCACAGTTAAAAAGCATGGGGGGGGGGGTGGGTTAGGAAAGGTGTCCTGTTACAGAGAGATAAGAGTCATAATCCTCTGGATTGATCCCCCAGCAGTCTATTTATAGCTGACGGATAAACAGAGGGACCTTCTTGTGTCCACAACACATCCACGATTGTACACAAGACCACTTTTGTGCGGTCATTCATGTGCAACACTACAAAGGCATTTGACCTTTCCTTTACGCTTGATTATGTGACGGGAGAGAGACAAAGCGAAGAGTGTGACCTCAAGTCTTTCCTGCAGAAGCAGCACAACGGACTATTGAAAAAAAAAAAAAAACTCTTGAATTATACCGACTTGCTGAACAACTCGACTGCACACATGAGCATCCAGCGGCCTGAAACCAGCCCTCTTGTCATCCCATTTCAATATCAGCGCGTTTACAAATAAAGGTATTTTTTTCGAGCACAGTCCAGGAGAGCTGCAGCCAAAGATTCAGTACAAACGTCACACAATTGCAAGAGCTTTAATCCTGGTCAGAATTACTCTTAGCGTCCCAAACAGAAGCGGTGAATAATGAAATATTTATTGTGTGATTGTCCATATTTTATGAGGCCTTATGTAATATTTCTAGTTCGAGCCAGCCGTGCATTATTCATTTTGTCAATATCATCTCCCCTACCCCCAAAAGTCTGTCGTTTGTTCTAAATTGGAAAAAGAGAAACTCAAAGAAAGCAAACAGCTCCTGTGCAGGTATGGGTAAGATCAAATATACCGTCATTATCACTGCCTGTCATGCGAGGCGCAGTGGAGTTAGTGTGACATATGAAGACTCCCTTGATCTCACACTACTTCAGTGATTCCCAAACTTTGTGCCGCGGCACACTAATGTGAGAGATCAAGTGCGCGCCATGGGAAATTAACTCGTTTCACTCAATTTCATTTCACCTTTTTCCATTCTTCCCACAGAACAATCGATTTGTGTTCAAGAAAACAGGCCAAAGTTTCTCCACAGCGTTTAGTTTTGATTGAGCGCCTCTTTGTGGCAACTATTGTAATTTCAGCCCAAAAAGTGAAGTCTGATGAAAGCTCTTATGAAAGGAAACGTTTTTTTTTTTTTTTTTTTTTTAAGCAAAACCAACTATAAGCATAAAGACCAGAAAGAAGAAAAAAAAAATCTCCTGACTCCCTGTCAACAGTGATGTGCATGCACGACTCTCACCTTTGAGATCTCTCCCTCATGGCCTTCGAGTGTTGTCAGACACTGGTGTGTGCTTGCACTGAACACTCTGGCTGTCCCTAAAAATAAATAAATAATACATTAAAAAAGCAAACGAACAAACAAAAAAAAACAAGGATCAACTGCCACCAGTGTGCATGCAATGCCACTGGTGAGTAAACAACAAAAAAAAAAAGTTCTTGTTTTCCAGTCCCCAATTCTTTATTTTTATTTTGAGTCCTTGCACACTCTCTTGAAACAACACTTTAGGCTTCAGCTTTACAAATGGCCCATGTGCAGGCATTGTGTTGTGAAACTGATGTAACCACCTCGACGCGTATGTCATAATAAAGCTAATTACATCACCAAGTGACACCACCATTTTTTTCCCAAATCTTAGATGGAACACGGCATTAAAATGAACAAGGAATTGAAGAAAATCAGGTGGTCAAATATTTTTTTTTTCTCCACGACTGTAAATGCATCTCATTGATGTTTGCTAAAACAATGCAGTGTAACACAACACAGTAATGTCTCACCGTCAGCAGAGGCTGTCGCAATGAGTTGACCCCGTAAATCAAAACACACATCCAGCACCTCCTCTTTGTGTCCAACGAGCGTGGCAACACAATTGCCATTGCTTGCATCCCAAACCTGAAAAAAAAGAGAATTGCAGTGCAAATATATATTCACTATAAACAGTGTTAAACAGTCAGATGAAGACATAAGTAGAGCTCGAATGGTAAGGTGCCTCCATTGCATTACCGGTACTGTAAATTCTCGAGTATAATGCACATTGCACACTTGTGTATTATACGCATCCCCCAAAATTACCTTCCAAAGGCCAATTTTCCTTAGTACTCGGGTATTATGCACTCCCCCGATTTGGTGGTATCCATGCTCACAAATATTAATATTATCGGCATCGTAATTTGATAGATTGGAACTTATATTTTTTGCGTAAAGGGAAGTTCTCGGAACTTCCTAACAGTTTTGGCGGTCAACAGTCAAGTTTTCGTCAGAGTTACCACCACTTCCTGGAGTGAGACAAAGCCCGGTCTACACCGAAGAAGAGTAGAATGTCCTGGATATGCACCAATATTTACCAAGTGGCAAGAGCTTTGTGAAATGGTGAAAAAGACTTGATTTGGAAAATACTTCTTGCCATCTGGGAACCCAGGTAGATATGTTCATTCTTATTTAAAGCCACTTTGAGGGCATCGTGATTCTAGGTGAGCAGCGAAAATTCTGTTATTAGACATAACATATCAGATTGATGGTGCATGCGTCCGGTCCAGCGCAGTTGTTTGGGACAGTCTCCGTGGGTCAGAAAAACAACATTCTGTGATTCTCAGATTTGCTATTCACTGAATTTTGAGTCACAAACTGCGATGCGAAACCGCATATTTTCAGCCTTGTTGCCCGATCCCTTTTTGTTGGTACTTTTTTTACACAGTCAGTAAATAACAGAATATCCGTTTCCTCACCTTGCCGGTTTTATCCATGGAGCCTGTGACTATAAGTGAGCAATCCCAGTTAAACTGCACATTGCTGATCTCAGCCTGGTGGCCCATCAACGTGTAGACACGCCTTAGATTACAAGAGGA
>NW_017805820.1:2646792-2657294 GCF_001891065.2 Hippocampus comes
TTTTTTTTTTTTTTTTTTGCGTTTGCTCAAGTTAAAAAAAAGTTACATTAGTACTACCTTTAGCAGTCTTTTACACAAGTATCTGCAGCGTACTACTTTACTTAACAAATCGATATACAGAAAGTATGCACAATGGATACTGCATATGTAATAAACAAAGCACGTACTCCAATGTCAAATCCAAAAGGTCGATTGATTTAGTCCTCAGAAGCCCTGCTTTGTCAAACTCCAGGATGATACCTAATGGGAGCAA
This sequence comes from Hippocampus comes, assembly GCF_001891065.2. Lineage (NCBI taxonomy): Eukaryota > Metazoa > Chordata > Actinopteri > Syngnathiformes > Syngnathidae > Hippocampus > Hippocampus comes. Next base: position 2,647,046 of record NW_017805820.1, read on the forward strand.
AAGTTGTTCCCGCTGAATGCAAATAAAAACGATAGCTTCTCTTCAGACGCATTTTCCGTGAAAATAATCATAAATCACGTTCATGATTTGTGTTACCTGGTGGGTAATATCTGAGAAGAAACCTTTTGAGCCTCATTTTGCGCAAGCAAGCCTCCGTCCCGTCAACAAACCGTTGTTACGGCAACTAGCAAGTGGCCATGACGCATGCGCAGTCGGAACTCAGAGCAAAGGGGTTGGGGGATCACGCCTGAGGTCAGCAAAAAAAAAACTTTTTTGTTGTCGTTTGCAACGATTCATCTTATATCTTGAAATAATATTTCATTTAAAAAATAGTTTAAAATATCATAAAAATATTCATAAAACATTATGCGTTTTGCTTTCACTCCAGAGCAGAGTCTGCACAAATAGCATTCGGTTTCCTAACAGGTGAAAGTCTAAACTCATAAAGCGTGCCACGTGAAACGACACAACTCACCAGATTAGATTATTCCAGCTCGTGGTGGTGACTAACTGAAGTGTCATTATTTTAAGGCACGTATTGGCTTCTGAGGACCAAATCAATCATGCCACATTAGGAAACCCTGCCGGGAAGGAGACGACAGAGGGATTCTATTGAGGAGAAACCATGGGCTGCTGGGTCAAGCTGAAGTCCTCAGATTGTCAGAATTTCACATTATGGCTCTCTGATACTCCTGACTCATCAGAGGCAGATGATGCTCAGGCTCATCCGTCTACAGACAGAAAGTCAACACCCATCTGTTAAATTCAAATAAGCTGAAATGTCAATGGGACAATTTAATTTCAAAAGAAACAAATCCTTGTGCGTGTGTGTGTGTGTGTGTGTGTGTGTCGGCTCTCTATTGTTTAGAAGAAGCAGTGACTTGCTACTGTCACTACTCCTGACTCATCAGAGGCAGATGATGCTCAGGCTTATATACAAACAGTACACTAGTTTCATGTGGGCAAACTCAAATCGAAATATTTAGCTGATGTTATCTTCTTTTCATGACAACACAAACTTAATTGGGCAAAAATCTATCAGTGCAGCACAACTTGACTTGGCGATACTGTATTTCTCCACTCTTTCTTGGAAAAGCACTCCATACGTATGTATCTCTCGTGCAATGAATTTAGATCTAGGTTCTGGCTGGGAGATGCACTTAAATTATCATTTGATGGCAAGTTTTTTCTTTGGATTTGGATGGGCAGAAGGGCGGGAGGGAACTGCGGCAGGGGAACCGACAGACATGCAGGCAGACCCTCCGATGGGGTCACCTTGGAAAAAGTGAAACTGTTGTTGTCCCATTACGGCTCTCTATTGTTTAGAAGAAGCAGTGACTTGCTACTGTCACTACTCCTGACTCATCAGAGGCAGATGATGCTCAGGCTCGTCCTTCTACAGACAGAAAGTCAACACCCACCTGTTAAATTCAAATAAGATGAAATGTCAATTGGACAATTTAATTTAAAAAGAAACAAATCCTTGTGTGTGTGTGTGTGCGTCTGTGTGTGTGTGTGTCTGTGTGTGTGTGTGTGTAACAATATTATATTCAAACAGTACACTAGTTTCATGTAGGTTGTAGGCAAACCCAAATAGAAATATTTAGCTGATGTTATCTTCTTTTCATGACAACACAAACTTAATTGGGCAAAAATCTATCAGTGCAGCACAACTTGACTTGGCGATATTGTATTTCTCCGCTCTTTCTTTGAAAAGCACTCTATACGTGTGAATCTCTCAGGCAATGAATTTAGATCTGGGTTCTGGCTGGGATATACACTTAAATTATCCTGTGATGCTAAGTCTTTTCTTTGGATTTTGATGGAGAGAAGGGAGGGAGGGAACTGCGGCAGGGGAACCGACAGACATGCAGGCAGACCCTCAGATGGGCTAACCTTGGAAAAAGTGAAACTGTTGTTGTCCTCTTGGTTCTGTTTCTGTTGGAGTCACAAGTATCTGCAGCGTACTACTTTACTTAACAAATCGATATACAGAAAGTATGCACAATGGATACTGCATATGTAATAAACAAAGCACGTACTCCAATGTCAAATCCAAAAGGTCGATTGATTTAGTCCTCAGAAGCCCTGCTTTGTCATACTCCAGGATGATACCTAATGGGAGCGAGCACAAGTCGTTCGGCTGAATGCAAATAAAAACGATAGCTTCTCTTCAGACGCATTCTCCGTGAAGAGAATCATTAATCACGTTCATGATTTGTGTTACCTGGTGGGTAATATCTGAGAAGAAACCTTTTGAGCCTCATTTTGCGCAAGCAAGCCTCCGTCCCGTCAACAAACCGTTGTTAAAAAAGTTACATTAGTACTACCTTTAGCAGTCTTTTACGACACAAGTATCTGCAGCCTCCTACTTTACTTAACAAATCGATATACAGAAAATATGCATAATGGATACTGCATATGTAATAAACAAAGCACGTACTCCAATGTCAAATCCAAAAGGTCGATTGATTTAGTCCTCAGAAGCCCTGCTTTGTCAAACTCCAGGATGATACCTAATGGGAGCAAAAGTTGTTCCCGCTGAATGCAAATAAAAACGATAGCTTCTCTTCAGACGCATTTTCCGTGAAGAGAATCATTAATCACGTTCATGATTTGTGTTACCTGGTGGGTAATATCTGAGAAGAAACCTTTTGAGCCTCATTTTGCGCAAGCAAGCCTCCGTCCCGTCAACAAACCGTTGTTACGGCAACTAGCAAGTGGCCATGACGCATGCGCAGTCGGAACTCAGAGCAAAGGGGTTGGGGGATCACGCCTGAGGTCAGCAAAAAAAAAACTTTTTTGTTGTCGTTTGCAACGATTCATCTTATATCTTGAAATAATATTTCATTTTAAAAAAATAGTTTAAAATATCATAAAAATATTCATAAAACATTATGCGTTTTGCTTTCACTCCAGAGCAGAGTCTGCACAAATAGCATTCGGTTTCCTAACAGGTGAAAGTCTAAACTCATAAAGCGTGCCACGTGAAACGACACAACTCACCAGATTAGATTATTCCAGCTCGTGGTGGTGACTAACTGAAGTGTCATTATTTTAAGGCACGTATTGGCTTCTGAGGACCAAATCAATCATGCCACATTAGGAAACCCTGCCGGGAAGGAGACGACAGAGGGATTCTATTGAGGAGAAACCATGGGCTGCTGGGTCAAGCTGAAGTCCTCAGATTGGGTTTTCCCTACCGCAGTCTTGTCACTCTATGGTTTTTTTGCCAACTGCAGAATCGCAGAGCCTTTCCTCGCGCCGTACTTAATTGGACCTTATAAGAACATCTCCGAAGAAGTGGTAAACTGATTTCACTCAACAGCATTGCGTGTCACTATACTGAACTACACCAGCATTCATGTTCCTTGTTTGCGCATTGTTTTCTTTTAGGTGACCAACTACCTATTTCCAATATGGACATATTCCTACCTGGCCTTCCTTTTCCCTGTTTTCCTGCTGACTGACTTTCTGCGACATAAGCCGCTCATTGTGATCCAGGCGCTTTTCCTGGTTTCCAACTATGTCCTGCTCTGCTTTGCCCCAGGACTACTTGCTATGGTCTTCCTTGAGGTTTGCACAAAGTGTCATCAAAAAATATTTGACAGAACATGATTGGAAACGCTGTCCCTTACTCGGAGATTCCGCAACCCAGAATAACTTGCCCAGAGCTGAAGGGGCCTGGAGAGACAGCTGACATTAGTCCATGAATGCAACCTCTGTGGATTACAGCTCTCACCGGTTTCATTTCAGCCATTTAATAGCAGCTCTTTCTTTTACAGATTCATTATGCTGTCGTGACTGCTACAGAGGTGGCCTACTTTTCCTACATATACAGCGCGATTCCCCTTGAGAATTACCAGCGAGCCACCGGTTACCTTCGCAGCGCCATGCTTTTTGGGTACACGTCTGGTGCCGGCCTGGGCCAAATTCTCATCTCATTGGCAGGTGGTGTTTCAAATCCTGCAGTAGAGAACAACTAAAAAGCGTTCGATTCCTCACTTTGATGTGTCTTTTCAGCATGCAAAACTACTGTGTATTCACCGCAAAGAGAACTAGGAGAGAAACGAATGAATTATTTGATCATTTGCATCGGCAATATGAAAGTATGAATTCTAATCAACAGGGTTGAACTACTTCTACCTCAATGCCATCACTCTGGGCGTTGTAAGCGTGGCTTTTCTCATCTCCTTCTGGTTGCCAATGCCTCAGGGGAGCATGTTCTTCAAAGGGAGAAAGACAGCATCTTTGGGTCGACAATCCCAGCAGGAGGTGCCTGGGAAAACGGACAGACCCGATGAAACGGCATTGGATGAGGAGGACGCTAGCTCGGGGAAACAGAAGATGGAGTGTGATGACGACGCTGGCTGGTGCAGCAGGAAAAATGTGTTCAGTGCAGGTCATTTACTTTGGCAAAGCTTCAGGGAGTCCTACTCATCAAGGCATTTTCTTCCGCTCTTTATCCATCTATACTTACCTTACGTGCATGCACATGTGCCAGTTGCCACTTTACACATTGATGGAACATGTTTTACAGTGACTTGGGACTAATTATCATTAATCATCATCATTTCTTGTCTTCATGATCTACATGCAGGCATTTGATCTATTGGTCTTTGTGGTGGGCTCTGGCCACAGCTGGATATACGCAAATAGTTAATTACATCCAACTAATGTGGAACCATATTGAGCCATCCGCCTCGTCATCCGTTTACAATGGTGGAGTAGAATCCGCATGCTCTCTCGTTGGTAAGACTTTCTTTTTTGTAATGTGTGTGTGTGTGTGTGTGCGCGTGTGTGCGTGTGTGTGTGTGTACTTTTTTTCAATCAAACCACATGTTGCCACAGCATCATTAGCTTGCAATGTAGACAGTTGATTGGCTCAACTGTATAAAAATAGCGTGGACATTTTTGGTGCGACTATAATGAGATAAATCAGTTCAAAACTTTTTCCACCATGAATGTGGCCTATAAACCCGTATCTTCCTTCCCACGTATACATTCAAAAATCCTGTGATGTCAGATTTAATTACAGAAATGACAAGAAAGGCCCGCTAGAACATCTGAACTTTATTTGGGGTTAATCAGGGCAATTTAAATGGTTCCATGTGTGTCCTGACTTTCATTGAACGCGAGTTTGAATGTCACACATTTGGATGGGGATGAGATGACCATCGCCGCTAATCTTAAATGGTTTCATAGCAGCAGGATGACAGGACTGGGTTAGGACAGCGGTGTGTAGTGAATGTCTGTCTTTGGCACCAACATATATGGTCAACATATGTGTGGTCAACAGCGTGTCAACAAGAACTCAGGACATTTCAGCAGTTCGTGTATCATAAATCAGAACACTTAAGCAGTATTGTCGGCTCTTCGACAAGAAACAACCCTCGGGCTAATTACAACAACATTCAGTGTAATGGTGAATTGTATTTCGAAACATTCTGTTGAATTTGTTTCTATGCCAGTTGATCAAAATATCTCTCAACAAGAAAAATGTCTGCGGCACAAATTAGGTTGGGGACCGCTCTACTGAAAACAAATCAATGAAGCCTTTGACTAATGAACTTCGACTCGACTTTGATTACATATGCATCGACTATGAAAATCATTCGTTCTACACAGTGGTGTGCAATAAGGCCCTGCAAGGGCTTCTGCTGTGCCTAAACACTTTCAGAAGCACTGACCTCCATTCACAACTGAAATGAAAATGGTTTTATTTCATTTCAATAGTCGATTAGCTTCATTTCATAGACATTCTCTTCCAGTAATGTGTGTGGTGGATTTCATGTGTCCATTCAGCTTTCAGCAGTGTTACAATGTGAATGTAATCTGGCCAGGGCCATCAATGCCATAAGCGCTGGCTGATGACATATGACACACTATTAGCAATGGCTGTTTTGTTTTTGTTTTGGGTTTTTTTTTCAACAATCATTTCAGATTCATCACGGCCTGCCTTCATGCACGAGTGATACAGACATTTCTCGGCCTCTGATTGGGTGGGATCAAGAGTCTTGCAATGTGCACTTATCTGATTGTTTGAGATAAATGCGATGTGCCCCAAAAAGTGACGGAGGAGAATGAATGTCAGATATTATTAAAAAAATCGTTTTCAACATGGACAAGATAAACTGGACAGTGTGAGGACAGGTCGGCCAACAACTGCTGACCTGCTACGTCAGTTGAGATGTACAGGTATAGGTTCATGGTACTGCTAAAATTAGTGGTGGGAAAAGTACCGGTATATTATAAAGTTTATAATATCGGATATACATATACAGACATATAAACATACTGTACATAGGTATACAGTATACCATATGCTACCATATTATTCATATCTCATTTTTTTCCCATTTTTGTGGGGCAGGCGCTGCAGCAGCCTTCTCTGTGGGTTACATCAAGGTGAACTGGTCCGTGTGGGGAGAACTGGCTTTAGGGTTGTTTTCAGCCATTGGGGCAGGTGCTGTGTTCTTGATAGGACTCACCAGCAATATCTGGGCTTGCTATGCTGGCTATGCCGTATTTAAATCATGCTACATGCTGCTCATCACCATCACAACGTAAGTTCACTGTAGTCACATAAGCAGCGTTCTTGAAAAAGTTGAAATGAAACACCACAGTGCAATTTAGATTTCAGATTGCCGCCAATCTCTCCATGGAGTGCTACGCCCTGACATTCGGGATCAACACGTTTGTGGCCCTCTCCCTGCAGACCATTATGACACTTATTTTTGTTGATGGAGCTACATTAGGACTGGACATTGTGACGCAGGTATGGTTGGACACCTAACAAAATCGAAGCAAACTCATGCCTCTAAAATAACACGTGTATGGCAATGCAGGAACGTGTGGTACTGATGCAAACACAGTGACACCTAGTGGCTAACATGCACAATTGCATACAGAGCCAAAGATGGAACTTTTGTTCAGTGCTGTGAAAAAGATTTCTCTCCCTCTAGTTCATCATTTACGGGATCTACCATGCTGTCATCTCCGTGCTGTTTTTGATTCGAGGGACCTACACTGCTTGTACAAAGCGAAGCACTCCAGAACCACCAGATAACCTGCCAAAGGAGAGGAAGAACCCCGTGCAGGTGATCCATGATACATCTTTCTGATCATGGTCAACCAGTTGTTAAATTGTAACAGTACTTGAATGAGTAGATAATCATACAATAAAGCTTCATTTTGAATCCGTGTGCATTCCCCATGTTTACATGCTTACCAATTAAAGATGAAAATCGCCATGGTGGTCGACTGGTTAGTACGGCAGCCTCACAGTGCAGAAGTGGAGGGTTCGATTCTGGCCTTGGCCTTCCTGTGTGGAGTTTGCATGTTCTCCCCGTGCCTGCGTGGGTTTTCTCCGGGTACTCTGGTTTCCTCCCACATTCCAAAAACATACCTGGCAGGTTAGTTTGTGTGACAATGAGCGCAAATGGTTGTTCGACTATGTGCGCCTTGCGATTGGCTGGCAACCGGTTCAGGGTGTACCCCGCCTAATGCCTGAACACAGCCGGGATAGGCTCCAGCGCGCCCGCAGCCCTCGTGAGGATAAAGCGGATCGGATAATGGATGGATGAATGTTTCCCATTCACGCTATCTTTTGATTGATTTCCCTTTCACAATAATCCTGTCAGTGATCAGTGGTTGTCTCGCGACCAGTCAAGGGTGGAATTAGCCTTTCGCCTGAAGTCAGACAGGATAGGCTCCATCTTACCATGCATTACAGAGGCACAGGGTCAAGGGAGCGCTTCCCTCTTGGACCGCCGCCACTAAATATAACCGCCACTAAATATAATTCCACAATTAGTGTGAAATATGGTGCCTGTATGGAGGTGCTATCAAAAACAGCAACCGAGGGTGGCTGCTTCAGTTTTTTTCATGGCAATAATGAATTACCAGTATGATATCATTATACAGTCCGTAATCTCATGTATTGTTTAATAACATAATAACGCTGTCATGTTGCTGGATAGTCTTGATACGTGACCTGTAAATCAACATAAGCTAATGTCCTTTGTCCGGACTGTTAATTGACTCACCAAGATATCACTCAAGGCAGGTGCAGGTGTTTCCCCACAACAAATACAAACAGAAGCATGCACAACAGGGAACAGATTGAGCTCAACCTCACTTTCCACTGTACCTTGTGTTTTAGTCTTATTTTTAACAATGGATTTAAAAAAAATGCTTAATTACATCGCTAAACAAAATCTAAATTGACTAAACCGTTCTTTGAATTGGTAAGATTGCAGTTGACCTTACAATGAAGCAACATGCACACGTTTTTGGAGCTCACACCTTTGCTGCATTGACTTTACAGACCAGCTTAAAGTCTATTGTCGTTGAAAGAGGACTGGGTCTGGCTATTATTCTCAGGTGAGCCACTGGATTTTGTCAACAGTCAGCTAAAAATGTGTGCTTTTGTTTTGGCAGTTACTTGACAGCAATTACTGTTGTTTTTGCACTGTGTGCCCTTTTTTGGATGGCAGGAAGATGAAAAAAGAAATAAACCCTCCAGACAACAATGATACAGAATTCAACACTATTAGAAATGAATTTTTTATATATCTATATACACATATATATATTCATATAAACAGCACAAATATTTTCATACATCCATATAAATCAACGATTTGGTCAATTCTTAAAACTCATTTTAACACACACACACACACACACACACACACACACACACACACACACACACACACACACACACACACACACACATATTAACTTAAAATTGTCTTTCTATCCAATGCAAGTGGTTGATATGCCATCCTGCTGTGGATGACATTGTGAACCAGACCTCTATCCTGCAGGCGTAGCCTGGCAGAGAGCATTGCACCATTCCTTTCTCCCTTTCCTTATTTGTCAAGAGAACATGCAATATTTGTCCGGTTCACTGAAAAGTATTCTGCACAAATAAACAATATCGATGGCAGTACCCATTGGCTTTTCCAAGCAATAGTTCCGTTGTAACAAAACCTGTGTACAAACTGATATGCACAAAGAGTGGATTTGCTGAAGGAAACAATGTTCACTGAATTTTAGATTGACTACCCTTGCAAACCCACATTTTCAGCCAGTTTGATGAGCCATTCACTTGAATGGGGAGGAGGGGATCAACCTCTCCGTCTGCACTCACCATCACATTATTTTGTCAGCATAAGCAGTGTCATGACTGTAACACCGCAAAATGGTCGATTAGTGGAGTACAAATCTATACACACGTTGCGTTTTAAAGCTACCTGTGAAATAAAACGATGAAATAGGTGCAAGTGCCATCAATCAAGCCTGAAGAAGAGCTAATGTGATGGACCGCTATAAGAAGGGATTCGTTGAAGAGCCTCCTGTTGGAAATTGCGGTGCTGGACCCGCACCCTAAAAAGACAAATGCACAGAAATCAAGTACCAAATGTTGATGCAACAAGTGCAAGTGACTGTGAGGTGTCCACAATTATCCATTACAGTGGTCATACACTTTTGCCAAGGTCAAGTACTTTCACAAAATTCAACATTAATAAAAATTTCAAGCACCCTGGAGAAGCCAGGCATTAGACGTGAGCATGACAGTGAAGTAGGAATAAATTATATTTGCATTTTCTTTCTTGTAAAGTCACAATTATTTTAATGCGTTGAGATGATGCTGACTCTTATGACGAGCTGGTCAAGTTTTATTATTACAGTGAAACTCCTCTACAACGAAATCATGTTTGCAGCAAGAAATTTTTCACAACAGGGGGTTTTTCACTGTAGCAAATTTGATCTCAGATGTAAGCACACACACACCCACACACACAAACGTATGTGTACACGCACACACAAACGTTTGTGTACTCTATTTTTATTCCAATAGTACATAAGTATGAGCACACACTTATTTGACACTTCATATTGTCAGTGTAGAAAGAAAAAAAGGGAAAGAAATTGCGAAATTTACGATCAGCATTCACTTTCACTTACATCAATTTCTTGGAAAATGTATTTTATTTTGCTTGCTCCGTCTTTCATTTTGATCACTTTTACCCTCTCTTCCAGCATCAGAGCTCTTCTTGTCTTAGCTGCTTGACATCAAAAGGTCCGTTTTGTAGCCATTTTAGCAATGCAACGTCCATCCTCGTCTGAATCTAACAATAACAAATACTTCCTGGCATGCAATGAACTTTTAAGCCAGCCACGGGGCGCTTCGTAGTCCTCGATGGCCATAGTTAGCTCTCGAAGACTAAAAACCTTA
>NW_017805820.1:2657456-2712575 GCF_001891065.2 Hippocampus comes
GAGCCATAAGCAATTTACTCTGAGCAGCTAATCGGATGCTACGGATCTAGCTTCAGTATCTACACACATAGACAGTGAGGTCCCTCTTGGCCAATCGGAGGCCAAGATGATGCTCGGCAAGCCAATGGCAGAGCAGCTATGAGTATGTTGGGTCCAGGAAACTCGCAGCTGTGACCGAAATAAACATCGTTCACTATGTAAACCAGTGTGGTGGTTGCTGTTGCCTTTTTTCGAACGAAGCAGTAGAGGTCGCTGTTGGATAAGACTTCGTTGTAGTGAATGTCTTCGCGAGGCTGGAGCAGACAAAATGATTTCGTATAACGCAACAGGGGGTTTTTCGTCGTATGGGGGGCAGGAGAATGGGAATTGTGTTAATGCATGAAGATTTTTTCACATAAGGGGGTATTTTCGCCCATGCAGGTTTCGTTCTAGAGGAGTTTCACTGTATAACAACAGTATGTGAATAATTGTAGATCAAATGTACTCTAAAACATATTTGTTTTACGAACCAGAAAAGGGTTATTGGAGACCGCTGGTCCAGCAGCCATTGCCTGCCCAAAAGGAGTCAACACTGGCTTGCCCTGGCCAAAGACTGGAAAGCCTCCACCTGCACAAGTACATATTACAGTTGTTGGATTCACTTTCTTCTTCTGAAACAAATGTAATCTTCATGCACTGTCATTCTTTAGCTTTAGTGGCTCTTAATACGCCATTATCCACAAACACAGACACACACCATTGAGTTGCTGGGGATACGCTGTAGGTTGCGAATAGGGCACCTGGCCAGGAAAAGGCTGCTGAAAGGTTCCACTAAAGCTGGTAGGGAGGTTGTAGGCTGCAGTGTTGCCAAATCCAGCAGGCATACTCATGGAGGCGGTGCCAAATGAGGCTGCAACACAACAGGATACCAGCAGGTTAAATACTGTCAATGTAAACTACAGTAGAACAAGTGGTGTGCAACCTCGGTCACACTACTGACACTGAAGGGCAGTGGGAATGGTGTGGTGTGGTGTTTGCAGATTAAACTGAGTTGTGGGAGAGTGAGGTGTTTCTGTCTTGAAACACTCATAATTGGAACCAAAGAAAATATGTGCCTTCTTCAAGAAGTCCCTACATTATATCTGTTAATCAATGAGAAAAAAGTGAAGTCTTTTGACCTTTAAGTGGAGGACAACTGGACATGCTCTAAACTAGCAGCCGCATTCGTGGCATTATTGTGCTGTGAAACGAGGCAAACAGCCGACGTCACGTGCTCGGCAAAGCGACTCACCAGCTGCTGCTGCCGCTGCTGCAGCAGTGGCGGTTCTGCTGTTGTTCTGGAATGGGTTGGTCGGCGCGGTTGCAACACCAGCAGCTGCAAAGGGATTATTTGGCTGGGCTGCTATGGAGAAAAATAGACAGGATAAAAAACAGGTAATCAATGTTGCATAGCAAAACCATTGAAAACAAGAACCTGGAATTTCCATTGAATATCCCTTTTCAATCCTGCCGCAATTTCAAATTTCTCAACATCATGAATATTGCTGAGCATCAATGCCCTGTCTTGGGGCGAAATCAAGACATGTATGGAGTGCAACAAAATTTTACATGTAAAACCTGAGGTCAGGAGCAGATGTTCTCTCATATTAGCGCAGACCCGCAGTCTGTGTATCCTTGATGTTAACACATCTGAATCCTGCTTACAGGATTTTAACAATGAGGTAACTGAGGTTTCTTAAGGCCACAGATGCTTTCAATTGCAATTCTGATGTACGACCCCCCCCCACAAAAAAAAAAAAAAATGTCTTAAAATGACTGATTGTTTACTCACCCCCAAACGTTTGAGCCATACCAGGTAGTACTTGTTGTGCGGACACTCCAGTCGCTGAACTAAAGGAAACTCTGGCCAAGAAATCATACCACATATGACTCGGTTGTTAGATGTTGCCAAAATGGGAACTGAGAAGCAGCATGGTGTCTCACCCCTGTGTGCTGCTGCTGTTGTTGTAAAGACCTGAGGTGGGAGCTGGGGGGCCAAAAACTGTATCAAGTTCAACTAAAGCAGCATAGCGGTCTCCTCCTGTTCCTGGTGCCGGTTGGTTATGAGACACTGCAGAAACTGAACTCACCCCAGTAGGAATAGCCCCCCCTGGAAGGGAGACACACACAACAAGGGGGCTGAGTTGAGCACAACCAATTCCAACCAATGAGAGAGATTTCTTTCCATTTCGAAGCTCAAGGCGAAAGGTCTGGAAACACCTGCCACATTTAACGGTAATCTCTGAACAATTGAATCGAATACATGATCAAACTTTAGAAATGTAATATTTCTCCATCACCAAACGTCAACTTTTCCTAATTAGAGTCGTTAATAAAACCAAGGCTCATCTTTTGAAGCGCATTTTGAGGCTGAGGCTTGTTGTGGTTTGGGATTATCACAGCCAAGGAACCAGAGAACAGGTAGTCCTCCTTAAAGTGTAACTGGCTCAGCTATAGCTACAGAATTCATGACTTAAATGAATCAGCCCTGACTTGCCACTAAATGTATTTTTGGTGTGACGTGCACTTTTTTCATACAAGCAACAATCCAAACAACTGAGCTTGATGAAACAGGCTAGGTAGGAAAGGTTTACCTTGCTCTGTTTTGCCAGAGCTAAACACGTTATCCAGGTCAGCGAGGGCTGCGTATTTATCGGCAGGGACACTAGTACTCTGTACGGTGTCCCTGACTGCTCCTGTGGAGTTACTCTGGGAGGACGAACTGAAGGATCCAAAGTCGGCACTACATGATTTGGGGAAGTTGTCAAAATTTGCAAAATTGGCATTTGCTAGTCCCCCTGAAGCACTACCTGCATAAAAGAGAGAGATTGTCATTGAGTCATGAGGGGACGTGGATTCTTGGTGCTCTGTGACAAGATACAAGAGCGAGAAGATGATGAGTTACGCTGGGGAGGAGTCAGGCACTGGAGAGTGGATTCTTTATTGCATCCTCTGCACTCAGTTACGGGATGTGCAGACCAGCACCTTTTCCAATATGCGCGCTAATCGCAAGTTGAGCGCTAAACTGAAATCAATCGAGAGTGGCAAAGAAAACCAAACTGACAAAAGTACGGTAACATCATCTATCCTCCTGTGCAAGTTCACAACACTTTTCCGCGGTTTTCAACCCGGTCCATATGGCCACCCTTTGATGCAATGTCTGCAGCAGTTCTATACAGGGACAATAATAATAACACAGACTTATCATCAGTTTCCCACCAGCTGGATTGTAAAATGTCCTTTCAATTCACATAAAGAATTTGCAGCTAGAATATACAAATACAATTGCAAGAATCGCCACAAACTCATAAACATATCGATGCTATTCCAAAGGATTCACATGTTTTCTTGCAGCCTTTGAAAGACAGGAGGAAAACAGCTGACAACACATTGCACGCTGGATAATGAAAGAGGCCAAACCCAATGTGAGACCGATTGAATACAACCTGGAGAGGCGGAGCAGTTGCTAACTCATATGTACTGCAGCTGGATGAGAGGACAGTCAATGCTGGCAGGCCCAAAAGCAGCAATCAACAAAGATCAAAAACGAAAATGATGAAAATGAGTCATGGGGCAATGAGCAACGCAAGGTGGAGAAACATATGTTGCACAAGATGCACGCACACAATTAAGAGGTCAAAGCAAATAGAGTGCTGCTGAAAGACTGGACTCCCGTTCACTGCGATGCAAAATTGTGTCTTCAATTAACCTAACGTGCGAGTTTTTGTATGCGAGAGAAAGCCAGAGTGCCATAAGAAAAGCCACGCAAGCAGGAGGAGAACATGAAAATGCCATTCAAACCAAGTGACCTCAGAACTCTAAGACGGGCTTGCCTATCACAAATCTAACATGCTACACGAGAGCTACCTTATTTTCATAATCATTATTTAGAAGCACATGTATTGAGCCCTGCCCAAACAAAGAAGATATGATTTACATTTTTAAAGTGCCCCTTCAAGTGCCTCAAAGTCACGAGAAAAGCTCCAAAATATTTGGAATACTGGATGAAAGTAATTCCATTACAAAAGGTTGTTTTGCAGTTGGGCATGTGTCCAGTGAAGGCAACTTGATCTACCTGTGCTTGAGGCTGGGAATGAGGCTTGGGGCGCTGAAGGGAAACCACACATAGACCCAGGAGTGCTCACGAATGCATCAAAATTAGCAAAGTCTGCATTTGTGTTGGCATTCTGTGCCGCTGGAGGAGTAGTCACGATGACGTTCACATAGAGAGAGACCAACAAAGACAATGAAAGGAGAATGAAATTTAACATAGTACAGAACATGGATGAGATTGAAAAAAGAAAAAAAAAACACACACACATAGGATTATGGGATAAATGTGACATAATCAGAGATGGGATGCCATGTGATCTTTCATGCAGAGCAGCATTAAAAGCTGAGACGTAAATATGAAATGACTGCAGATCACAAATTGTCATGGTTTCTGTAATGGCATTCCTGCTAAGATGTTTCGACATCAATGCTGTTTTATTGAAGTTACAAATACTAGAACCTTACTTGTGTGGCTGTTGAAATGTGCGAAGTTTCCAAAACTGGAGCTGGCGCCTGCATTCATTTTTGGTGGGGCAGCAAAGATGTCACCACCCAGGTCACTGAGGAGGTCAAACTTCTTGTCGTGCTGTTGATGGGTTTGCCCACGGCTGATGACTGGAGACTGGCAGAGACAAGATACTTAATTGTAAACGGGCCTGCCTTACAGAAAGTGGTAAGAGTGTACCAACACTAACCCTTTCGGTAAACCTGCATCCAATTCAATCCAAGTGTATCACAAAGTCATCCTTTAGAGAGACGGGAACTCCCGTTTCGATTGGCCCTGATCGAGAGGTATTATTTTATAATTTGTTTATTATTGTTGTGTAGAACTAAATTGTTTCATTTTCAGAGTAGTGTCAAATATTCTGTCTTTATCAGGTAGAAAGATAAGGTCACAAAAAACAAACAAACAAACAAACAACAACAAAAAAAAAACATGTTTTTTATTCATTTGAAAATTGTATGCATTTGAAAAGCTTGTTTTTATGGTATTTTATTCTGTTCACTGATTGTGCGCATGAAACAGTCAGTCGTGACATTTCTTTTTTCGTTCCTTTTTTATTTGAAAAAGCATCGAAAAGTATTGACATACATGCGGGTATCGTCACAACCCTGGGGGGGTGACATTTACAAATTCAACTTGTGTACAGTTGTAGGTATTGAAGGAATCTTACCTGATTGGGTGGGGGGTTCTTGTTGAGATGGAGGGTCAGTGCCGAGTCCCCAAGGAGGGATTTCAGAGGTCTGACCTCTGGAGTGCTGCTTGTGCTGCTGTTTGAGGAGCCAGAGATAGACGCGTGGACGGATGCCACTACCTTGGCCTGCTCAGGTGGAACATACCTGAGGAGCAAAGCACACAACAAAGCAACTACTAGCATTACATTTTCAGATGTAAATGGCATGATTGCTGCCACTTTCAGTTTGTGTCATCAGAGGCCACACCACAGCAAATAAAATTGCATGATTTGTTCGGCATAGTTTTTACACTGGATGCCCTTTTGCAACTCGCCACTTATGTACTGGCCCGGGAATAGAACCCTTACCTTCTGCCACTACACTTCCAGTCACCTTAACCTTATTCTGACTCCGGTAATTCAGGGGCAAGTCGAACAAGGGTTCCTTATTATGCAATGATTTAATTTCAAGAGGTATCTTACCATCGCTTCTTCTCATATTTTTCTTGAAGGAACTGCTTGACTTTCTGGGGTTCTCTGAAATCTGGTGCGGATGAGGTTTTCCCATCATGAAGGCCTAGCCAGATCTGTCTACATACCTGAAACATACACAATCGAAAACCAATTAATTCTTGACACAGAGTTCAGCATGGCTTTAACACATTATGTCATAGGGGACTGTTTAACTGCAGGTGCTTCAAATTACATTTTAAATGTGACCACAGTTTGTCTGGTGTGTGAACCAGATGCCTCCCCAAAGTTACCCGAATGTGCAGAAGAAGAAACGACGTCCCTGACAAGGTAGTGTTTACCGAAGTCAATATGGTCCAGCGAGTAGGGGCTCATCTTTTCAATTATCTCATATTTATAGAGGAGTGATGCCTGAGGAGTGATCAATAATTTGGGTAATTAAGGCGAGGCTTTTCAAGTGGGATTAAATTAAAGTCAAATAGTCAAGTACTGCTGCGACTGGCTGGCAACCAGGTCAGGGTGTCCCCTGCCTAATGCTCCATGACGGCTGGGATAGGCTCCAGCATGCCTGCGACCCTCGTGAGGAGAAGCGGATTAGAAAACGAATAAATAGTCAATACTGCTGCTCCAAACAACTTTGCAGATTCACGGGCAATTGCCAATCTACCCATGAAGCACTTCTGTCTTTGGATGATTTACCTGTATAGGTCAGATAAATGAAATCTGACTGATCAGGACTGCAGTTGCATTGCAAATATAAATTGAAAAAAAAAAAAAAAAAAAAAACCAAAAGTGACCCAGGCCGAATTAAAAAAAAAAAAAAATCTGAATTGAGCCACACAGACTATCATAAAAAACTGATACAGGGTACATCTGGGCAAAAAAAAAAAATCCCATCTGAGTCGCATTTGCCTGCAGTGTGAACCTAGACAAAGTGACGATTATGCTATATTATATGTGTGTGAGAGTGGACCCTAAATTTCCACCCCAGTGCCATGTGTATACTTTACTGCAGTGATTCCCAACCTTTTTTGAGCAAAGGCACATTTTTGAAGTTCACAAAAAAAAAAAAAAAAAACAAAGTCACCACACCACTGAACAAATTTGTCACAAAATGAGGATACATATGTCAATTTCATACTTGTTGCCATCTAATAGAAGATCATTTATTTGTTCTTCGGTCACTATAAGTTGCTGGCATAGATAGATGGACAAAGATACATTATTTGTTATAAAATAATTTTCTCACCAATTTGATAAGTTCCCGTGGCACACCGTTAGAGCTCTCACGGCACACTAATGTGCCCGGGCACACTGATTTACTGGACATGATAACCACAGTTTCTCCTCCCATGACTTGGAAGCGAGACTCGGTAAAGATCCAGAGCCTCTTCCAATCAACAGTAGGAGTCATGGCCAAAAGGTAAGCAGAGTTGCATTGAGTTTCACTGGATGTACAGGCTCGCATTAGTTTTCACTTCTGATAAGTGGCATATGATCGCTCTGTGAAGTTGGCAAGCATTTGTGATTGGCAATGTATCCACTGCATGCACCGCAAACACGGACAAGTGCAATTTGATGGCTTGGTGATGAAGCGCCATCTCCGCGAGGTAGAATAAAAGCAAAGTTGTCATTGTGGGGGCTGGCCAGTGTGTGCATCACAGTCACGTTTTTAGATTGTGGGCTAAATATGCAGCTCACAGGCATGCATATGGGCACACCACTGCAATCAATGCCAAGTGTCTCTATGGACAGACATAAGGCCACTTGAAGGCTGTAGTATTTATAAAACAGCTCTGGAGGATTTATGACTGCTTTAACCTTGAGTCTGCTGCTTTGCTAGAGCTTTAAATAGACGCCGCCTCCCAAGAGACAATGCTGTATTTTATATTCGCTGTTCCTGAAATTACTGCTGAATAAATGATGTAGTTTAGCCTGTCCGGTATATCAGTAATCTGAATATGGGTGACGATAAGAGATTCAAATTATTTGCTGTAAGTGCACAATCAATGTACACTTAGAAATGCTCTTGAGACGATTGCAAGAGTGAAAAAAATTACTGTAGCTTGTTCGGCAAAGTGAAATGGCATGGAGTGGTGTACAGACCAAAGCCAAGCTTCAGATTCTGGAATTAACATTTAAATTCTCCCAAAAAATGCCACAAATGGTAAGAGAACAAGAAACTGGCCACTGGTTATGTCGTCAGACCTGACTAACGCGGTGTATAAACTTGTGTGAATTACAGGATGCGACTCAGCTCCAACTCTGTCACAATGCCAATCATTCTATGTTGGCCCATTTTACCCAGCCACCAATGTGACCGCACTTTGCTATTCTTAGTTTTATTTTATTTTCAACATACATAGACACCACAACAGTAACTGCAACATTTGGGTGCACCATTGCCATGACAAATACATAAGATAGAAGCACACTAGTTAGAAACAGACGGTGCATTGCAGTGACAACCAGAAATTCAGTCATGAGTCATGACTGAATGAATTTGATGTTGCACAGTGTGGCTTGTTGCGAATACTATTTGCACTACGCAAAATTTAAGGTTTATAGCTCATGATGATTTTGTGTTAAAGGCGAATCTTTTGGCTCAAATCAATCTAAGAATTAGATTGCTTGCCCACATTCAGAAACAATCATTTATCCTGATTTAAAAGCTGCCCTTCCATTCGGACTGGGCAATGAAATAATCGAACATATTGATTGTGATCATTTTCGTCGGTCACGGTGATCAGCAGTGTACGTATTTACTCCATCAAACATGGTAGAACTCTCCTTCCTCTTTCTTTAATATTTATTATTCAGGTCCCTTTTATATAAAAATATTCATGCGCATTTGAATTTAGAAACTATATTTGGCAGATATTTTATAACATACATTTGTATGATTTTGTATGTTGGTCCATTGCCTACTATAAAACTACTGTATGTGACATCAACATTTAGATGTTTTTTTTTTTTATTTAACAATTGAGAATGTATTACTTTAAAGCCCTTTTCACACTGCACCTGCTCAGTGAGAAAGGGTTCCGCGAAGGGACAACGGTGCCACAATGCCAAGCGTACCCATATTTGGAAGCGCTGACATAAACACGGAGACAGCGGCCACTGGTTTAGACGAGAAGTAGACCACAACTTGACAAGTTCTATCTTTCATTGTTGCAAAAGAAAACTCCGGCTCTGCTCATTTTGAGGAGGAGAAAGTGGAGCCAAGCAGCAGAAAACAGAATGGATGCATCCACTCGGAGAGTTTAATTGAATTTGACTACAGTATATTCTTTAATATACCTCAAGCTTTAAGGTCTATTTCGGGCCAGCAGGGAGCAGTATCTTCTTCAACCCGTTAATATACGTCATCAGTCTTGTGGACCAAAGCTCAGGATACAGACACCGCAGGTTCAATTCCACGGTGCCCGTCTCTCATGTCATTCTGCTAAGTGCAGTGTGAATAGGGCGAAAGACCTCTGGGGTGTTTGTGCAGAAATCTGTTTTGTGCAGTGCCAATTTGAAAGGATGTGCCGTTTTTAAAAGGAATGGAAATTCTTTTTTTTCCCAATTCCTCCACAAATCCTAAAAGTATTATAAAAATGCACAACTTATAGAAAGGAATTTTGTTTGAGAACTCGGGTCGGTTTTCAAAATTCAATGTCATCTCTTAATTTAACTTTCACTACCTGATCACAAAGGCAATGGCAACTTCTTTTTTTTCTCTCTTTGACAGCCAAAACTACCTCATTGCCGTTTTTCTGTAGAAATTCTATTTCCTGTTGTGTGAAGGTTGTCATGGAAATGGACTTGACTCTGTTGGGTGGATTCAGTCCTCGTCTGTGGAATATAAAAAAAAGAAAAGAAAAAAAAATAGCACGTCAATTTTATTGAACGATTGAGTACAGTTTCTACAAAATAATATATACTGTTGGTCTAAACACTAGCAAAAAATACGAGGAGTCAAATCAGTGAATTATACACCCGTTAAATACTGTTCTCTCAACTGTTGATTTCCATCCATGAAATGAGCCGTTCATTATTATGAGGGGGTTGCTTGTTCCCCTTTTTTGACACATAAAAATCATATCAGTATGATGCTTGGCAAAACAGATTTGCAGCTTTTATTCATGTAAATCTAACGACGGTACAGTGGTCATACTTGGGTCAAGTGGTGTGACTTGATGCCGAGTACAAATTTCCGGAAAGAGCAAAGGAGACATTGTGAGTAGAGTTCCTCAAGGGAAAGTCTCCACCTTCATGAGGAATGTGTTTACATAATGGATTACAGCTCCACCCATTGAGCAACCACAATTATTGGGGTAGAAACTGAGGAAGGTATTGGTGCCTTTGTAATACGTTTTAACACATAAACAACATTCCCAAAATATGGGTCACTTCATCAAAAACAGAGCTTTGACACAATGTTTCAGCTTGTGTAATATTGCGGGTACCCGCAGCGGCTCCTCTCTCTCCTGTGTTTGCACCGAGGTTGAGAGGAAAGAAATGTCATCTGCGCTGTCTGTTGCACATAGAGCACATTTGACAATAAAGTTGACTTGACCTGATATTTAGAGCAATAGAAGACTCATAAAACCAGCATTCGCCCACCACTTGGGGGCTAAAAGTGAGTTATGCTTGTGTAGTCACTCAAAGTTAGAGTATATGTTGGGACGGCAGACAAAAAAAAAAAAAAATCAAGTTGGAGCATGCACAATGCCAACTTCTTTGCAAGTCTGAGCGCGAAAGCAAGATATCTCCACCACTTCCTGTTTTCACATGCACATCACATGCTGGTGACACCGCAGAAAACTATTCTGCCCCCTCGAACTACAATCAGATTAGGCTTCATACAGTCAGCGGACAGACAGTGTGTGCTTGCCTTCTGACACCCAAGATGTTAGAATTCAAATTTATGTTTCCTTACCCAATTTGTGCTGAGCTTTCATTGACCGTTTACTGTGCACTTCTATTTGTATGACTTTTAGTAATGTTAAAACGTTACTTAAAAAAGGGCCTGAAAACTTCATTAAAAGGTTGACCTTGGCAACAATTGGAAACTGATAATGAATCAAAACACATCAAACAATCCATGCCAAACCACTGACCAGATTCTTTACACTCAATCCATTTGCCTACCCATCCCTTTTAACTGTTATCTTTATTTTAAACATCAAATGGTAAGCGTAATTCAAATGCATTTTAAAAAATGCAATTTTTAAATTGTAAAGTTAAATCGACCAGACGACGATGGCCTTTCAAACATCAGCCCAAATAATCAAATAAGCGATATTTGCGAATTGTTTTTACCGCTTTTTTTGCAGCGGTTCTCATGATTTATTACACATAAATTTAAAGCACAACTTTGTATCCTTCAATATAAATAACATTTCTTGATAAGATCATTCTCTGCATCTGTCATTCAAAACAAAGTAAATATTAATGAATTAAAACAAAAAAGGTAATTTTATGCATCATAATTTTTAGGATTAAACCCGCCGATTATTCTGTATTTTTTTTCCTGGCAAAAATCAACATCATGTTTACAGGAAACTTTTTTTTTTTTTTTTTAAACCAACAACATCAGCTCCATTTCCATGTGGACAGGGCCTCCATAGATTCTGGGTCACATGGGTCAGTGATGGTTGAAAGAGGAATGAGTACAAATATTTCAGTCTGTTCTTTGAATTGCAGAGTTTCACTATTCACCTTTATTTCTCCATTTTCATATTATACAACCTCAAACTGCTGGGAAAGTTTCACCAATTACGCACTTTGCACACTGCCCCAGAATGAAAGGGGGAAAAAAAACTGCAGTAAAAGTCTGAGTGCTGCTCTCTGTGCACATACACTGTATTTTAATAGAGCTGAACTCCTAATGAAGTTTTCTCATTCACATATGTTCTGTTTTTGCTGTCGGACAATGGTGAAAGTATGAAAGTGGCCAAGGAAGACTACCTGTTACCCGTTGCTGCAGCGACTGACGATTGCCGCTGCAGCTCTTCTGAAACCAGAGATGTATTTCATCTCACCGTGCACAGCCAAAAGTGACAGCACGGCCGCTACAGCTCTCTGTCACTCAATCGAAGAGACAGAGAGAGGGAGAAAAAAAACTGCCATTCGATATAAAGCACGACAACAACAAACTTTAACTGGAAGCCGCTGGCTTTGGCGCTTCTTTGGAGAAAATAAATCCTTCCTTGGGAGGGAAAGGTCAGTAACGCTTAACAGTGGAAACACTGCAGCAGAACTGTTATGAGGGAATATGCATTTTGTTGGTAACTGTGGTATTTTCTAAACAGATTAAACACAAATCATGACATGAGGAACGTCCTATCTGGTCGCAACACTCTGGTCACTGTGGTAATGTGTAAACGTGCCTTCAAAATAAGATATAGCGCAAATAAAAAGTGCAGGAAAAATACGGGCTTGGTGCGTGAGAATCTTCCGTTGAGATGAATCCGTATTTTAGGTAGGACTCTTGATACTGTCTATTAAATGTAGCCTTCATTTTCTTGAAAGTCATAGGCTCCTCTTCTGTCTCCTGGCTGGGCCTTTTCCCCTTGCCAAAACAAGACCAAGACCTTCATTTTAACTCATTTTGCTGGCTCCTGGGTTTCATTTTTGCGGTAACCCATCACGTGACCGAGAAGCGCGCCTTGAGTGACATCCTGTAGACAGATGTAACAGAGAATCTGGTCATTTTTTTTTCAACTAAAAACATCTTTCAGATTCCGAAATGAATGAAACGGAAGTAATGCAAGTTATTTATCCCTTCTGTGCGGCCCGGTACCAAATGACCCACGGACCGGTACTGGTTGCCCTGGCCCTGTGGTTGGGGACCACTGCTCTGTTTGACCCTTTTACTTTTATTTCTCATTTTCCATGACTGGTAAAAGATTGATCAAATTTCCAGTCATGGAAATGATTTTCAGGGAGTTTAGGAACCCTGCATCCTGAGTACCAAGTGCTATCTCAATACCCGTCGGAGAACGCTTACTAATCCCAAATCCCAGGCTACAGATGCTTGATTACACAACTGCACTGTCAAGCTTAAACTAAAACACGCTCGACTGTATTCATATTACTGTCAAAACACCCAAAAGGAGTGATCCTATTATACGTCCGTATACTAGGTACTACATTTGGCGAGCTCAGTTGGTAGGTTTGACAAGCAACCGGTCGTGGTGCCAGGCGCAGAGTGTGTTGACTTAGCTGGTGTAAATGTCAGTTCGTTCACCCGGCTGCCATGATAGGCCAAAGTCAAACACCAAAGTGAAGCAAGAGGCGTCTTGCTTCAGCCTGATCAACATTGAAAATATGATGTCTAAAAGTACATATTTAAACTCTCGGCAACACCAACGATGCTCGAGCAGCCATCGTTAGCCAGTAGCGGGTAGGCTAACCGCTCGTAGTAACCATATGTCGGGTTAAATCTAACATTGTGCTCGGGGTGGGCACGCCATCTCCATGCGACTATGAGGTCGGGCGGCTTGGGAACTCACAGGATGCCAGAGCAGGAGGTACACACGAAGGAGCCCACCGTCATGTTGGCGTAGGTCGGGCCGCGCTGGTCACAGTCAAAGCACTTTCTGTTAGCAGGCAAACTCGTCATTTCCCTCAGCATCTTCAGGTGTTTCTCTTCTTGCTTTCGTTTCGCACTCGCCGCCATGATTATGTCTACACAACGCGAATCGACTAAAGAGAAATATTTGGTGACCTGATGAGAGTCTAAAGGTGTGCGCTTTATAAAGGTTGGCAACTCGTTGAGCAGGGAGGGAGGGAAAGGTAGGTGGCTCAGTTGACAGGGCTGCCTGGCGACTCCTCTTGGAGTTTTGATGGTGCGTTTAATGTATGCTGGGAAGTTACGATACGCTAGGCAACACAGTGGGGCGCTTACATCCACGACATATTTGCTTGTAAAAGTCGATTGTCAAGATTTGTGGCGTCATCAGTACGTCTGTTCTTAGTTTTAACATCGTGGTCGTCAGGATACTTTTTGAAATGTTGACATTGTTTTGTTCAATGTTCCATGTGGTTTCCCACAACAAACTGAAATAGTTTGAATTTTTAACACATAACTTCGAAATTTCATGTCATTAAAATGACAAAACATTTTGGTCCGTCTTCTGGTCAACCTGTTGGTTGAACAGAGCGGAAGGCGGTTTAGAAATAATCAGAGGTTGCAGAATGCAGCATGAGAAGTCAAATCAGTTATCTGTAGTACAGTATCGCCATCAACTTTCCGCATTCGTTGACGTTATCTATCTATCTATCTCCATCTCTCTCTCTCTCTCTATATATATACACACACACACACACCCCTCATTTCGAAAACATCAATCAAGTAAAACTACCATGTGCACACATAAACGCCATGGGAATGTATTCCTTATGAATGTTTGCACTTAAATATTCACCATCTGCTGAAAAAAAGGAACATAAATTTAAATTGCATTGAATGGAATTCAATATTTGGGTAAGGAACTAAGTAGTTTTAGTGCCAGCCAACACTTGCATGTCCAAAAGTTCCTATTTGCAATTTCATAATGAAACGCACTTTCAAATTACTTGCATTTGTAACATTAGCATAATATCATGTCACGCAATAAAAATAGACAATAGTATACAAGTACAGGTTGCATACTTTGTGCATCGAGACGACAAAGTTGTGATGATCTTAATCACTTAGACATATATCCCACCTGATTTTTTTTTAATTCTAAGTGAACAGATAAACTATAATTGTAAATTATATAGTTACACTGGATAGTCAATGTAAAGACAAGGCAATTTTGTAACATTGATTGTTTTTCTGTAAGTCACCCAGGGCAGGTAATATATTTTTATACATGCATTCTAAAACCGAATACAAAACCTGCAACTTACATGCATTTGTTTAGATAGACATTTTAAGACCACAAAACAGACAATGATCTCAATAAGCACATTATTTTGCTGACAATAAGTTGGGAAGTTCTTCTTCAGCTACAAGAAGCAAGCCAAGTGTTCTTCTATGAATTGCTGCTGACTGTTTGAAGTAAAGGATGCTCATGCTGTGGTTGTGGACTAAAGTCGATGGGTCTGCGGTCCTCAGTGTAGCCATAGAGTTTTCGCAGGGCCACACGAGCTGCCTCCTCCTCCGCTGCAATAAGTGTCTCACCTGGACCCTGGGCCAGGAACTTTTTATCACTGGATGTATACAATGGAGGGAACAGAATACATGCATTTATTATAAAAGACAAATGAAATACAATTTATGTAAACAGACATACACATACCTGTACAAACCAACAAAGTAGAGCGGTAGAACAGTGCTGGACCCAGCAGACCTGATGAGGCGGGGCTCTGGTGGGGGAACATTCCTCTTACCGAGTTCCTCCACCAGAAGGCCCATTGGATTGACCACTGTCCACATATCAAAAAGGTCTTTTCCTATTAGCTGGGAAACTAGGAAATCCTGAGGTTGAGAAAATGCAGAAACCCGTGAGAAGGGAAATTTATTCAACCCTTCGTTTTCAAACAAAGCTAAACAAAGATCTCTTACGTCATTAGGGCTGGGCGATATGACTGAAAAGTATATCATGATCTAATACATGCACACTTTTTCGTCAGTGGTTTGGCTGCTGGTTTATCGTTGGATAGAATGGCTCTTCTTCGTTGAAATAGTGTATTCCACTTCATGCTTGGATTTGCTTTCTGATACTTTTTTTTATCGAAAGCATTTTCTACTGATATCGAACTAACTGATGTCTATCGCAATACATATTTATATTGAATTATCGCCCAGCCCGAGACCTCATTATGTGAACTGATTGATCAATTCTCACCCTGAGGAAGTATCCTGTGCGTTCTGTTCCACTGCTGTCATGTAGTGCTCCAATCAGTGCCATGAATGTAGAATGAAGTACATTGTCCGGGACAGGGAATTGTAAACTCATGGTTAGATCCTCAACACCAAGATTTTGTGCTACATTGCTCACTAGGGTTACGCTAGTGAGGTGTCTCACGACACTTTCCACCCCTTGTGTTGGCAAGCTGGGAAAGCTAGCCCTGCACCAATCAGTAAGGAAGATTTTTGTGAAGGCATCTCCCTGTGCACTCAACTCAATATTATCATGCAGAGCAAGAGCTGTGACTTCAGAGTCCATGCCCAGCTCTTGTCTCCTTTTCAGCTCCGCCTGCAGGTAACAGGGATTTATGAAAGCTGTTTTCAGTCGCTCCAGGGAGAAGTTTTCATGGAGGCGGGTGCTGAAAGCCTGAACCTCAGCATGGTAATCCCAATTAGGCTTTTGAGATCTGAAAGAAATCACATCTGTAGCTGATTAGAGTGTTGTATTTTGAAAACAATCAATCACTACAATATTGGGTGGCATTGATATGAGGTTTAAAACAAGAAAATTAGTTTGGAATTGAAATAAAACATGGATTACATTTACACTAACATTGCAAATGAAACACACTTCAATTAGAAGCAGTAAGTGACCCAATACAAGATCAAACAAATGTATAAAAATGTGTAAATATAATTCTATTTGATTGTCCTTGTCAGTGTGACCTTTAAATGTTATAGTTATTTTAGTATACATTGCATGATGCTGTGCAGTGTTTACAATAATTAACTCCATGTATCCAAATATGGAGGGCAAACATCTCATAGTATGATGCAGGGCCGCTGTACAATGCAGCAAAGTGCAAACTACAGTCACAACAAATAATCGATGACATCATCATCAGAATGGGCCGCTCAAAAACACCCATTCGTGCGTTCATTCATATAGCTTTTGCATTGACTCTCAAAGACTCGGATATATTCAACGTAATTTCAAATAGTCCAGCACAGAACTTGAACTTCAATTAAAGTGAATGGGGATCAGCATTGCTGACTGTTTCCCCATTAGCCCAGGTTGCAGGGTTAGTGGATAACAAGATTGCATGTTCACGGCCAGTGATAATTATAGCAAATTGCAATACAAAGTTTTACACGTTAAAAAATATGCAACAATTAACTAATCTAAATTATTCATGGCTCTCGAGGCGATCTCGAACTAAGTTGTTTTCGTCGACGTTAGCCTCACCTTGGTTTCGGAAGTGGAGGACCTTCAAGCTTTAGCTTTTTTGCCATTAGATGTGTATAGGCCCTCATCCAACGCTTAATCCCTCGAACCTGCGTGACTGTGACATTCCAACTCAAATGTTGGCAGTATGTCCCAAACGTCAACGCGCCTCGATTAAGAATAACCCCCGACGCCATGCTTACTACTTTGATAGAGGGTACGTCAGCTAAACAAGTCCGACAGGAAACAAGTGACAACGTCCTCTTCTCAGAGCGTTACCATAGGAACAAAACGTCAACTAACACGTTGAGTTTTTTGGTGATTCAACGAACTCCAGCCAGCTAAGGATTTCTTTTGGACCGCGACACTTAAACACAAAGCGCAGACATCTTTGGCACAATGTTGCTGACTGAGGTTGGTGAACCACAACATGATAGTACGTCAACAACCATTCAAATGGGAGTTGAAGACGGGGAAACATCTGCTCAAGCTACCGCGATACAGGACGGAGGTGGAGAAAAGAAAGAACACGGAAAGACTTCAGGGCCGCGGATGACCAAGACATTTTTAAAAGACCACTGTAAGCAGTACAAACTCTACTCAACACCATGCCTGAATGACACCTTGTATCTGCATTTTAAAGGTTTCGCCAGCATTGAAAATTTGGAGGAGTACACAGGACTGAAGTGTCTTTGGCTAGAAAGCAATGGGCTGCAACAGATTGATAACCTGGATGCACAAGTTGACCTTCGCTGTCTGTTTCTTCAGCAGAACCTTATCCGCAAGCTGGAAAATCTTGAGCCTCTAAAAAGCCTGTGCACTCTAAATGTCTCCAATAACTACATACAGACCATTGAGAACATTTCTTGCCTTCCTCAACTTACTACTCTGCAGATTGCCCATAACAAACTGGAGGGAATTGGGGACATAGAGCATTTGATTCAGTGTCTATCCATCAGTGTGCTGGATCTGTCTCACAACCTATTAACTGATCCTGGTATTCTTGCTGTGCTTGAAGCCATGCCTGAACTGCGAGTCCTTAACTTGATGGGCAATGAAGTCGTGAAAAAAATCCCCAACTACAGAAAGACACTGATTGTGCGCCTGAAGCAGCTGACCTTCCTTGATGACAGGCCTGTTTTCCCCAAAGACAAGGCGTGTGCAGAGGCTTGGGCACGTGGTGGAATTGAGGAGGAACGCAAGGAGGCAGAGCAATGGAACACACGAGAAAGGAGAAAAATTCAGGAAGGCTTGGATGCTTTGGCAATGATCCGAAATAAAGCCCAGGAGAAACAACACATGAAAATGGACGTTCAGAGAGGTTGGCGAGTTCAGTACTCATACAAGTCGATTTGCACATTTTTCCATCTTTCCAAAGGGCTCAAAAAAAATTAGTTTCTATGGCTTTTTACTTGCCAACTCTTACACTTATTTTCTAAAAAACAAATCCTGAGCATATAGTACATTGATTTTGCCTAAGGTCCTAATTAACTAATACATTATTAAATTTTTAAAAGTCAGTTTACAAGATGACACATCTTTGTAAAATAAAATCAATTACATATTTATGATTACAGTATTTTGCCTCCTAGGAGAGGCTGATGAAAAATTACGTGTTTTAATATACTCATGAAGATGTTTCCCATTTTGATCAATTTCAGGTGAAACCGAGCCTTTAATCAACCCAGAGGCTTCTTACGAGGAACCACCTGTAGAGAAAATCCAAGTATTTGTTCAAGACACTTTGGATGCCCGTGAGGAGCTGATACAAAACAAAACAAAACAGTTGCCCCACAAAAAGGTTCCCGACAAATATTTTGAAGCAAAGAAATATGGTAAGGAATTATACAAGGACACACCCGAGGATGATAACAGGGAAGAACCAGAGAGAGTGACCCTAAGCAATGACGCAGGGCAAGAAGTGAACATTCCACATCAACTACTTCCTGTCGTAAGAGTGACTTCCCCCGAATCATCCCACAGTCCTGGCCTACACGTGACCGAACTGGTGGATGCAGAGCAGTTGGAAACCATTCCGCTAACAGGTCCACTTCATGTGGATGATCTGCCCGACCTGGAAGATGTGGAGCCAGAGAATGTCTCAGAAATGTTTTCCAATTTGATGGCGAGACCAAGAATAGAAGTCATTACAAGGGACGACCGCGAGGGTCATTCAGTCAGAAAAGTTACCCATTTTCGTGGAGAAAATCCAGTGTGTCCAAGTGTCTGCAAGTTAACCAAAGATCCTGATTCATCATTAATCTATCCAGAAGATAGGGACACTCCTACCCCAGATGCAAAATTCCAAACAAGCGAAATGTCCTTGAAACCACATTGTCTGATTGAGGAGCTTCAAAATGAAGGTGGTCTCTGATTGAGGACACCGTCTGACTGATTATCCTGTTCAGGTTGATGTGTAGGATGCTCAATGTTTAAATTCTGCGGCTAAAGACACGTGGACACGTGTTGGTACCCCTCTGTTAATGAAACAAAAGCCCACAGTAGTTAGAAATATCCTGGAACTTCCAAAAGTAATTAAGAAATGTGAATTGAAAGAACCAATAAAAATCAGCTGTGGTTCAACTGTATTATTTTAATTAATGAACTCATCAAGCAGGCCTTGACAAAAATAGTGGCACTTCATATTTTGTTCACAACCTTTTGAAGCAATCACTGCATTCAAATGTTAGTTAACTTTTAGTGTGGCGTTTGCACCTCTCAGCAGGTATTTTGGCCTGCTTTTCATTAGAAAACTGATTCAATTGTCCCATGTTTGAGGGGTGCTTTCTCTAGATCAGGGGTCCCCAACCTTTTTTGCCCCACGGACCGGTTTATGTCAGACAATATTTTCAGGGACCGGCATTTAAGGTGTGGCGGAAATAATATGGTATGAGCTGCATGAAAACTGTGGTGTTTTCGAAATATAATAATAAACACAAGGAGCGTCTAATCTGGCCGCAACACTCCGATCGCTATGGCAATGTTTAATGCCTTCAAAATACGATACAACGCAAATTCAAAGTGCATGAAAATGACGACTCACCACAGCACCGAGCTTGATTTTCTGCAACCAGACGGTCCCATCTCGGGGTAATAGGAGAGACAATGACACCGCAAGTGTGTGGTTTATGTCCAGTCTACTTCGTAATTTTGTTTTCGTCGCCGTTGCTGCATAATCCCCCCGCCTCACACAGGTAGGATGTCGGAAATAGCAACAGTGCTATTGTGGCGATCTCAGAGTATTCAGCCATAACTTTAATCCAGTTGTCTCGAACGTACTTTTAAGGCCGCCGTCATTTGCGATCTCCAGCAGTTTTTTTACTCATTTTGCGAGCTCCGGTGTTTGTTTTTAGCGTAATTGGTCGCGTTACGGAGAAGCGTGGCTTGACGTGTGTCAAGCTGGACACAGACGGATGTAACGGAGAATCCGGTAAGTTTTCAAAATAAAACATCTTTCGTATTCCGAAATAAATAAAACGGAATTAAGGCAAGTTCTTTCTGTGCGGCCCGGTACCAAATGCCCGGCGGACCGGTACCGGTCCGCGGACCGGCGGTTGGGGACCCCTGCTCTAGATGGTATTTGTCAGCTCCTTCCACGGAGGTTCAATAGAATTTTGATAACGGCTCTTACAAGGACACTTGAAGAATAGTCATGTTTTACGCGGAGACATTCTAACCTCCCTCTTGCACCACAGTTGTACATACCCTGTATGTAAATATATAAATATGCAACTTAATTACAAATCTCTATCACAACTGCATTTTTCCTTTGGTAAACAGAGCTGTACTTTATTAATGACATACTACTTTCATATTTACAAGTCACAGCAAGCACTGCTCAACATTTATATTTAGAAACAAAATATAGCATTACTCCTTTCTAAAGTGATACATATTTACAAGTCATGCTTAGCATTGCTCAACATTTAGAATCAAAAACAAAAATACGGAACCAGATTAAACTAACAAAAACACAGCTGTAAAAAAATGGACATCCCTGTATATTAAATAAACCAAAGAAAACATGACATGAGTGCTTCGTGCAATAGGTTATGGTCTTGCTCATATGGAAGCAAGTGTAACATGTCACACACGTCATAGATATGTTAACTTGTTTTGCAGGGGTACCAGCGATACAGATGTACTTTAACGTTTTAACCACACCCACGTGTTGACGAGCCAGAAAGCGACAGTGACAGAGTACAGGATCATCTCGCGCTTCGCTCGCTCCTTATTCTCTTCTTCCAGAAGCTGCAGCCGTCGGTTTAACTTGATAAGCTACAAATTAAAAGTACATTTTTTTCCCCAGTTAGTTTTTGCCAGATCAACTCTCTTTGCCACAAAACACCGATGTTGTTATTGCAAGGATCCAACCTGTCGTCGAAGTGTTGCAGCATCTACAATGGTCATGTCATCAGATCCTCCATCCAGAGAGCCTTCGTATGTTGATAATGCAAGCCTTAAAAAACAGTTGCACAATAACCTGGATTAAAACGTGTTTAATATACCTCACGTAAAATGGTCTATGCAATTTCATTCATTTCACGACAAATGGTGCATGAAACAAGAGGAATAGACAGGAAAGGATGGGTTAAAGGAGCGGAACAAAATGAAAAAGTGAGTGCTACATGATGTTACCTGGATTCATGCAGGGGGTTGGAGCTTGAAGCTGACCCCCCTCGCAGTGATGTTTTTCTACAGGGATGAGGAAATACAGGTTTGGGTTGGGGGGAAAAAGGGAAAAATAAGAGCTAGCACTTACACAAAACACTGTTCCAAAAGCATGCAAGTGTGTGGATATCCTTCCCTATTCTATATAAAAACGCTTGCCAAACAGGTTAAAAATGTTTTGGTTTGGCCAATTTGCAAACATGGTTCATTTTAGTTGAATTGATTTGACCTCCCTCGTTAAGTCTGATGTTCTAACTGCCAAACCCTTTCTCTTGTTTGTTACCAAGATTTGGCACATTTTTAACTTCTTTGAGGATTATGAGAATATTTATGACTGGTAGTTTGCTCAACCGACAAGTATAACAGTTTATTTCACAAATTCTGCATTGTGTTCTTTGAAATTTGACTCTAATATGCACGCAGCACTACCCCATTTGTCGTTAAGGTGGCATGCAAACACACAGTGTTGCATGGAACATTATGGCACCTCGCAGTGTTGCCTGGACGAATTATGTCCTCGCATTTGATAAGGAAAAAACATTTGATGCCCTCTTAACCTTAATTTACCAGCGTCAAACTATTCACTATACTTGTACCTATTACACAACCTCAGGTTATCATACAGTTAATGGCAGGGGTTATTTTTTGGTCAGCTAGCATCCCAGTAGCTTGTAACATATTGACAGCAGAAACTGTTATGCCATTTGACCTTTGCACCTGAAATGCTTAATGTGTTGGTCCATTATTAAAAGGTTTACATATCATTACAATCCTATCTGATTACAACTGTGATGTTGAGGGGGCTTCACTGCTAGAAAAGACCGCCATCTCGCTGTGTGACGCTCTCCTTACTGGCCGAATGAGAGATTGTGGCAATTGGGGGGTCACCTGCGAGGGTTTTCATCCAAGACCTCAAGGACCTGCTCGTAGGCCCGACGTGTAGTGCACTGGAGGAAAGATAAAACGCCACTAGCGCTGTACAGGTTGTGTTCTTCTTCAGCCACGGTGGAAGGGGAAGGGGAGTGAAGAGTGGCTGGGGGGGATGCTGTTGCACTGCTTGGAGGCAACCATTTAGAGCAGCCAATTTAGAGAAAATAATAAGGAAAGGAAACAGGAAGAGAAAAGGGAACAGGGAAGGAGATGGGAGAGAAATGAGGAAAAGGAACTATCCTCAAATGTGTTAGTTCTGCTGCAGTGTTCAGGAAAGATACACTGCTACATAGCTTGAGAAAACAAATTGTGACATCCAAAGCACGAAACAAAAATAGCCGGAGGGCATGCAAATTCAATTAAATTTTAATTACAAGCTCTAACATGCATTAATTTTTAGGAATGGTGTGACCATGGTTAAAGAACTGGCAAGGTTTATCCTAAATGGCCAACAAAATAGTTTTACTGGAGCAATTGCCCTGCAAATACAAAGCAGAAGCTAGGAAAAACATTAAAACAAGACATTAAATCATGCGAGCTAGGAAAAGGGATTATGTTACAAAACGGCGTGGTAATTTTTTTTTTGTACGGAGAAACTCTTCTATATGATGGTCCCTGGGCACTCTCCTTCCTGACTGCAAAAATTGCAAAGGTTCTACAATTGACAAACTTTGCTCATATCAAACTAGAAATCCAAAATAAATAGTTAAGATGAGACAACTTTTAATGGATTCTTGAACCACCCCCCACAAAAAAATGCGTACTATGTGGCAATAAAGACAACAATGTCTCTATGGGGAAAAAAAGGGAAACATGAAAGTAAAAGTAGGAGGAAAAAGATGCAGCATGCAAGAAGGATGCAGTACCAATGGCTGAGCAAATACTCACGCTGAATCATTATGCATCAGTTGACTACCATGACGGACAGCTGCATTCTCACTAGCTGAGCGTTCTCGTCTCGATCGGCCATGGGGCCGCAGCTAAAACACATCATGCCAGTTATCCAAGATTGACTGTAAATCAGTTTTACTTTGCTTAATTGATTTTTCCCATACTGTAATGGAACAGGACTGATTGCTCTATCACTTACCACGGCCTCACTTTCTGGTGCTCTATTCTGCTCTTCCTCCAGGAAGTCAAGAGGTCGCTCACTGAGTGTGAGTACTCTTGGTGGGGTCTTCAGGGACAAGGCTTCTAATGGTGTTGACTGGATTAAATCTAGGTCTCTCGGTCTTGAAAACTGGCTGTCATCAGTGTCTCCTGAAGTATGGAGTCATCATATGAGGTCAAAGTGCTATCAAATATAATTATTTACATTATATGTTAATTAAAAAAAAAAAAGTAAGACTACATTGATGATACATTTTTTTCGCAAGCCTCCTTTCAACCAACTATCAAATAAATTCTAAAGGCCACGCTGCGTCACAACCTCTTCAAATGAATATATTTTTCATCATGTTGTATCTGGTACATGTTTACAATTTTAGAGGAACACCTTGATTTTATATGAAGGGTACAAACAAGTACTGTATTCAGACCTGAGACAACAATTCTTTCCGGGACCTGCATTATAACACTCTGAGGAAGCTGCCGTGAGCCAAGACTGGAGTCGTCCTGGCCTTGGGGAGCCACTTTAAGCATCTCAGGTATGCGCATCCTTTGGCTGATCCCCTCGGTGTACTCCAGATCATAGTGGATGCGGTTGATTTCTGCCATCTCGGCAACGGGAGAGGGGAATGTTGCGCCGTTCATTTGGCTGTGCGGAAATATGAAGCGACACCATCATTAGTTATCATACAGTTAACACCGACAGTATGCATAGTAGAGGACTCACTGCAACAAACTAATATTCGCATCGCCATCGTCTACTCATATCACTGAGAGCCATTCAAATGTATGATGTAAAAAAAATCACATGATGAAAACAATCACGTCCGTTGACAGACTAAACGGAGACTGAATATGAGTGGATCATTTCACAACAGTACACGGACATAAATACAAACTAGGTGGAACCATTACAGTTACATATAAATGACCATGGAAAATGGTCGTTAAGGAGTTCAAGTCAACCGCAATGACATGCAAAAGACCTTTCCAATAAGTCTTGTTTCTTCTCATTAGCATTGTTTGCTACATAGCGGTCACCCTCAAACTTGTTAACACTACTATTCGCAAATATTAACATAAAACACGATTGGCTAAGAGTGATATGTGCTCCTTCAGTTAGGGTTTCTAATATCTGACATTCGGGGAAAAATAGATATACTGTAAATATAACTGGCTGTTTATGACGCTAAGTAACCATCTAGCATTAGCGCAATTGAAGCGGACAGTTCAAACCTGTTTCTCACCCTTTGCTTATTTGCTCAAGGTAGCACTTTCCTCTAATAAAGCTCCCGAGTCGCGAAAAGACCTTTCACATTTACTCCAAACGTGCGGGAGCAAAATACAACAGTGAAAATTCCAAAAGTCGAGAGCAGTGAGAGAGGAACTTTTCATCCTCCTGTGTGCTCAGTAGAACAGGAATCGCCACGGGAAGTGACGTCACGGACACGACCGCTCATATCGAAAGCATAAACGTTTTTACGAATAAAGTTGTACGTCTAAATTCATTTTCAACAACAATAGGTACACTTGGTGCACAATATTACGAGATCACTTTGAGCAATATCAATTAATATACTATTACATCATGTATTACAATGACAAATCATAAAACCCAGTAACAAAGTGTGAATATGTTTGTTGGCATTTTATTGGGTGATACGGATTTGTAGAAAGTTATATTAGTTGAAACTGAACTTTTATGAATAGTTACGTAATGCCATCAAACAAAACATGCACAATGGATACATTTAGCTTTTTTGATTTAAAAAAAAATGTATATATCTCTATATATATATCTCTCTCTATATATATATATATAGATATAGATATATATCTATATCTATATATATCCAGAAACGTTTATTTATTTCAGGAGCTCAATTCAAAAAGTAAAACTAAAAGATTCATCAATAACTGAAAATACCTTTTCAGACGACCATCCCATACAGAATATGTACTCGTGAAATTTCACTCTGTGTTAATGTGTTAATGCATGAATTGGGGTATCCCTTTTGCAAGTGAATTATCCACCCGATTCTAATATGAATATCTAATATTTGGATGCACCCGTCTATCAATCAATCTATCTATCTATCTATCTATCTATCTATCTATCTATCTATCCATCCATCAAACCATTCAACCATCAAGACATGATGTTAAACTCCAGATTTCCGAGTCAGTTTTACTCGGGGTGGAGGTGGTAAGCAAACCACTCTACGACTGTGGGTGGTGCACTTACGCGCAAACCTGTTGACGTGAGACGTCGACCTTCATCTTCTCTCACAGCTGACGCGAGCTCACGTCCGGATCACATGCCGGAGCACTAAAGACTTACAACAAATTTTCGAGCCTTGTCTCAAGACGGATTATTTTAATGGAAACGTATTCTTCATTTGATGGACCGTTTTGCTTCCCGGCAACCTAATGATGATATCGGCTTCCTAAGGGACAGAAAGTATTGTTAAATTAGGCCTCTTTCCTAATATTAATTAGATATGTTCCCAGACATTTTCACTTTGTGTCTGATATCATTCAGCACATTGTACGCCGGGTCAACATTGGAATTGCAACTCGATATGTAAGTACAGGTAGATTGTTTCGAAATAGAATACTGTATATTGTATCGAGTATCTGAACTTGTTAAATGAAAACTGTACTAAATTACATGTTCACACACTTCTGGGGCGATATAGAGCATTCCTTATTGTGACACGTGTGTGTGCGTGTGTGTGTGTGTGTGTGTGTGCGTGTGTGTGTGCGTGTGTGTGTGTGTGTGTGTGTGCGTGTGTGTGTGCGTGTGGCTGTGTATGTGCGTGTGTGCATGTGCGTGTGTGTGTGCGTGTGTGTGTGTACGTGTGTATGTGCGTGTGTATGTGTGTGTGTGCGTGTGTGTGTGTGCGTGTGTATGTGTGTGCGTGTGTGTGTGCGTGTGTGTGTGTGTGTGTGTGTGTGTGGGTGTACGTGTGTGAACAGTTGTATTTAGACGCATGCATCATGATGACCGATCGAAATCCTATTCTTTTAATTGGCCACTAGAGTTCGCACTTGCAAGTAACCTATGACAAATGCACGGTTTGAATTGCCTTTCATGTGCCTTCCAACAAAATTCAATTTTTGAAGTATTTTGTCTCGCCAACAGACGTCTATTAAATTAATTAGAGTGCGTTCGGCAAGGTTAAATGAAACGTTTTAATGACAAGAAAAGCTGAACACTTCCTTTCATTAACTTCAGGCTGTTTTGAATTGGAGCCAGATGGTTGGTAGAGGTGGACCCTGCGATAGGCCACTTGGTAAGCCACCTGAAGCTCCTGCCATTGCCAGAAAAAAAATAGAGGAGCAACTTATCAATTTGGGTGTTAATGGTTGCCACAATGACAAGAAGAGTTACTAGACAAGCTATCAGTCTTTTCTTTTTCCCAAATCTCCTCGGAAAATGGTCGTGCAGACAATTGTAAATCTTAAACCTGTTCTCTGTTTACGATCACAAACCTTTATGTGCTTGGTCAACAACAAGTTTGGCTAAGGTACAGATCCGGTGATAGTGACGTGGAATATAATGGAAGCTGATTAGGAAGTGATCGGAAGTTCTAAATAGAGGAGCAACTGGTTGCGTTATGTGTCATTCACACATCAAAAACAGTTTGGAGTGACCTGATAAACAGTTCGCGGAGTTACTACCGTATTTTTCGGACTAGAAGTCACTTTTTTTTAGAGTTTGGCTGGTCCTGTGACTTCTACAGAATATATATTAAAACTTAGAGCTTGGACTCGCACTGGTTTTGAAACTTTTGCTTCTAGGTACAGAAAAGTGATTTTGTTTTTTTTTTAATTTTTGGGCATTCTGGATGCCCCTGTAACATCATGTGGATTCTAACACATCACAAAACTCTGCAATTGTCATTGGCAATATTGTTAAGAGTGATGTTCATGAGAAGAAGCATGCGAAAGGTCATGGTTAATCTGTTCTCTTTTGTGAAACTAAGTCAAATGGCATCAGCAACAGATCTGTTCCTCTCTGTCTGCATTTCAGGCCCAATGTTTGCGCCGACCAGGAGATGTTTCATTTGGGTGGCCCTCAGCCTTGTGTTCAGGGTTTTACACGAATGGTGAAGGTGTGGAGGCAGGGCTGCACAGGCCACAGATGGTGTGTAGGATATGAGAGGAGGTAAGAGTCACTCCTTTCTCCTACACTGAATAATTCATCATGTTCATGGTGAAATGTAGCTATTACAACCCAGTAAGCAAGGCCAATTTTGCTCTCCACAGGACAACATATTACACAATGTACAGACAAGTGTACAGGACAGATATTCGCACAGTTTATAAGTGCTGCCCTGGTTGGACTCAAACAGATGGCGAACCAGGCTGTCTTCATAGTAGGTATTATTAGCATTTTAATATCAGTATGCAACGTTTTCAATGGTGACCCCAAAAAAATAAACCATACAGTGTATAATTGCACCGGTTAACTAAACATTATAAAACTGTAAAAATATATATTATAATGTCACACTATTATATGTCACGCCTTTAGGGATATGCAGTGCCAATACGTGTTTCAATGGAGGCCGATGTGCAGAGAGTGGGGATCTTATATGTCATTGTCCAAAAGGTTTTAAAGGGACACGGTGCCAATATGGTAAGTTTTCACTCTTATTGATGTCAATATTTCACTGTTACTGTTACGTACACCACATTTCCACCACATCATCATTGGAGTTTACCTACAGCATTGTGTCAACAGTCTGTTAACTTTTGAACAGGGCAGTGTTTCGCTAAAGCTCCAAGTTCAGATCCTTTGTCTCTGCAATACTGAGAGCTTGGATTAAGAAGTCGTGGTGCACATGGGCTTTGAAGGTTCTAGTTCTGTTGAGTCTTATTGCAAGAAAAAAAAAAACAACAGTGCTTAGTGTGCTTGGGATCCTAACCTGGCAAATGCCTCGTGACGCATTGCCCACCCCCCACCTCGCACCCCCACATTCAAGAAACAAACACATACTGTAAAATACCTGTTGTCCAGTAAACACATAGGGACTGTTGGGAATACTGATGGTGACCTGAGGATATTGGGTTGATAGCCTCCCTCCCACCGGCACCGCGCACGCGCACACACACACAGATGTACACTCCACAAGGCCTTTGCCACCCTCACAGATTCACCTGAGCGAGGGCT
Organism: Hippocampus comes; assembly: GCF_001891065.2. NCBI lineage: Eukaryota > Metazoa > Chordata > Actinopteri > Syngnathiformes > Syngnathidae > Hippocampus > Hippocampus comes. The sequence goes on from NW_017805820.1 coordinate 2,686,118, forward strand.
TGCCTGCCTCTGTTTTTTAAACGGAAGCCCTTCTTTACGACAATGTCACAAGCACGTGTTGTGGAGGCAGCTGTCTGCTGTGAGTGTTTTGGCCCAAACTATTTGCTTTTCGCACATTGGGGTGACAGATTAGATGAGGATTTCTATGACTTTGTCTTTCACATGTTCTAAGGTCTCAGCTCGGCTCAGTTTTTTTGGTTTTCTTTAGTGATGAAAGCATTCTCTTTCTCACACTTCTGCGGACAGATTTATGCAGCTCTACATCATATGCAAAGCAATTTATCCACTGCACACATTGTTGTGAAAGAAATACTGCAGTGATAATCAAGACTTTGTAATAGGACTTAAAGTTCGGTTTGAATTTGGTGTGTCTCTAAAATGTAGAGTTTGTAAATGTATATATGTATTACTTTAGTTTTTGTTATTCATGGTCAGTACTGACTTCACACTGGTGGTGGTTTGGGTGGTTTCTGTTACGGTTTCTTGGACACAATTAGGACTGAAAGTTTCGACAACCATTTTGATGTTCGAAGTGTTACTTGTATATTGAGTATTTGTTGCAGGAGCAAATAGTTAGGCCATCTCTCATCGCTTCAACTCTCACCCCGATTGCAGAGTTCATGTTTGAACGGGATTGATTTATAATGCTGCTAAATCAAACACACCTGCTGTTTATATGCAGGGTGTATGTACTGTACATGCAAACCTGTTCTCGTGTCGTCTCATGACACGAAAAAGTAAAACATCAGAACAAAAACTACAGAACTTAAACTGATATCTTGTTGAAAATGGAATTCAGTTTTGTTGGTAGTGTTATGGAAAATAAATTCTCATCAATTCTGTAATGTACTATTTCAATATGACTGCTTCAAAGTTGAAGCAGTCAGTTGAGGTTGTTTTTGGTGGAGGAAGCGAAGAGATCTTTTGGGAAATTCTGAAGTGGAGTCTAGAGAACACGCTATGCAAGTAAGACTTAATGATCTACACAGGGATCTGGAATCAGTCTGTCTGTAGAGAAAACAAGAGCTTTTAACCAGCTGTGTGTTGTCCGTGTTACCGGATGGGAAACTGTTATTTGCCCTGTTCATATAGCAGCTCCATGGCTACACTTTCCACTTGAGTGTAGAACACACTTAATTCCGTGAATAATGGCATGCACTAGTGTGTTTCCAGCAAAGAAAGTGACAACTGATCTTTAGATCTAGATCGAGATCTTTACAGACTCATTTTGGGGAAGAGTCTCAGGTTTCCATCCCGAGGTTCAGATTTACAGTACTTCTTGACGTGTCCTTAACCAGTTATGTAATCCACAAACGGAGGCACTGTTCCATCACTTCTGTTGTATCTGTTGCCCCTTTTAGACTGCCTTCCTGGCACTTTTTTTTTGTCTTGGCTTTTTGACAGAATTGGACATTGTCATATCCATGCACATGCACACAGCCTTTGCAGCATCACACATTCAGAAAGTTACATCTGGCACACACTCTAATACGACATCAGAACTTTTATTAATTACAGAATGAAGGATGTATGAGTCCAATGCTTCTTGTGTATCTTCTCCTTCTTTGTGTTGTTTTTTTTATCTCTTTAAAAAAACATTTTCAAATTCTCATTCATCTCTGAAATCTTTAACAGAATGATCAGCAATGTATTGAGTTTTTTTCCCTATGCATATATTGATTTAAAATAAAAATATCACGTTGTCTTATGGATTGAGCCAAGTCATTTTCACAATTTGCTTTTCTTTCAGATATAAATGAATGTGAGGTGGACAAAGGAGGCTGCGAAGAATACTGTTGCAATACGATTGGCAGCTACTACTGCAAGTGTCCTGTGGGCAGTGAGTTGGGGCCAGATGGCAAGTCATGTCAAGGTAAGAAGAACATGAGGAGACAACCAGTTTGCACAAACACATTTTTATATGGCCTTCCCCTCTGCAGTTTGGATAGTTTTCTCCAGTATTCCAGCCTAACCGTGACCTGAATAAGGAAAAGTTGTCTAGAAAATGAATGGACAACTGGTTTCTGATATTACCACCACCTTTCTTCCCAGTACTGTTTTATTTATATATGGACCCCCTTTGGAATAATAACAGTTTGATTAGTTTGCATGTTCTCACTTCGCTTGTGGTTTCCCTTTTGATGGCTTTCTGCAGATGAGACCACAGACAACCACAGTTTACCACACATCTTCCTTTTGTTCAAGATGTGGTGGATAAGGCACTATGTGTGTCAATAGTTCACATCTTACAATTGGAATCCTTTGGTAATGCTTTCTGGCCAGCGACAGTTCCTTTCCCTGCCTGATGTTGCACTTGCAGTCTCCACCAACAGTTTATTGTGGCACAAGAAATAGAGACAACTGTACTCATGAATGGATTCTATGCCCTAGCAAAGCTGCACCTTTGTTTGTTTTGTGCGCTGGAATGTGCATTGTTTCTTATTTGCGCTAATATTGTGCCATAATTGCACGACTGCCAACAATCTGTCAATGGGCATGACAACACCCCCCCCCCCAACCCATAACGCGTGCCAAAGTCCGACACACATGGGAAGTGTACAGGATATCTGCTACAGCTTCATAAAGAAGCACAAAACCAGATCACTGTGTAAATATCGGGCTGCCCAACAAATATGTCATGGGTAGCTTGATCAAAACAATAAAACAACCTAAGGATGCCTGACATGATGTCCAGATGCAAAGAAAGGTGTGGACACAGTGTTCTTTTTCTATCTGACATCCATCTTTAACCTGATTCTTCCATCTTAATCATTTCTAAAATCCTGATCAATTTGAATTGACATCTTCTCACTGAAATATTGTTTGCTCACAGAGTTCTCAATTATTCTGAGTATTATTGTACATTTGTGTGTGTTCAGATGTCAATGAATGCGCAGAGCTCAATGGAGGATGCCAACAGACGTGCGTCAACACACCAAGCTCTTATTTTTGTGAGTGCAGTGAAGGATTCCGCATGCACACTGATGGTCGGACCTGCATTGGTAAGCGGTTTTAACACTTCCTCACTAGCTCATGTTGCTACATTGGTACACACATTTCAAACATTTTTTTCGGGAATGAGAACAAATACACAGAATATGACACAGGAAAACTTTCAGACTCGTGCATAAATAAATAAATAAATAAATAAATACACCCGAGTTAAACTCACTGGACAAAAATAACGGTACCCTTAACTGAATGTGTTTTTCCAGTCGTTTGAGCCGGTCACTACAATCAATTAATTGCTGTAACTAACCACTGTCAACAAGTATTTTGGCCCACCCTCATTAGTAACGACTATAGCTAGACCAGGTTTGAAGAGTGTCTGTGAAAGAAGGTCAAGACTTGGTTATGTTCTGGGAATGTTTTTCTTCATCTGACTCTGGGTGTCTTGAATCTGTGAATGGTGCAATGAAATAAAGATTGTCAAGGTATTCTGGAGCTTTCTGTGCTGCCCAGCATCACAAAGATCGGTATTGGTTGCAGGTCATTCGTCCTTCAGCAGGACAATGACCGAAAGCTAAAGTACCGACAATGGAAAAACTTTGGCCTACTTTGAAGAGTTCTTACATAAAGACTCTTGAACATTTGTGGAAGGCGTTGAAACATGCAGACTGCAGAGGATCACATCAAATCTGGAGCATGTTGCGCTCATTGAATAGTCCTGAATACCCGTCAGCAGGTGCAAAAGTCTCATTGAGAGTTACAAAAAAAATGTACACTGATTGAATTTAATTGCTTTTTTACAGACTCAAGGTCCAGGCATAGACAAGCAACATACACCAGTTTAGAGTTTATCATGCTCTAAAACAAGAGAGAATACAGCGAACATGAAAAAAAGTTATGATTGGAGTGAGAGTCTCTCTCCGTCTTTCTGTCGTATCTTTGCACAAGAGGACAGACTTCTAGGTTTGGGCCTGCTAAAATCATCAGTGTTAAAATCTTTTCTTCCAATAAAATCTCAGGCACAGAGGTGATATTTCATATTTGGTTCATGGCACTGTAATTGGAAGGACATATTCGAAAGTCAGTAGGACTGCCTGCAGTAACTGACTTACATATTCTTTTCACCTTTTAACATATTATTTTGTTTTGATGTAATTTATTATACTCATTCTAATCATTTAAGGGAACGTTCACCATACACTCTCCTGCCTATTTTGCGCGGCACACCACATGGAAAACCAGATCACACACAATGCAGGCGTGCAAGGAGAGATTCAGCGAGAGACAAACAGTGCTGCACCATTTGAGATGGGAGTGAGGACGGTGACTCGTTCAAGGGCACCACGAATGTTTATCGTGCAAATGTTTTACATTTATTTCTTATATCTAATACATGCATGCATGTGTCTCCTTTGTTTTTTAAGCCATACACTCCTGCTTGGTGTTGAATGGTGGTTGTGAGCACAAATGTCTAGACATGGGTAACAATCACTATAAATGTGAGTGCCGAAAGAACTACAAGCTCAAGACAGATGGGAGACACTGTGAATGTAAGTCATCAGTCCTAATTTCCTCCACAAGACCTTGAACAAACAATGTGTTTATCAACAAGATACCCATGATCGAATGCGCATATGTGGGTCAAATCCTCCGTGGCTTTATGTGGCAGTGAGGGAACCCTGCGAGGAGAGGAACGGAGGCTGCACACAGCTGTGTGTCTCAGCGGATGGCCATGTTCAATGCAGCTGTCGATCCGGTTTTACTCTGGCTGAAGATGGCAAGAGCTGTGAAGGTGAGGAAGCAGATACACTCATCGTACACTGGGCATTAAGGGACATCAGCAAATACAGTGAGCTCTTTCAAAAATTATTCTAGGGATTTTCAGTGCTTTACTTGAGTCCGATTTTTAAATTTTTTTTTTATCACAATTACACACAAAATTCTCAAACATTGATCGTTATTGGGTTGGTCAAGGCAGAAGTAGTGATTTACTGGAGCGCTAGAAAATGAAACCTCTGAACTTGAACATCTATGTCAATAACCACTTAAACGTAAACCTATGCTTGTATTAAAAAAATAAATAAAAGAAATAACGGCTGCTACAACTCTTCAAATGTGCATACCGGTACACAGTTTATCGTATTTATGTTTTCATTTTACAGCAGTTAACTTATTTTCAAGCATACGTCATCGTGACAAATTTACAGAACTCAAATACAATGAAGAAAAGCATTGCCCTTGAAATGGATTTTTTTTTTTTTTTTTTACCGGTAAGTAGATTAACACTACTTTATATGGCAAAATTATATTCTGCATTTGATCAAATCGCAAGTCGACCAGGGTTTCAAAAGAGATTGTGTTCTATCTCTGTTCCACCGGATTGGAACTCGACATGAAGGTCTTTCAACAATTTGTGCAGGAGTTGTTGCTGGTGGATGAAGTATAAGGGGTTTTTGTCCTAATCTCTGTCTCTCCATCTCTCGACAAAACCTTGCTCCAACAAATGCAATACCGTTTGTAATATCTGCCGCCAGTATTTAATTTGTAATCATGTTATGTCTGCCTGTGTATATCAGTGGAAATTTCCCATCTATCATAAAATTTAATTAACAGAGCCAAGAGGGACAGTTTACTCAAGTTCTGCCAAAACAGATACATTTTATTTCATGCGAGCTGAAATGCACGTGACCGTGAATTCCAGTCTGACCTACCTATACGTTCTTGTGTCCATGACACTGGTAAATAAATCAAGATGTCTTTGTCAAGGATCTTACATTCTTTTGTGAGTCTTGCTTTTCTGCCATTTGTATTGTATTCCTAGGTACAGTATTTAAAATAACCAACCAACCACTTTTGTGCATGTCCTGTCTTCAACAGACATTGACGAGTGCAATACCGGACATCACAAGTGCTCCCATGGATGCGTCAACATGCTGGGCTCCTTTCGATGTGTGTGTCATCCGGGCTTTGAGCTTGGTGCAGATGGAAAACGGTGCTACCGTGAGTAAAGATAACATCTTTTTTCTACTACAGACCCATTATAGCAGAAACAGAATTGATACATTCATCCACCAGTGGACAATGCTTTGTGCACACGTTTTGAACGATGAAGGACATTCCCTTTGCAATGCATGACTCCTTTACTTCCATTCCAAACTAAAGTCATTTGTACTTGTTTACCGAAAATGTTGTGTCTTTTCTGTGGTCATACACTCTTGTACATGCCAGGCATAGAGATGGAGATTGTGAACAGCTGTGAGAAGAATAATGGAGGCTGCTCTCATCAGTGTGAGCACACCACCAATGGGCCCCTTTGCTCCTGCCATCATGGCTACCAGCTAGACCAGGACAGGAAGACCTGTGTAGGTAAGAACTTCTTTTAGCCTCGTGAACCGTCAGTTATATACGGAATCTTACAATGTGCTTCTGCCCACCAACTTCAGACAGTGATGAGTGTGTCAATGGGGAATCCTGCTGCAGTCACTTCTGCAGAAACTATCCAGGCGGCTACGAATGCAGCTGCAGAGCCGGCCACACACAAAACCCAGATGGCTGCGGCTGTGATGGTAAGAGTTCTGTATTGTTGGCGAATTATATATTTTTTTGTGTTGTTTTTGTGTTGTGGCACTGCGATTTTGTACGCAAATCCCAAAACATGTTCAAGTAACAGAAGCTATTCCAGATCCCGTGATAAATAACAGTGTTGGTTGCTAAGAAGCAAACCATTATTTAAAGGCATTTGTGCAATTGATACTACAAGGCAAGATACCAAACATCAGATTCAAGAGTTGTTGATCTGTCAGATTCCAGTCCATTTTATTTCTATGATAACAAGTTTTGTGCAGTCCCTCTCTTGATTTTTTTTCAAAAGTTATTTCTCCATTATCCTTTAAGACATCAACGAGTGTCTGGCAGAGACTTCAGGCTGCGACCATGGCTGTGTCAACACCCTCGGAGCGTATGAGTGTTTTTGCCGAAAGGGTTTCCGCTTGGATCAAGATCAGCACACTTGCATCTGTCAGTAACCTTGACCCAATTCTTAACAAAATGCATTTTAAAATGCAATTTTCCATGAGTTCTATGAGATCTACTTCCATGTGTCGCACAACTATCTCCTGCTTTAACACAGCCAAGGGTGTGAGTTTGTTTCAACCTACTTGGCTAGACTGGCTTTAAATTAACAATCGCAACATTGTGAGATTATGACCATAAAAATATATACCCAGTGATTCGATCCACATGAAATTCTAATGAGTCATACAAAAATAACACTTAAATAGAATATTTAATCACAATTCATATTCCAATGGTAACATGTGGTCATTGTGTGGCCTTTGTTAGCTTTGTATCGCAGAGCGTTGGAGGCAGATGAGGAGGAGGAAGAAGAAGATGCAGAGCAGATGGAAGTCTCGAGGTTTCCAGAGCTGCTCTTCCGTAACGTTCCCCAGCTTCTCCATTACACGGCAGCATTACGTTCCCCGTACGACGGCGATCATGAAGATAACGATGCTGGTGATTCTGATGAAGCGTTTCAAAGCTTCATAAAAAGTCGAGAAGAATTTCGATTGGATACCCAAATCGGTACAACAAAAGCATGATCAACTATCCGCCAATGGTGCTCAACTTTTCTGACAGTGTCTTTATTTTTATTTTTCATTCTTGACAGTGTGTCTGGACAATTCTTTTGGGGAAGACTGCAGTTGGCGATGTGAAGATTGTGTCAATGGAGACTGTGGTAAAAATAAAGACCGCTGCGAATGTTCACCTGGATGGGCTGGCATTATCTGCAATGAGAGTAAGTTCAACAGTTTTCTTATATTCGGTATGGAGAGTGCCTGTCGCATCTGCTTTTTGCATCACATACGCTTGGCAGTCTGCTCCTTAGTTTCCAAAATGCTTTAAAGAGATTTGTGCGATACAAAAGCTTAAACATCATCTACCAATGATTTTGTTTTGACCTGTTTGTTCACAACTAAATTGATTTTCACTAAACTATGTAACGGATGCAGCATGGTACCAACGAAGAAGTCATAAAAAGTTGAAATGACTTAACTCAATGTGAGACATTTTGATTTGAAAACAACTTCTTTCAAAGTAATATATGACGATGAATGGCATAATTCACATTCATGAAGTCACAACAATGTACAGTTTGGACCTGATCCAAATTAGGATTGATTCTCAATGAAACGTCAATATGGTTAAAAAGTTACTTTTTTATTGATGAAATGAGTCTGACAGTGTTCACTTTTGTGATTAAGCGAGACTCTTTGGGGAGTTCACACAGAACAGCAGCAGCGAAAGAATATGCAGTCTGTTTGCCAGAGGAACTATCGTTTATCTTTTAACTAGTTATTTTTGGCCATGAATATGTACACGTACACACGCAGACTCACAAAACCATCATCTTTCCCACCCTTTGGGAAAATCCATCTGTTAGTTCTATTTGCGCTACCTATAGAAGTGTAGACCAGTTTTAGACTGAGATAGCCTCCTGCTTGCATCAATCCAGGGTCATATATCAAAACCTGTCAGCTCTTCTGCGTAGGATGGATCATTGTTTATGGACTCCTGAATAAAAAAGCACCAGGCGAATCAATCTGTAAACTACCTTCCAAGGCCAGAGCCCGCAGCAGGCCGGAGTCCAAGGATGTTCATTGCCGGGTTTAAAACCAAGGGCCCACTCTTCCCGTGCGCTCCTGTGACTAATGGCTGTGTCTGCTGTGAACCTGAGTCATGCTGGTTCTCATGAAGGGAAAGTCATGTGGGATAAGTCCATTAGAATGTCACATTTTCTACAGAATACACACTCCCAATGTGCCTGGCGCTGCTTGGATGCACAGTCATTGGACACTTTATGCACTTTATGCGTAATCCTCACCAGCTAATCAACAAACAAGACGACAGCAACCAAAAATGAAACCATAAAAGTCCATTTTGATTGCGAATGGATAGTACTTTTAATTGTCCAGTATTTAAAACCTTACACATAAGCCAATGTTTCATTGAGCAGTGTGTTAACGTTACCCAATGTTGACGATGTATTTTTCTCAAGACCCACATTATTTTCCAGCTTGTCCACAGGGCACTTATGGGCCCCATTGTAACAGTCTGTGCCAGTGTAAGAATGGAGGCACATGTGACCCCGTGTCTGGGAAGTGCTTATGCCCACCGGGGGTACAAGGTCTATTCTGCGAGGCTGGTTTGTATTATTTGTACACAAATTCACGCACATCTGCACCAAACAAAATATTTTTTTCCATCACATAAAATTCCGTTTTATTGTATTCTCAATAAAATGTTGGCCTTTGATTTTGACCAATGTTCTCCGTTATCATTCATGTTTGCAGGTTGTCCGAGGGGCTATTTTGGAAGTGATTGCATGATAAAGTGCAACTGTCCCAACAATGGACACTGCCATCGTTTATATGGAGCTTGCTTGTGTTCCCCAGGATTATATGGTCGACACTGTCATCTGCGTGAGTACCAACTTCATTTTGTAGTGTCGATTTTTCGTGCCACCATTTTAAAGGTGCTGATCACGCTCATCGGAAGCAATGGAATATTCCTCATAGAAGTTATCTTTTAATTGCAGCTTTAACACAAAAATATTACGACTGTGTCACATAAAATGAATTGACAATTCTGTATGTATTGCTCAAAGTGAAGAAAACTGTCTTCGCGTATGGTTTTTTTGGACAATCTGTACAAATGATGCACTTAATTATTGCCCCATACTGCATGTCTAATTCAGATCTCTTCATCGGTCATATTTAGTCGTTTTGAAGGAGGTAGCAGGTGAGAGGGCAGCTCACGCGGGAGCCAATGGCCTTCCAGTTTTCCTTCGATAAGATGGACAGCCAGTGCGAACTCCTCATTGTCCAACATACCATCTGCATCAATGTCTGACAGCCTCCAAATATGAGCAAGCACAGAATTTGGCAGAAGTGTTGTTGTCATCCATTCTTTGACTTTGGCTCCACTGAGTTTGCCTTCATTCGGGCTGAGGTTGTAGAAGATCTCATCGTACTTTGGCTTGTGTCTCTCCACTATCCACTCAATGGAATCTCGTTCACTGTCATCGTCATCTTCGATTTCCTTGAAGGGATGCCTCTTGTAATGCTCGCGCCTGAACGTTCCCAGGAATTCACCATCGAGAACTCCGGGGAGGGATTTATTTAGAAGTTCTTGTTGCTGAAGTAGGGGAACCAGGTTAGCTATGTCAGTGTTTAGGAGTTTGTCAAGGGAAGCCATCAGACTTGGTTTCAGTTTCTTGAACTTTGAGAAGTTTTGACTCAGAAGTTGCTCCTGAAAAAGCAAAATTGTAAATGATGAGTCAGATCATATTTAAGGGGGAAAAAAATAATGATTGGAGAAGCCGACATGATATAATGTGTAGGACTTCTTTTTTAATATATCTTAGAATCATATCCTGTATGCACCTTGGGATTTCATCAAGCATACGGTGTTATAAAAAAGTATATTTTAAAAATACTGCTACTAACAATACCTGCATTAATGGAATGATGAGTATTTGGTTTTGATTTGATGGTATTTCGCACTATATCTGTGAATATTCATTTACAAATAAGTTCATTATTGGATAAAGCAAGCTTGTTATGCTTCATGCATTTTGGGTATCATGACAACTGCTTTCATTTGTTGTGGCCAAAGCCTTTTGTTCACGAGCAAATATTCCAAATGCATTTCATAGCTGACCGGCTTTGGGTTGGTTTTAAGCTTATGTGAAGGTCATGAAGGGCACAATTAGCTTCTGGATGATAGCCATTCCTAAAGTGGTTGGCCTCTTAAGCTCTCTTAATACAGCATTTCAGTATGACCTGCATCTTGGTGCAATCGGGGAAATCTCCTGCTGGAACTCTGTGTTGCTGCTGGATCTTGGTGAAAATGACTGGAAGCTGGTAGATCAGATTGTGCTTCTTGTTCTCTTTGCAGAAAATAGTCGGCATCTCCTGCTTCAGATAGCCGATGATGTGTGCATGAGCCTGAGAGAGCGACAAAGCACATATCAAATATCAACTCTGAATGAGAATCACTGAATGTGTTTCCCGTTGGATATTTTACCCTCACAAGTCGTGCTCTCTTCACCAAATCATTCAGTTTTCTCACAGCAGCATTGTGTGGGAGGTTTCTTAGGTCGGCCAACAGATCCTCCTCCTCCAAGTCTATCAGTTGGTAGTGGTCACACATCTGCCTTGGCTCTGACCAAAAGGATCCGATGTAAACTCGCAAAATTTCAGGGGTTCTAAAAACCTTCCCCAGTGACCACATGAGGGCGCCATATACTCTCATGAGCTGCTGCGAGTCCACACTGTCAGCCTTATTCAGAACCACACGTAACTTGTCCTCGTAGCCAAAAAGAGCCCCAAAGGCCCGAGTGAGCTCATCCGAAAACTCCAGCTTGTGTGCGTCGAACAGCAAGATGATCCGATCCACACGCTCGGCAAACCAGCGAAGCACTGCTGGGAAGTCGTAGCCTTATAGGACAAGGAGCAGAGGGTTTCGATTAACATTGATGCTAATAGCATCTGCCCCTGTGCCTCAAGGAGCAGGGAGAAAAATGTAACACATCCCAGCGGCCCCTCACTGTTCGCAAACTATTCCAGCTACACCCATAGATGCATGCGTCAAGAAAGTAAAGCAGAGGCAGCTTTGGTACTTTCTGCCGATCCCCTTCCAACTCTGTGAAATTGTTCTCATCTGCCGTGGTCACGAATCAACTGCATTTGATTAAGTATTGCATCATTCAAATTCCTACTTTGCCTCATCTGCTTCTACTCTCATTTTGATACAAACTGGATATGTAGTGTGAGCGGCATTATTTAGTGTCTTAACTCACCTCTGCTTAGTTTTTTCCTCGCTGCAGTTAAGATGCCCGGTGTATCAATGATACTGATACTCTCGAGGACCTGATTGGGCATCTGCACACACTGAAATCTGCAGATGAATGATTAGACATTTTTACTGAGAGAAAGGCAACTTTCTTCAAACGGCATGTGAATGATGAGATGCTGTTGCCAAGTTAAAATTCCAAAGAGTTAAGTCAAGTACTGTTAATCACATCAATCCGCGGATACCAATTGTATATGCAGCATCTTACAATGATTCGACTTGGATCTTTGCAAGGAAAAAGCCATACATATTCAATAAATACATTTGTCTATTGAACTGTTTGGGGTTTTTCTGCAGAATATCATGAACATGAATGCTTGACCGCTCAGCATTTACACACGACTGCCCCTGGCAAAATGATTTATTGTTAACATAGCTCAATGCAAAGTTGATGATCACAAATTATAACGCCCTCCCTCCTCCATCTCCTTATCTCTCGCTTCCCATCACCTGTTCAGAAAAGTATTCCCAAAAGGGTCAAGGTGGCGAAATGGTTTTTCGGTATCCATGGTGAGGGCATTCCCTGGTGTGATTCCCTCCACCTCTCCGTACATCAAGGCTGTGAAGCAGTCGGTGGTTGGCTCCGGCCCCACTCTGCTACCCAGAAAGTCTTGTTCGATGAGATATCTGAACGCACAGATGGCAGCGGAATGTGCTTTTCTGTATATTCAGCTGGATACTGTTGAATTGCATGAGAATGTACCCAAATGTTATTACCTGATGAACGTTGTCTTTCCTGTTGAGTACTGGCCCATTACCAGCACCATTGGTTTGTTGTCAAAGTCCGCATCCTCATAGCTTGGAGAGTGGTAGTGATGGAAGGAATAGTACTTCTCGATCGGCAGCAGTCTTTTGTAGTAAAGATTCTTTAGCTCCTCTGTCACCATGTTGACACCCCCGAATGTTTTAGGATTGCCTCTCCGACGAGACATTGTGAAGACTTCTTCTTCGAGCGTTCTTTTTTTCCGTATGAAAGGCTCAGTCTTACAAGCACGAAACAAAATGATGGAAGAATGTGCTTGACAAATATTGTCAGATTCCCCCAGCTGCTTGCTCCATCCTGCAGCGCGACATTTGGAGGGTGTAACCAGAGACTCCAGCTGCACCTCACACAAAGCCTCTGTCAAGCAGGACAAGGGTGGAGTGGAGTTTTTGCTGCTGCATTGGGACAGTCTTGGCAGTTTGCATGAAAATTTAACAACCCGAACAATGATTATCGATGTTCCCATGCACATTTATCATGCATATATATCCACACATTTTCAACAATATCTACACAAAGACAGCATCGTTTCAATTCAACTGCACTGACCTGTGAACAATTATGAGCGTTTTGGAAGGTAACGAATGTTGCATTCTCGTCAGGGTTCGTTCAAGTTCACAAATGATCGCCAAACAATTGCCAGACGTTTGCCAGGCATTTGCCTATATTTTTCTTGTCACAAGAGAATTTTGAACAGGTTTAACATTTTCGTCCGACAAACTCTTGACCTTGAACAAACCCTGATGTAAACTGGCCCTTTGCTACCTTCGTCAGCAGTTGCCACTCACTGGGATGGTCTCTTAACAGTATGCTAAGAATCAGTTACAGTTTAATATCAGCATGAAAAAGGGGTGAAACCATCCAAACAAACCACGAGCAAAATAACAATAGTTACAGTTTGGTTGGCAAACACCATCGAAGAAGCTCTATGATACTTGAAATCCTCCAAACTGAGATTTTACGTGCGCTTGTCTTCTACTCCTCAGCTTGTCCCAGGTGGACGCACGGCTCTGGCTGTTCGTCGGAATGTGACTGTATTCGAGAACATTCCACTGGCTGCGACCCCAAGATGGGGAGCTGTATCTGTAAGCCTGCATACCATGGCTCACAATGTGAGAAAGGTATAATCCCTTCACAGGAAAACTGATCTCAATGTAATTATTTTGTTAGGCCACAGCAGCAAAATCGGCATAGCTGGAGGCATGCTTCATTAGGGCCATAAGAATAACTTTCACAGATCCAATCGCCTAAACTCCAGCACATTACTTGATCATCTATTCATTGTGAAGTGTCAAAAAGATCCACTTTATTTCACAGTTGTAGAGCTTCAGTAGCACTAGCATCTGAAAGACAGTGTGCTGTTCTGAAATGGCATTTTGAGAAATTGCAAACCGTTCTCCTCTTAAATGTACCGCTACGTGTTTGTGTGTCCCACTGTAGAATGTGAGCCGGGCTTTTTTGGAGCTGGTTGTGAGCAGCCTTGCGACTGCCCAAGTACGGGGTTGTGTGACCCCAAGACTGGGGAGTGCAGCCAGCAATGCCCTGCAGGCCTTAGTGGGAAGGGATGTCAGCTGGGTGAGACAAACAAACTTCAGCGTCTTTCTGAACCAAACTAAAGTAGCGTCACAATTGATAAACAGAAATGTGATCTTTGTTCTAGTTTTTTGCCTTGAAACATTTGGGTCAAAAGTTTGAATAAAAAAAAAAACAAAAAACAAAATTGAGAATTGTTACAGCGCCCCTCTGTGGTTTTAATTCATTATCAAGAGTGCCGCATACCTGTGAGAATACTTTATGGGAGAATGCATATATTGCTTAAGAGTGTGTCCACAAGTGTGGTTAATGTCCGCATACCTAAATGCTTGTATAAATATGTGCTCCGTTATGGATGTCAACATAACTATAAAAAGGAGTGTTTTTGAAAGTGTTTCAGTAAGACCATAAAGGTTCTGTTGATACATTAACTGTACTTATTTTGTACAAGACAAGACTGTTATTGTCAAATTATATTTGACCACTAGAATATATCTTCATTGAAAGATCAGCACTCTATTTTTTGTCAAATACTCCCCTGTATGTACACTATGTGTCGCTTGTCTTTGTGCTGTTGAATAAGATTTCAGGACAAAGTTATGCATTAACCAGCTATAACAGTAATCTCATACGCACAAGGTAAGATTTGTGCCACCTGTAACTGCGGATTAATATTCTTGTAAAAATGCTCATGCAGCTGCTATGAGCTCTTGTTTTGGTTTTGAACAGCACATTTTCAAGAATTGATCCCATCCATTCTCCAAAATCGATTTAGAACTGGGCCTTGGTGACAAACTTTACAAGAATGACTTCTTTATGTCAGCTCTCTCACGTAAAAAGTCAACTAATGTCTTTTATTGTAGATACCACTTGTTGTATGCAAAAACTGGCCCCAATTGAAACTCTTGGATTCCATTTCCCCCCAAATGAATGCTAATGATGATGATCTTACACTGTACTATGTCTTAACGAAGACGTTAAAGTGGTGAAGTCATCATCATCATCATAATTCACCAAAGTCTGATTTTTAAACTTTGCTCAGAATTTTACAATAAAGACAAAAACATGTGCATTTCACGTTGACTACAGTGTGTCCTCCTGGCTACCATGGACCCGGCTGTCTACTGAGCTGCTCCTGTCACCCTGATGCTGCTTGTGACCCACAAACCGGCCAATGTGTCTGTCCGCCTGGAAGGAGCGGCCATGACTGTGCATCACGTAAGAAAATGCAGAATCACAAAATGTAGTTGACCCCAGGTTGAAATTTCTCAGTAACTCAATGCAGAACAGTATTTTATAAAACACACACCTCAATGAAGAGTATAAATGGCACAAATGAAGATCGACAGAATTAAAATGTGTGAATCTAAAGGGGAAGTCAACCCAGAATTCTTCTTCACAAGGATATGTCCAAAGTACTTTCACGAGTCTAAACACAGCAATCAGATTACTATTGTGCTTGTGGAATATAAGCTAAGCAGCAAAATTTATCTGTTTTTGTCCATCTCAAGGGGCGGCCATTTTGCCACTTATGGGTGACTGAAAATGATTTCACAGTTGTTCAGGGCTCGGTTAACAAGCTATCACATCTCACCTGTTTTCTGAAGGTGAGCCATACTGTGTTTCGACTAGCGGAGACACGTAAGCCATAATACTGTAAAGTACTTTTTTGAGTGGACTTCCCCTTTAAGAAAGTCTCGGTGTTTTGTAAGATTCCTGATTGCAATAAAGCACTAAGCATTTAGTTTTTAAAAAGAAAGTTCGATCTGCAGCCATGATTGACATACTAAAACTTCTACATGTATTTGTTACTTCTGCAGCATGTGAATCTGGGCCATGGGGTTAAGGATGCATCAATAAATGCCAGTGCCAAAAAAGCTCTCTGGGGTGTGACCCTCTCACTGGTCACTGGATATGTGAGCTCGGCTCTACTGGACACAAACGTGTTTCTTTTAGAAGTTAGACATGCTCTTCCCGACTGTACACTTTATGAGGTTTCGGCAGCGACTGCTGCCACCGTGTGTTTTTCTTTCGTCACATCAGCTTTTCTCGAAGGTTCATTCACAAACTTTGGAGAGAAGTTGGTGGTTTGGTCCCCGGCCATTGCAACCATGTTGAAGTGTCCTTGAGCAAGATATTGAACCTACTGATCATCAGTAGATGGTGAGGTAACAGTGTAAAGCACTTTCAGTAACCAAGGTAGAAAAGTCAGGGCCCATTTAATAACAATAATATATTATTCCAGCAGAGGACGCTGCAGGTCTAGTTTTCTGGTTTCCTGCTTCAAATGGAATATAAAAACAAACCACAAAAAATCACGTCCACTTTTGTCAGTGGCAAAACCATTTCAAAACCCCACAAATTCCTTAATGCAATATGTATTGTGTCTTAGACCGAACATAATTATTTCTATTTTATTCGTTTCTTTCCCTTTGTTTAGTCACCCAGTCCATGGGGAAATCAGGCAGGTTGATGCCATTAGTTAAACTGTCTTAATTCAATGATGATCTTCTGAATAATCTTTGCTATAAGTGTTCCATGAGGCTCAAAGCTTGGTACCACCTCAGCAGTAGCAGTATTGCCCTTAAAATCATGGCCATGCCCCAAGAGAGCAGAGCCTCTTGTCCCTAGTCATAACATTCTCATGATTCACGTCACTCTGATTGGACCTTACTGTGGAAATAAGCCGATCAGTCTATCTCGGTTCTGTTTTCTGTAGGCCCTTTCCTCTCAAGTTGAGGTGTTCAGTTTCTCAGTCTGCCAGGCCTCTCCCTTCAGGAGAAATCAGAAAAAGGCCTGTGCTGTGAGACGGACCAGATCTCATTGGGTATTTTCTTTCCTAGAATCAAAATAAAAAGATATGGCCTTTCCTTTCACTGGGATATTTTAGTTCACACACATGATTCAATAATGAGATTCATGACTACGGCAGAAACATTTGTTTCGCTGAGCCTTTATGGGATCTTGGGACTGCTTAACATTTCAGGCATATTTCTTTTCAGTGGAAGCGGGCTGTTATGCTGACATTGGTCCGACATGTCGCTTGCTTTTGCAACTTTGGTGTCATATTCAAAAATAGTTTGTGTTTGTTGTAAATAGCGCTGTTCTTCCACTGCCACACTGGCTCATCGTCATGCTGACTTCCTTGAGTGTAAATGACACCAGGAAGTTCGATTCTATTCTCTCTCCATCCATTCCCATTCTGTGGTCTCTTCTTTCCGACTGTGTGGTCCTGTGTGGACCTTCTTTATGGGCTGACAGCCCTCTTTCTTCCACAAGCAGGGATCTGGAAATAATCCACCCGTCTTAAAGAGCTCATTTATCCCAGAGATGGAGTCTTTCAGTGATGACACAGTGTGTGCGCTAGTCATTGTGGACCATTTCTTCTATGCCTACCTATAAACTTTGAGAGAGGAAGTGGGATGGTCCTAAACTAACAAGTACCAGCAGACTGTGCACAGGCTTCTGTGGTTAATATGAAAGCTACTCACTCCCTCTTGGTATAAATAAACCATAAACCATAAGTTACATTGCATCAATTGACAGTATAGATTCGAGTCACTCCAGTAGTAGGTGGTGTCTCTTGTTTTTAGCGTGTTGAGGGGATTGCAGTGCCTTGTTGTAGGACATCTTAAGGATCAGAATTCTATCGGATCTGTTTTGGCTTGTGCTGGAACTCGTTCAACTCAGTTCAGCGCTATTCTAGTTCTGTGCAAATGCTGTATAAATCAGCTCTGCTGAAAATGTTGCCACAAAAAAAAAAAACACTTGTAGCCCGTAGTTTCTGAGGCAATTTGGATTCAGGAACATTAAACCGTCAATAAAAAGAAAGCATTTTTCCGTCATGCCAAAAAAGTGGATCTCATTAGTGTGCATTTCCCTTTGAACTAAATTCTTGTGAGAGCAGGCTCTCCTAAAAATACTGCATCTGACAAAAAGGCATGTGCATAGCCATGGTACCACAAACTTCAGTAAAAGTAAACACGAGACAAGAACATGTACTTTTGAAACAGTGTTACCGTGGAGCTCATTTACGGTGACGGCATCCTCAGTGGGCCGGATTTAACGACATCACAACTGAACCACTGCCGTTGCACGCCAAGACGTCATGCTTTCAGCGTGGGAACATGGTGATGGGCATGCCTGAAAGGATATGTACTTCGTTCACATTGAGGCTGAGGGTTTAAGGTATGAGTATACAACATCAGAAGGAGGAGGAAGTGATGTAAAAACCAAAGGGAAACACCCTCAGCATATGAAACCGCCAAAAGTTAACATTTCTGGAGCGCCCCAGTTTGTGGCTTCCTTTGGTTACATGGTCCACTGCTTCCCTTATGGAAAGAAGAGGTGGTCTATTGAAAAACTGCTCATTGCTGAGACAATTGGTTCAGACTTTATAAATATATATGGAAGTAAAATGGAGCTCGGTGGGCACCAAGTCACAGACCTCTTCCAATACTAAACATTTGGAAGCCGATTGTATGCATTCATAGATGCCAAATTTCTAGCATATTTTAAGAGCTTATGATGAATTCATTGTTCATGGAAACATTTGGGGAAGATGTTTTAATATGACCACAATAATTTTGTGCTGCATTTGCACCTTTATCTGCACCAACACCAATGGAATCAACTCAGCTGAAGTTGATTTTTTTTTTTTTTTTCTTTTCAGGTGAATGAACAAAGTTCAGTCATTTAGAGCCCTCAGGGTGGCACAGTAGTCAAGTAGTTAGCACATCCGCTTCACAGTGCAGAGGTTGAGTTTTCGATTCCGGCTCCGGCCTTCCCGTGTGGAGTTTGCATGTTCTCCCCGTGCTTGCGTAGGTTTTCTCCGGGTGCTCCGGGTTTCCTCCCACATTCCAAAAACATGCATGGCAGGTTAATGGGACACTCTCAATTGTCCCTAGGTGTGAGTGTGAGCGCGGATGGTTGTTTGTCTGTGTGTGCCCTGCGAGTGGCTGGCAACCGGTTCAGGTTGTCCCGCGTCTCCTGCCTGAAGACAGCTGGGACAGGCTGCGGCACGCCTGCGATCCTTGTGAGGATGGAGCAGATTAGAAAATGGATGGATGGATGGAAAAAATACTCAATAGCCAACTGAAATTACCCACAAGTATCCCACAAGGCATGCTCCAACTGTTAATGACACTGCATGTGTGACAGCCTATACCATATATATTCTACAGTATGAAAGCTGCTCTCAGATGACAGGTTTTGATATTCCAAGGTCTGTTACAATAACACACAAATCTCATTTTATTGGAAATGTTCGTGTTACCACTGACAGTACTGTGTTTGCTCAAATATTTTGTCGACCAACTACACACTCTTGAACAATCAGCGTCTGCCGATTTGACAATGAGAAACAGACGCTTCCACCAAGCAACAGACTGTCATGCCGTAAGTGGGCGCAGTAGCCTGGTTCTGTTTAGTTGTGCATTGGTGGGGCCTGCGGACTCAGCAGGTGCTCAAATTATGGGGTCTCTGGCCCCAAAAAAAGGGAATGGCCTCCGAGCTGCTGCTGACTTTGATGTGTCCCCGATTCACCACACGTGTGCAACATCAACTCACTTAATGAACGTCGATGTTGTATAAATTCAAATAAACACTGACAATTCATTTTGCCATTTTCACTTGCTGATGTGACAGTGAAGAAGTAGTGGAAAAGCCAAATAAGACTGACAAATAATAATTTAAAAAAATCATCCTTTTTTTGTTTGTGAACTTGCCAACTCTGGCCGTTTTGATGTTTGAACTGGACCCACAGTGTGCCTGGACACCTTTTACGGTCTTGACTGTGGCCAGATGTGTGAGTCCCGGAATGGTGCCCGTTGCCACCACATCACAGGAGCATGCCAATGCTTCGCTGGCTGGGCAGGACCTCATTGCATTCTGGGTAATGGAAGCCACATCATTAAAATGGGGTGTGAGGGAGGGCCTCGCTGCTGAACATCCTCTCTTGACACACAATTATCCCTAGAATGAGACATTAGCAAAAACATTTTGGCATCGGGGTACTTTTAAACAAAGGAGCCAAGATATCTTGGAGCAAATAAGGTTTAATCAAGGTCTGTTCTGACTTCTGACAAAGTATAGTGATGGAAATGTGAAATATGTCAAGCCTTTAAATTGCCTCCTTTTTGTTTGTTTGTTTTTCATGGTTTTTCGTTATTTTCCAAAAGAATCTAAATAAAACCCTGAATTCATATTTCATAAAGTGCAGGGAAGGGGCAAATCGATGCAACTCCGTGCATTAGGTGCAAGTTGTGCATTAGGTGCTGACTGAGTAAGCAGAAAAGAAACGTGAAAAAAGCGCTTTTGCATTTTGATTCCAAATGAGTGCGTCTTTTTCGTTTTGAAGGTTGTACCAGCGGTTTATTTAGTGAGGCCTGAGAGCCTGAGTGTGATTGTGTCCATACAGTTCAAACTGCCACCGTGTGACGGGCCACCGCCAATGTGAGCCCGGCTGGACAGGAGCCAAGTGTGACAAACGTAATTGTGGAAAACACTGAGGAAATTGAAAATTAATTCAGACACATTTGCATTTGCATGTGTAAGTGAACACCCATGCTTGTTTCTTGGGGTTCTTTGGTGCTTCCTGTGTGAGGCTGGTGTGTCATGTTGTCATGAGACGGGGAACTGTGGATGCCCTGCTGAACTCAGCGAGAGTAAAATGAGAAAAATAAGAAAGACAAGGCAAATATATTTTGACGAAACAAGCTGAATGCCGAAAATAATTTGAAGAAAAATTCTCTTGTAAGGTTTAAATGGGAAGCGATCAGGCAAATTAAACCTTCTATCCACACTTTTTGAAATTAGCTTCACGGTTGAAGTCAACACTGTTTCCACAAGGTACAATCTGAATGATGATTACTGGACTCCAAGTTTAATGTTTATTATTTTTCTAATGCCCAAAACTTTCCTGAAGTTGTACAAGGCTAAGGGCCCCATTTTACAGCCCAGTTCAAGTCTAGCGCAAATCGCACTCTTACTGTGCACACAGATGGAGTTTTGTTTGATTCCTCGATAGTTCCCGCAATGCTGCATATCACCCTTATCCTTGAAAATGGCCAAACAGCACACTTTTCCTCCATTTCTATGAGGCAACCTCTCACTCACCCTCTAGAATTTTATTGCCCAACTCTTCGTTTGGAAAGGCAATTGTTGTTGCTTGTTGTTGTTGTTGTAGCTTCTTAGTGCACCACGTTTGCCTAAAATGTTTTTACATGATAATCCTGTGCAGCAAACGCGCACAGTTACACTACTTGATGTAATATTTCATCTCGTGCTCCTTACCATTTATGTACCAGCCCACCCCCAACACCACCTTAGCTCCCTTCCTCTCCGCACATACTCCCCAGACATCTGATAAATGTTACACACCAGTTGCCAAGTAAAACAGAAGGCATTGTTTTTGTCTCCTCAGCAGCGGATAAGGGCTTTTGGAAGGCAGACATGCATAATGACAGCTCCGTAATTGCCTCTTTAGTCTGGAGTCCTTTCTTATCTGTTCCCCACGCTGCCTGCTGCTGCCTGACTGAGTGCGGCGGCGATCTCACCCACAAACATGTTGGGTTCACAGATTCATGCACTATGACTGATGGTTTGGAGGATTGCGTTCATTCTTGTTGTATGCACAAATGTGTGCATGGAGAAAGGGTGTGTGAAAAAATGTTATCCCCATTTGGGTTTGGGCACCAGAGAATGTCGATAACTTTTGTGACCAGTTAGGATTGAAAGTCGCTATATTTTCACACAATCCAGTAATGCAAGAGAGAGAAACTTTCTGACAACACACTACGCAGTATTTGAAAGCCCTCTCTGTTGCTTTTGCTCTTTTTAAATGATGAGATGTTATGTGAGTACACTAAGGGTGTTTTTGTTTTTAATCTTGATCACATTCTATCAAAACAAATGCAAAGTGTTCCCACTGAATAATGAGACAGATATCGCAGTCAAAGTCAATGAGATAAGCTGATTAAAAGTACTGTATTCCTTTTTTTTTTTTTTTTTTGCCAGTGCATACCTTACTGTTAAAAAGCAGTGCTGTTGAGGTTACATTGTTGGGAGCAGTCTTAGTATGGGCATCTACATGGGACATTTACTAAATGCAACAAGGATGGGACTATTGATCCCGGCCCCGGCCTTCCTGTGTGGAGTTTGCATGTTCTCCCCGGGCCTGCGTGGGTTTTCTCCGGGTACTCCGGTTTCCTCCCACATGACATAAATATGCATGGCAGGCTGATTGAACACTCTAAATTATCCCTAGGTGTGAGTGTGAGCGCGGATGGTTGTTTGTCTCTGTGTGCCCTGTGATTGGCTGGCAACCGGTTCAGGGTGTCCCCCGCCTACTGCCGAAGACGGCTGAAAATATACGTGTATTGTTTTTAACTTAATGTAAAACTACTTGACTTGTATGTATGCTGAATACACATTGTATGATGGATAAAAGTCTATAGTCCCTTGCTCAAATGCCAGGTTTTGTGTTAAAAAACAAGATCAGTACTTATCATTCCAAAACTTTTTCCACCATTAATGTGACCTAATAACTCAATTAGAGGGGAAAAAAGTCTTATGACGGGGTAAGTAAAAGTGAACACCTTTGGAATTATAGCTAAATATGTTCAACCTTTTTTCATCTAAATTTGCATGGGGTTTGTACATTGCACATTATGTGTTGCTTTATTCATTTCATATATCAATCATATCTGTTGAGTTTTTGCTGAATGGTGATATTGGATTGTTTGTTTGTTTTTTTTGTGTATTATGTTAGCTTGTCCTGCTGGTATGTTTGGGAACAACTGTAGTCAACTATGCCAGTGTTCAGGAGACCATGAGCAGTGCCATCCAGTTACGGGGAACTGTAGTTGTTTACCTGGTTACTATGGAACAAGTTGTGAGTTACGTGAGTACACTTTTAAAACCACTTTATTTCTGCTTGAATATTGGAATGCAATGCTCAAGGATTCCTTAGTTTTATATGGCCTTGCATTGGGAAAATGAACCTAGTGTCCTTCAGTCACAGGCCATATTTTTAACCATCCATCTGTCTGAGCCCATTTTATGATAATCAGTACATACAATACACCACTCCCGACTTGATATGTTTCCTTCCACGTATTCTTTTTGGCTATCTTGTGTTAGGATGTCGCTCAGGCACTTATGGACCAAACTGCAAGTGTCGATGCCGTTGTCTCAATGGTGGCCGCTGTGACTTCCGAACGGGGACATGCCGCTGTCCTCCGGGCTTCATCGGAGCTGACTGCAGCTCACGTATGTTTGTTACATTAACACCTTCCTTTCTTTGCTTGATCTATCCGTCTACCATTTTACATACGGCCTGTTCTCTTCTGAGACAAGCAACACAGACATGTAACAATGTAGACTTCCTTCTTGCGTGATATGAATACACAGAATGCCTCAAAATAAGCCACACAGGACAGTTGACGGAGGAGTAACCATGTCTGTGGAAGGTAGCCGACATATCAAAGCACATCTACACTTCTACTGTGACATATAGACTCACATGATAAAGCAAAAACCAACCTAACATCGCTCCCCCTTCTATGCTTCCAAAATATGAAATCATGGCAAATAGTCGGGGATGATGACTGCACTGAAAAAAATTTTTCACTTGACCATCGGACTAATTCCTCGTTTCTCCCCTACAGCCTGCCCAAGTGGGTACTATGGCAAAGACTGTGCTAAAGTGTGTTCCTGCGGAGAATGGGGTCAGTGCCACCCAATAAATGGAAGATGTATTTGTGTAACTGGAAAAATGGGGCAGTCCTGTCAAGGTACTGAAAGGCATCACTAGTAATCAAAGAGAATTTTTAGAATGAATCCTCACGCGACCTTTTTGTACTTCTACCTAATGCAAAGATAAGATTGAACATTATTTTATACCCTCAATGTTGTATGTCGAAACAGTGCTATCTGATTTGATTTGATTTACTGAAGAGGTAAACACATTACAAGATATAAAAATTAAAATTAGAAGAAAGAAAGAAAAGATCGTCAATGGATGTCGGAGTTGATCACGGTTTATGTGTTCAAAGGGAGTAGGAAGAAGTACAAAAACAAATCTAATCCGAGCCCGGTGTTGTCTATTACGCATATCAAATTACTACATGAGCAGGTTTTTTTTTATATGTATCCCAAAATATAAAAAAACAAAAAAAAAACACACTCCTCTTAACATATGTACTATATTTTATGTATAAGCGTGACTTTTAAACTCTTATACATGCAGACAAAAACAAACAAAAAACATTATACACGTGTGCTGATAGGCTTATATTATTATGTAACATTTTTAAACCTCTTTATGAACACAGTAAGTGATTCACACCTTTTCAATTCATGTGTCATCATGATTAAAAAAAATATTAAAATCCCAAAACACCTTTAAGAAGTCAGTGACAAGTCAGTAAAACAACATGAATGAGTTACCTTTTCAAAGGAAACATTTTTTAGTAATGTACAAATGTGTTCAGGCTGAGAGTTTGCGTCACAGATTGTTTCAGTCTAATTCGATTTTGGTCGGTCCTTGAACTTGGACATTTTATCAGTCTCTTCAGTAAACATCGACTTAAAGAAACACATTCTAGTGTTGGGTCTCAAATGATTACAGACTGCTTTGCTGGGAAACAGAAAGCAATCTGGTTCATCAGCATTTGAGCGATTGTAAACGGGGGTTTCCAGCCCAGGATGCACTCTGTACCCACGTCTTTATCCTCTTGCACATGTGTATTCACCAATTCTTAAATGTCTCTTGTTCAATGTTTACAGAGACATATAAGTAGCTCGTTTTCTGTGTTGCATGTCACTGGACTTGGCAAATAAGCAAATAAATACACATGGAAATCAAAGACATCTTCCGTGTTGTTTTCCCAAGCTAAATTGCCCAAAGAAACATGATTATTCTTTATATCAGTGCCAAATTGGACTATTTTGCCTCTCTTTAATGACCTGCTGATTAAATAAACAAAAAAGGGGTTGTCTCTGAGTGCTTGCAGAAGTGCTTCATGTTGTTCTCTGATTGTTGCTGCATTGTTTTAATGTCTTCTGATTTGTGTTGTGTGTCCCGATGTCCTTGAAATATGTAGACAATAAGTCCATTTCTGATATCGTTTGCACATTTTACATAAACATGGAACATTATTGCAATATCCTGACAACTTCTCAATATTTCTCCAGTCTGCCCCAGGGGGCGTTATGGCCTGCAGTGCCGACATACATGCAGATGTCAAAATGGTGGTCTGTGTGATCCTGAAGATGGTAAATGCAAATGTGGCCTTGGCTGGACCGGACCAGAATGTGATACAGGTTAGCGTTACGATACACCTGCATGATAGGCGATAAAATCATGTGATAAGCAATATGGTTGTTGAATATTCCAACTCAAACGAAAAACAAAATGTGTTTTTCATACTCCAAAATAAGTTGGCTCACTGTATTTGATGCCCATTTTAGATTGCGTCTGATTTGTCAGTCAGATAAAAGCATGCAATTATGTGTCGTCCCTGTCATGTGTAAAACATATGTCTTTGATATATTGTGCAGCCCCAATAGATACTATTACAATAGGACTACACCAAGTAAAACATGCATATCATTATTCCCCGATTGCATTTCATGCTACTTTAAATCAGGTGTCATTGTATGTACGTAGTGTAACAAATGTTTGAATGAATGCCAGTAATGTGTTCTGTCATCCTTGTCCGTGAGTAGTCTGTTCACAGGGAAAATATGGTGAAAATTGTTCTCAAGACTGTCCTTGCCTCAGTGGTGGGACATGTGATCGCTTTTTTGGCACCTGCAACTGTACAAATGGGTACTATGGCCACGCCTGTCAACATAGTAAGCAACCACCTTTTGCTCGTTTTTTTTCCATTATCAGCAGAGTTGTAAATGCTTAAAAGTTGCTTTCATTAAACTAATACATAATATCTTGCATTTCTAGAATGCCCGCCTGGATATTTTGGCTTCAACTGTGGCCTTACATGTGACTGTCAGCCCGGGCAGACCTGCGACCACGTGACAGGACAATGTGTGTGTTCTCCGGGTTACTACGGGCCTCAGTGCCAGAGCCGTGAGTACTTGTTTGAATTTCAAAGGGTCTCTGAAACATTTGGTGAGTCACATGCAGTAGCTCAAGAAAGAGAAGAATGAACATCTTTCGAGACTGGTATTTCCATCGGTTTTGTCAGCGGTTGACCTATGTTCAGCATAAAACAGTGAAACAAAATTTAATTTCTGTTTGTGGAAATAAATGATAAATTAAGCTTTTACTTTATATAT
>NW_017805820.1:2715859-2763917 GCF_001891065.2 Hippocampus comes
TATACTGCATATTGTAAAGTACAGTGTACAAAACAACAGTCACTGCTATTACTACTTATACCCCCCAACCAAAAAAAAAAAAAAAATTCTAAAGAATTCACAATGGCAGCTATCGCGATCGTATCAGTAACATGTCTAAAAATTTAATTGCAAAATTAATAACAAAACAAAAGTGTGTGTGTGTGTGTGTGTGTGTGTGTGTGTGTGTGTGTGTGTGCGCGCGCGCACATGTGTGAAGGTGTGTGCAGTCATCTTACTCTCAAATTCAAATTGATTCAAAATTTTTATCCATCTAAAAATTATTGTAATTTTTTTTTTTTTACTGTGAATAAATACAATTACCAGTATATGGCCACTGGGATTCCCCACTTGTAATGCTGTATGGACAGATGTGAGCATGCATGAAGAGAACAGTTCCAAAATGTCTGTGGGGTTGTTTTTGAGGGGAGACAGACAGGCCTGGAGCAAGGTGGGAGAGCAGATGGATTGGTTATTTGATGACAGACATGTGTTTCCCCGCCGCTTAATGCATTCCTCGACCATCCTGGTGCCCTCCTGCCTGCTTGCAAGGATCTCACACGGCGTGTGAGCATTTAAATGGCCACTTCAGACACGGCAGGAGGGACAGCCAGCATAGAAACATCGTTGACTCGACGTGTGCGTTTGTGTCTGAGGAACAAAATGTGGATTTCATTCCGGTTAACAAAAAAAAAAAACTGTTTAAAAAAGAAACAAAAATTCTTTGTCATGATGATCCATTTGTGGGTACTACTATTACACTGACTACTACTTTTGCACTGTCATGAGTGAAATGTGTTCTGGGACACTTGTCTAGCTCCAATTTGTTGTCACCATCATAAAAGCTTAGTAACAATCTGACTGATGAACTTAAAACAAAAGAATTGTTAACAGTAAGACGTTAAAAAAAAAATGCTCAGTCTTGTTGACAAATGATGAAGTCATGATATGGAGAATCACAGGTGCATTTCATGCTTCTCACTTTTTGGCATTCTTAATTCTTACAAAATTTTAAAAAGTTCAACACTGGTCATAGTAAACCAATAAAAAGTAACAACTGGCATAAGTGATGACGTGCAGGATGATATTTGAAGTCTCGCTGCTTTTGCATGTTCCTTCTGGCTCATATTGTTTGGAACAGGCGTCACAAAACGCTACAAAAGCTAAAGAAAAAGCTAAATGTGCAGAGGGATGTCGCGGTCAGGCGGGATGGTAAGCATGATGCCTTGCATGACAGTATACATGAGAATGGTGGAGGCTCCAAAGTTTCATTTTGTTTTTTGAGGTGAAGTTTTCCAAATAAATTGGTAACATTTTGAATGGACACGTTGACTAACAGCTGCGTATATCTCTGAGCAGGGTCATTCTCTCTGAAGAAATAACGATTGTTTTTGGTTTTTTTTTTTTTTTTTTTGCTTCTCAGGATGTGAAGCTGGCAAGTTTGGCCAGAAGTGTGAAAGGTCATGTGACTGTTCAGGTGGCTCATGTGACCCATCTACCGGACGTTGCCTCTGTCCTCCAGGAAGGACTGGACAGAGGTGTGAAAAAGGTAAATCGACTGATCAAAACAGAGCCGGCATTTAGAAAATAAAGATTTCCTCAATCGTCTTCCCTTGTTGTTCTCAGAGTGCAGTGGGGACCGATTTGGCCCAGACTGCTCTCTGTCTTGCCAGTGTTCCAACGGGGTGCGCTGTGATGGGGTGAATGGACGCTGTCAGTCCCCACTCACCTGGCCGGGCCCCACCTGTGGTGAAGATAAAACACACACACACACACACACGCACACACACACACACACACACACACACACACACACACACACACACACACACACAACATGCCTCCCTGGCTCACTCTGTCTCTTTCGATTGCTGCGTGTTTCTCCTTGACAGTTATTTTAATGTGCACCCAGCGTGGAGTCAGACTTCGGTCTGTCTTCCATTTTACATCCTCAAAGAACATTTGTTTTGAATTTTCGATTTGCGCTGATTTCTTATTTCTCTTTCAGCACCGCTTCACCCAACACGTGGACAGCTGAATTTTTCTGTCCTGAAGGAAGAGCGGGCAGTAAAACCGTATTAACGCCAACATTGAAGCACATGACTTGGCTGGCTCTTGGAAGCTTCACACAGGTAAAGGTGGTCTGGAATCGTGTGACAGAAAGTAGTGTTCCATCACTGAGCCTGGAGTTGAAGACTATCAAGCAAATAACTTGACTCGTGAGCCGGCCTCAGAGTAACACAAACGGTTCCTTTTTAAAGACTCTTTATCCCTTTATAAGGCATTATAGGGGGAAGCGCTTCATGTATGCGTGATCAACGTATAAAGTAATTGAATGAACCCCTTTTTGATTGAGTGATCGTCTTTCAAGAGTGGACCCCTCCTTTCACCCAATCATCTGTAATTGTCTCGCCGCAACCGTGTGCATGTATTAATTCTAGCACAGACAGTATTTACGGAGTTAGGTTTTAGTTCGCATCTGCAGGTGAATAGAAATTTGAAAAAGAAAAGAAGTTAGCTGCAAAAGTTAATTGCCCATATAAAATCACGTTTTTCAAGGTGCGGTATTTCGTATTTTTGTAAAGCTGTTATCTAATTTACCTACAGCGTAATACAGAATACATGTATATTTGTAGAGGTAAATGTCTATACCGTCTCACTATTTGCATATATACATCCATTTGGCTGACTCAATTTCTGTATAGTTGTTCATATAAAACTATTGCATTGTATTTTTGTTTAAAAAAAACAAAAAAAAAACATCTCACCAGTATCCGATTGTCTTTGTTTAATGGATTCGCTTTTTCTTACTATAGAAAACTCTCCTTATACACGCATTGAAATATTTAGGATATCTTTGTTCATTTATTTCGATTGTTTGACTTTCTAAATCAAACTGCGGGCATTATGAATTCACCAAAGGCTTTCTTGTTGCAGTAAACGTGGCAGATGAAAATACTGCAGGCAAAACGTGCATGCGTGGCATTTCTTTGTGATGTGAGAACTGGGTTAGCAGCTGCGAAAGATTGTTTCTGATTGTAAATGACAACATTGACTGGTGTAAATATTTGTTCTGATTCACCTGCAGCATTGACATTGTTTTGCAAAAGAATATTTCAACAAGAAAATGCATTTATGTGTCAGGGGTGCCTTCTACCGCTGTTTTGTTTTTGTTGTTTTTCTACCTACTTACAAGTTGGTGGTGCTATACTGTGTTGGCATGTATTTACTAGATAAAATTGTGTCTTACGATTGTATGTCCTGAGTGAAAGTCTCATTGATGGCTATATGTTGATCAATGAACCCCAAAATAACATTAAAGAAAATTGTGAAGACCTACTTTGAATTATCTCTCAAGCGTGTGCACTGGAACGCAGTGTTGTGTGCAATGGATTTGCGTGAAAAGAGAGATACGACATTTTTCAAGTGCACTGGAGCATTTCCTTAACCGTCGGCCAAAGGTGGTTGCGGTCTAGCAGAGGCGGGCAGGTGCCTGTGCCGAATGTGCACGGATCCCAGCATCCCCAGGGTGACTGATGGGCGAACAACCCAGCAGCGGCAAATGGAAATCACCACGCATCCTCCCCTCTGGTGTCGGTGATGGATGGACGGGGGGGCTGCTCCAGCTCAGCCAGTGTTGTGACAGGCTGCAAATGTACCCCAATAATGTTTATCGGTGAAGCCTTCATCTTCAGATGACACACACCTGTTTCCAGTCAAACAGGCCCAGAAAGGCCATCCATCCTACAAACTCCGGGTGGGAACTGTATCCCTATATATGAGACCTCCGTATTGCATGGCTATCGAAAGTAACCTTTAAAAATGCCGTATACTGTACAGTTATGTGGATCTCTGTATAGATAGTGTAGGTCTAAATGTTTAATACAGAACTCCAGATGTGATTAAAAAGTAGATTTCCAGCAAGATTTTGAGAATTTTCACAAACTTTGGCCATCTATAATTTAGAATTACAGACATTTCACGCAGAATACTGCGGACTCAATATTAGTTGGAAATCTGACATTATTGTAAATGTAGTCAAGACGAGTGAGTCAATGCACAAGTTCTTCACACATTGTGAGGGTTTAAGATACTGTAGTTTGGGTAAAAGTTTCATCTTCAGGGCCAATCACTAAAACCTCAGTTTTGTCCTGATTGAGCTGTCGGAATTTGATGACTTAATATAAATACAAGGTTATTACCTTGTATTTGTGTGTCAGTTGCCCTGTGTTTTCAGGATACACAGCAATATACAACTGTGTCTCATCAGCATAGCTGTGGAAGCTGACGCCGCGCCACTTGATGACATCCCCAAGAGGAAGCATGTAAAGATTAAAAAGTATTGGGCCTAAAATCGAGCCCTGAGGAACCCCACATTTCATTTCATGGACTCTGGAGGAACAAGTTTCCAAAATTCAAAATGGACCAGGTTTTTAAGTCTGTTTCATAAAATGTGGTGATCTACTGTGTCAAATGCAGTGCTTAAATCCAGTAACACCAATACTGTTAGTTTTTTCATGCTTGCATTACGCCTGGCATAATTTAAAATCCTTAAAAGAGCTGTCTCTGTACTACGGTTCATCCTAAAACCAGACTGGTATTTCTAGAAAATATTATTTGTATGTAAAAACAAATATTTAATTGGAGAAAAACTAGTTTCTCTAAAATCTTACTTAAAAATGGTAAATTGGATACAGGTCTGTAATTATTAAAAACGCTGGGGTCCAAGCTGCTCTTCTTGAGAAGAGGCTTTGAAAGGCGACAAGGAATACACCCGTCTAAAGAGAGCAATTGATGATATTCAAAATCGGTTCCTCAAAGAATCCATAAAATGTCTTTAAAAGTGATGTGGGGATTGGATCTAAAAGGCAGGTTGTTGGATTTACCTTGGGAGAAAACTCGACTAAGTGTCCTTGCATCAACCAGGGCAAAACTCCCCAGTGTTTCCTCCGCTAAAAGTAACTTCAAATTGATATGATGTCATAGATGATTCCTGGGAAAAGGTCCTTCCATCAACAAAACTAGTGATGGTCTTAGACTTTTCACAAAGTACTGTACATCTAACAATGCTCAGCCTCTAAATAGAAGTTTCACTTCACGTTTCCTTTTCATCATCCCAAAATGTTACGCATATTAAAACAACCAAGTAAAGTAATTGTGCTTAAGGTCATTTATAAATGGTTCAGTGTTATAAGTAGTCTGCTATCTGGGGTGGGGGGTGGGGGTAGGGTGCAGGGGGGGTGTGCAGGAAACAGATTAAATAGCCTGGAAAAGGTAAGATCAGATCATGGGTACTTTTTCGTTGTAATTAGGCATGCGCCACTTTTTGCTTGGAGATTCTATCACTTTTACAGCCTTCGCCTCACGTCCCAGTGATCATTTCTAACCTCTGCGTTGAACCAGATATCCCAAAGCAGCGGAATGTTTAAGCTCGAGCTGACAGTGCCGAGGGCCGAGATAAAAAGAATGAGGGTGATCATGTGCCATTAGTTTGGTTGCTGCCAAGAAAAATAAGTATTAAAAAAAAAAAATCGATGTCAAGATGGCAAATAAGATGTGTATCAAACAGTCTCCCACACTCGGTGATTATGTAAATGTGTGTGTGCGTGTGTGGTAAAGCCAACTTTTTCAAAAGATATCCTTGTTCATGTTTTTGAAACGTACACTGTCATCCAAAACTTTTGGCATCACCCTGAGAAAACACTCTGTTGTATATATAAAATATCGTTCAAGTTTGGGGTGGGGGTCACTTGCAAAAGACAATTGATTTTAACGAAATGCAGCTGTTTTGTTTTGTTGATGATTTTACCACATCAACAACGTATAGAATGTATTTCCAATTTATTTTAGAGTTTATCTTTTCAGGGGGTGGACAAAACGATCCGAAAAACTATAAGGAAAACCCTGAAGCTTTGAACAGTGGTAAAGAACCATCGTAAAGTAGTAAAGCTTTTCATTACATGATCATCAGTATTTGTTTAATGTATTTATTTTCGCAAGTGCTTTTCATTCAAAAATGGGGACATTTGACCCTGAACTTTCAATGTATGTCAATAAGATTCACATGCGTGTACAAAAATACATTTAAGGAATACACCCGCCATATTAGTGTTGTCATCAATTGTACCCCATGAGCATTTATTTCGATATTGATTAAGTTTTGAGATCAAGGGAATTTTGCGACACAATACAGTAATATGTCAAAGTATATATTTTAAAAATGTTCACATTTCTGAAAATACGTTCAAAATTATCATATCCAATTTTTTAAATAGACTGTGGATGAGCATTTGTAGCAGGCTCCTTTAGAATAGTGCCAAATATGAAATTTCCCTTAAATGTGTCAAACAAGATCAGGGATTTGCAAACAATGAAACTAAATGATCACGCAAATGGAATCAAACAAGCGGCAACAGACCACAAAAAAGCCGGATCTGCTTTGATGCCTTGGTAACTTATCACACGAGTGAGACAGATGGGACTTGAAAAAACAGGCACGTTTTTTTTATGGTGCTTGTGAATGTGGTGATGTGACACTGCCCTTTCAAAACTTGAGAAGCAAAAATTAAAAATTTAACACTTAAAAAAACAAAAAATTCTCATTTCATGAAATGGACATGATAAAAAAATTTGGGAAGCAAGCGACGACCAGCAAAGCGAGAAACAAACATTTTTTTAGCTGTGCACCGGTTTGTGCTGCATACATACATTCCCACACCGCCTCAAAACCTGAAAGTGCTCAGATGCACACATTGGACAGCGGTGGCTGCAATTCCGGGCCAAACCGAAATGCCTAAGCAATGCAAATGCTAATGACAGCGAGACTGAAGAAAACGGACCCAAACAGGTGAAAAATCATTGAAATTTTGACCCAAGTAGTTGTTCAGTAAAATAAGTCCCTTGTAATTGAATGTATGTCACGTCTAATTGAAATTATTTCAAATGGCAACTTAAGCTAACCTACTTTCTATTAGGAACAGCCAGGGATATTTAAGGAGACGATAAGCAGAGAATTCAGGCCACGCCCATCCTCGCCACCCGCTCCAAAACAGTTTCCCCTGGGGTCTGAGTCAGCATGTTTGCCAAGTCAATCAGTGTGAGAGCTGCCAGCTACAGTAGCATCGCTCTCTGGGGATCATGATGTATGTTTCAGTTACATGCCGTGCAGAGATGATTGCCTGGGCCAACGGCATAGGATAGAAAGGATGTAGAAAAAAAACAAAAAAAGGATGGGGCTTGTTCAGGATCTGTGCTGAGGCCTGCGTGATGGATTTGGAGATGGGGTTCTGCCAGATGCCCTATTAGCTGAGTGGCTTCAAGCCCCGGGAAGGGCTGCCCACATTGTGCCCACCTGTCTGGAAGCATACATTCTATCGGCATAGCATGTTTAGGATCATGACTAATAATAATTACACATGGCCCTCCCACTCTGGCATTTATGAGAAGTTGTCACTTTACTCCCACATTCCAAAAACATGCATGGCAGGTCAATGGAACACTCAAAATGTCTCACTCCTCTTTTAGGTTCTGACAGAGCCGAATAATGTTTTAGGATTCCAAAAATGCAGGCTCAGACAAAATGAGATTACAAAAATATTTATGAAAGAAAATCACACCGACAAGTTATGAAATGAGATTGCTGGTCCCAAGGTGCCAGGAAAAAACAATGCATGAAACCAAAAGCGTTCTCAAAGGCAAGGTTCAATAGAACACCGAAAATACTCAAACAAAACACCCAAAAGTCCAACAACACAAAAACAAAAAGCAATAACAGAAACACAAAAATACTTGCAAACAAGGATCTATGAACAATATAACAGCATCTATGAATGGTACCTAGAGGTCTTATTTAAAAAAAAAAAAAAAAATCACACTTGAAATACAACAGCAAGCAAGGTCAAGAATCTGACAAAGCATAGCACAACTCGGGGTCCTTAAATACACAGCCTAGCTTGATGGGGAAACGAGGCACAGGTGCACCTGCTGGAGCTGGAACACAATCAAGACAAAACACGACACCTGAGGTGTGAGTGTGAGCGCGGATGGTTGTTCGTCTATGTGTGCCATGCTATTGGCTGGCAATCAGTTCAGGGTGTCCCCCGCCTACTGCCCGAAGACAGCTTGGCAAATCTCCAGCACTCCCCACGACCCTTGTGAGGATGAGAAAATGGATGGATGGATGTTACTTTATAATGCCAACAAGTCATGCCAGTGAAACAAGGCTGATATGTGTTCATCAACACAAACAGTGAAAGATTTGTGAAATATTTGGCAATTAGAATGCATTCAAATCTTTTCAGCAGGTCATGACTTATAACAACAACAACAACATAAATAAGTACATTTTCCTTTGTAAATGAAAAACACTTCTTTCGCGCATCACACTGCTGTGCTCACACAAAGTTGTTACACATGATGATGTGACACACATTGCTATGAATTCATGACAGTTTAGTGCCCACATTTAAGTGAAGGTTTAATGCAATTTTACACTTTTAAACCATACTGGTCACACTGAAATTATGGGATGCATATATGCTCTATATTTGCTATATTTGTTTGAAGCTAAATAAACAGCATCTGAATTACACATCCCCCAACAAAAAAAAAACAATTTAGAATTGTTACAGTAACTTAATGCCACTTGGGGGCAGTAGACATTAAATGTCAATTTGTATAATCTATAAGCAAGGCAAAATAAATAAATAAATAAATAAATACATACATATATTTTTGTGCAGTGCTTATACGTAGATATACAAGTTGACATTTAATGTCTAAATTGAACCCATGGTTTCACATAAACAGGCTGTATGTAGTCAACGCTAGCACAGGTGGCAAAAGTCCCACTCAGGACCATTGTCACGGCCACTCCATGATGAAGTTGCCTTGCACCATCACTGCAACTGACCTCATCAAAGCTGTGCGACCCACACCGACCTCATCAACAATGCCTGACCCCCCACGACCTCATCAAAGGTGGACGCCCCGTGGAAACCTGAAGGGTGACGACAGCCCCGAAGAAAACTCACCACCCATCGGGGTAACAAAAGCACTGTAAATGCGGCGCGTCAAAGCCAGGCAGTCATCGACATCGTCATGCTCAATTCACCCAAGCCCGCAATCCCCCTTCGCGAGTTGCCCTGTGGACAATGGAGCTGTTAAGACCTCCAAACCCTCACAGCCACAATGTCCGCCCACGTCGGCTGGCAGCAGTGACAGAAAAGGGGTTGCAGGACGGGGAGAACTGCTGCACTGGATGGGACTCTTATTGAGCGTTTGAGCGATGAGCCAGGTCATCACATCTACCCACCTCATCCATCATGCCTCACAAACAGACACAAATGAAGAGGACACATTCCTGCCTCCGCTCCCACTACCACATTCAAGCCCGCTCTGGCCTTCTGTCCCCTCTATGGAAGCCAATGCCCGAGGATGAAAATAAAGAAATAAATACATGAAAAAGGAGCAGAGTTCAGGCTCTGGCTTGCTTTCGGAGGCCATGGGAGTGCCAGAATAAAATGCCAGGTGGTTCTCTGACCCATATGTGGAAAACCGTGTTGGTGCCGTAATTATGGGCACGGGAAGGGGGTTTATATGGGGTACCGTGAGGGAGGTTCCAAATGAACGAGTGAGTAAAACGTCTGTGGAAGAATAAAGAGCGGAAGGAAGACATGTCAATCCACATTGTAGTCCTTTATTTAGTTGTTCCTCCCACATTATTTGAATTGAAATGCGTAACAGTTACATTGTAAAAAGCATTAAAATAAAAGTACCACAACTTGCTGATTACTTTTTTAAAATTGATTACAAACAAAGACAAAACCAAAAATGTGGTCCCACAAAATGGGAGAATACATAAGAGAAATCTGTTTTATTTATTTATTTTTTTAAAGTTTGGCACAAGGGTTTAACATGAACTGAACGCCACACAAGCTTGCAGACAACTGTAGAAAATTTCAACACAAATCTTAGCCGACCAACCATGCGCATATGAACAAATGATACCCGGCTTGTTTTGTCTTTTAATGATTTCCTTCTATATACAGTTTTTTTTCTTGTTTTCTTTTCTTTTTTTTTTTTAAACAATTTAATCATTAATTGTCATTAAAAAAAACTAATCTATTCGTCAACCAGTTTCATCAAAAGAATTAGGAGTGAGTTGTATGTTTAATACTATCTGGCACTCAAATGGAATCTACATACCCCAATGAAGGCCCGGAGTGGAGTCTGCCATTGTTGCCCAGGCTCGGAGCAGTGCTATTCAGTAAACAAACTACAGTTTGCCAACAAATAAATACAATTATCAACATACGACAACATACAACAACACCAACAACACTAACAACATCAACAAAAAAAAAAAAAAGAATGAAAAAAAAAGAAATCATGATTGTCTAAAATGAATGAAGGTCAAGAATGAGTAGTTAACAACTAGCGTTCAGGCTATTTAGTGGTATTGTTGGCTGACTAGGATGAAATCAATGGTGTGGAAAAAGATAAATGCCCTTTAGAGAACAACATTTAACTTCAGCGCTGGCTACTTATTTCAGTTTAAAAAACAAAAACAAAACGTGTTTTCTTTTCATCCACTAAAATGCCAATCTATTACTACAGCGCTGGCTACTTATCTCAGTTAAAAAAAAAACCAAATCGTGTTTTCTTTTCATCCACTAAAATGCCAATCTATTCCTAACCTTTCACAGATAGTGCAGATGGGCGGGATGGAAGGCAGGAGAGAATAGATGATTGTGCAGACACACCGTGAATACAGATGGGGAACTGGTTTGATTTAGCATTACTAACAGGTACTTCTTTTAGAACTTCTATGACCAAGGTTGTTACCACCCTTCATTACATCAAGTGCATTTTTTTTTCAATTTTATTTTTTCAAAGTAACACGTGGACCCCGGGGATTTGAATTGCAATACAGTTTGAATATACATGATGTCATTCGAGACAGTGTTTTTGTTACAGTGATACATACTTTGCCTTTGAGACACAAGCGACGACATATATTCACCCGACTTTGTGTGAACTGGGCAGTGAACGCAGTCTATCCAAGATACATCAGCACATCTTCCATGTCCACCCAGCTGCCTTTGGTGTGCAAATGAAGAGAATAAATATGACTATTATTACTTTAGATTTATTATTTCCACCACAATCGCGTCATCCTGGTTAGGTGCCATACAAGGAAATCCATTTTTAAGGTCTCAGAGGGATATTTTTCTCTTTTGAAGTTGAGGTTTTCTGGGCTGGGGTCTGCAAGGACCCTGCTTTTGTACAAGGCGCTGCACTCAGCAGTCAGAAGGGCCCTGATTCTGCTTTGCAGACAGGAAGAATGCCCGGCAATGGGTTCCCAATTCCATGAGTCAGGGGTTGGGGGATGTAAAAGGTGAAAAGCAGGTGTCATCATACATGGGCGCTGGACTCAGCAGCGGCCCGAGCCAGACTGTGCCACATGGAGGCCGGCGTGTGGGTGGCGGGGTGGAGAGAGTCCTTTTCAGCCAGAGACAACATCATGGCGTATGCCTGGCGAAGGACAGAGATGAGCAGGTCATTGAGTGGCCGGACACAACACACACAATTTTGAAAGACAGCGATGATTAGTTACTCATTGACATATCTTGAAAGATATTTGGAAATATGCAGAGGTGGGCCTTCTGTCAGTACCGGGATCAAAGTTCAAAGTGCCGGACCGGTTCTCCTGGAGTCGTTCGAATTTTAAACTGATGCGTGAATAAATAATAGAATAAAATGCTTCCTAGTCAGCGCTTATTACGTATGCCGCATCTTCGACCTTAGTGTGCTGCCTAACTTTGGGTCCGATTCCTCAGCCTGCTACCACACAGGAAGGCCCGAGCCGGAATTGAACCCTGCACCTGTGCAAGGTGAGGCGTTCCTTCCAAAATGCTGTTACCTGTGACTTTGATTTCCGAAAAAGGGGCTGTTTGACTGCGTCATCCAGCGAGGCAGAGGCAAATGATTGGTCATCTTCATCACCTTCCCCATCGCTCATCTCACTCTCTTCAAGCTTGTGGATGTCTGGAAAGTGACGGATCTGATCCAATGCGGAGTAGCCACTCGGCTCTTCCTCGTCCTTATACCTGAAAACCACCCCGAAATATCTTCATGTCAAACATTGAAATTAAAAAACAGACACCGTTACACTATTAGCGTTACCTCATCGGAGAGATTTTACAGTTCTGGCTCGATTCATTTGTCCGACTGAAGTCCATTCCATCTTGTATGATGTCATCACTAATGTCGCTATTGGGCATCTCCTCTTGGGATTTATGCAGGGTGTTGCTGGGCTCTTCCCCATATTCATCAGCAGCAAGCTCCTCTGCTTCCTCGTCTTCCAAGTCATGTGACCCACGGCTGGCCATCTGGAGAGTTTTTTCTTCTTCAAATGCGTTGCCATTGACACTGTAGAGCAAGAATATAACACATTTATATGAATTATTTTTATGCCATATAATTTTTTTTTTGTGTGTATGTTTTTGAAATGTTCTTGCAACATTCCTCTGCTTCCATATGTAAAAAAGCACGATGGCTAGTGGCCTACTGGACAAAGCAGCGAAGCAGGACATGGCAGCTGGGACAGAGCAAAGCCGGAATCTCATTCGTCATTGAGGCTGCAGGGCCCCTCTGGGCACAGCAGCACCAACTTCATCATTGCAGCACTTAACCGGAGTGCTTAGTCTCTCTTCTTGTTTATCTTCACTACTATCTAGTAATCATCTAATAGGCAAAATATTTAGCTGACAGCCCCATTTGGAAGTTGAATTATGAATGCACTGCCAAGCGGTCCATTCTGCTCTGCTTGTGGAGGGAAAGAGAACCAGCTATACAAACTGCCAGAGTCTTAATTTTTCCTTCTCAGTGCCACAGGAAACCGCCATTTGCTAAATCACCCGGAACCATATTCAGACTGATTCACTAATTACACTCAGGGATGTCTTTCTGCAGATACATTAAAAAAAAAACAACTAAAAAAAACCTTGCACAAAGAGAGCTCAGAGAAAGAGAAATGCAGATCGGAAAGTAACACGTCATCACATAATTACTGTGCGTGTATCCGATACCTGACTTGATGGCAATGCAGTTAAGTGTGTGCAGACATAAAAGATATGTATCATCCTTTGTTCTTTATCAGACGTCGTTACCGCTTTGTGTTTTACATCAATCTTGAACCGGGACGGCGTAAGCTTGGGCCTGAAACGGTGGTATTTGTGTCGTATTGAGCTCACACGGCTCTGAATAGTGACTCCTGAAGAGCCAGCGAGAGCTCTGTGATTAAGCAAACAGATTCGCTAATTATGCTTTCAAACGTGGTAATTTGCTGGGGATAAAGTATCTATCAGAAGCAGTCAGAAGCGCACCATTTTGAAAGGAAACACAGGCCGACCTTGTGACCCCACCCCCTCTACCCTCTTCCTGTCGGCAGACATGTTGGTTCCAGATGTGGCGGGCTAACTGCTTCGCTCCCCCTTTGGGCTTCTCTTCCCGTCCTCCCGAGGCTCCTGCGCCTGCTCCTGCTCATGGAGGCCCAATCATCGAGCAGTCTACGAGATCTCTATCTGGCCGTACAATCGAGACTGCGATCACACCGACGGGAGGCGCGTGAAAACAAACTCTTGAGAGCCGAGCAGATTGCACAACCGTTATCTGACCTGATCGCAGCTCCAAGAATGTATTTGCATAATGCACAGACGGACTTGCATGCACAGGGACATCACCTGATTTAATGCATGAAAGAGCTGTGATGTCCTTAAATGTTGACACACATGATTGCACTCTCAACAGTACGCAATTACTAAGATGGGCTGGAGTGATAGTAAAATCCAAGTCTAAGACAGACAAACCGCTGGAGAACAATTTTCTGTCTTCAAGCCCTTACGTCCAGAAAAAAAATAGTAGTTCAGAAAATGGAGATGTTTATCTACCCTTCTTCAGAGGGGTCCGGCGATGTTTGGCTTTGGCCCGTGTTGCCGATGAAATTTCTTATTTCATTGAAGTAAGAGTCTTCTTTGTCGTCCAATATGGCGCTGCTACCGTCGAGTTCCGACTGCGGCGAAGACATTGCGGTGCCTGTGCAAAGAAACAAGGGAGAAACATGTTTTTCTCAGTGTCATTATTTTCTGGTACGGTTTGGAGGTTAATGCATGAGTCACGATGACACTCTTCAACCCAAATTACCATGCAGCTCCTTGAACATTATTTCTCGGGACAAACTGTTCCTGTTGACCACGGCTGTGAAACTCAATTTATGTGGGTGTTGCTGGAAAGTCTGGGAGTGTTTGAGCCGCATCAAGTATTCTACAAAAAAGGGGTTCTCTAATCTCCTCGGTACTTGGCGTACTCCTCAGCATGTCTACTTGAGTCACGATGTTTGATTTCTTGAGCGGCAACAACTTTCACTGTGCATTAAGACGTATTGGGAAGCCTTGCCAAAAAAACCAAAGAAACATTATGTGCCCTATTTTGCTAGAAATTGGCTGTTCTCGTCACCAACCTCTCTCTTCATAGCAGATATAAAAAAAATACACGAATGGACCTTGGTGACAGGATATCTTCCTTCCACTTGGAATTTCGTCATAAGCGGTCATGAGCCTGAGCTATGGTAGCTCATAAGTGCGATGGTACGGCGAAAAGTGGCCCCCGGGCCGTGAGTATGGGACCATGGCTGTCGGACATAAACTAAACACATAACAGTGTGTGACTGATGAGTGACTTCAATGTCACAGATTTAGACTCGGCATACACCAGACATCAGAAAGCTGCACAATGTAATGCTATGCAATAGAGCTGTTAAGATATCTGAAGAGGTTTTTCATTTTAGGTCAGAAATTTGCAATGTATGTACAGTACTGAGCATTTTTGTCACCTTTCAGTATGTCAATTAATGTGTGTGTGTGTGTGTGTGTGTGTGTGTGTGTGTGTGTGTGTGTGTGTGTGTGTGTGTGTGTGTGATTCTGATCAGTCAGAGACATTGAGCCCATCACAGATATGATAGTGTTATGTTATAGGTTATATGTTAATGATAAAATTAGCTCATTTCATAAATATGTTGTGCTCTTGTTGAGTTTGATGGCAGATTTACTGGAATTATTTCATTTTTCGTCTTTTAAGATTATTTCGCAGTGTGGGGGTGAATCGTGTAGGGATTCTTTCGGAGCATTCAAGCTCTCATTTGGAATAACAGATGAGGCCTCTCTGCTCCTTACCGGACAGGTTACCATTCTCGTGCTTCTTGAGGTGACGATCCAGGTTGGTTTGCTGACCAAAGCATCGATCACACAAGTGGCACTTAAAGGGCTTCTCCTTGTTGTGGATGTTGCGAATATGCCGTTGCAGGTTGGAAGAGATGCTGAAGGAGCGGTCGCAGTATTTACATCTGCAGAGAGAGAGAGAGAGAAAAAAAAAGCGTGTTAAGGACAAAACAAACACCAACCAAAAACATGACTTTGGAACTCTAGGTTTGTGTTGCAGCAATCATCTCTGATACAGAACCCACACACACACACACATACTCACACACACACACAGTCCGAGCAATTCCACAGATCCAGACATGATGGAGGAGCTTGTTGAAGGTGAAACAGAATTGCCTCTTATCTCCAGCCAGCTCAATAAAATTGCATTCTTCTCTCACTCAATAAGCACGCAACAGATTGTGTTCTATCCCAGCAAAATTAGCCGCCCTTGCCAAGTTTCTTCATGCAAAATTATACCAGAAGATTAGATCTTTTCTTCGGCTGGAATTAGTTCGCTGGATTGGCTCTCCCACAGGACTCCCCTGGTTATCAACATAACAAATGAGCATAAACAGCGGTCATCTTTAATGGCATGCCAGTGTGTGGAGTGGAGGCTATCAGGCTGGGGCAGTAGAGACCTCGCTCCCCTGTTGTGAAAAGGCCTCCTGCAAGCGTCGGGGCAACATTCCATCTCAGTAACTACAAAGCTGCCTTCTGGCGAGGGATTACTCATGATTTTAACAAGGTAAAGGTACTTGTATAAACAACAAATTAGTTTCATTGTTGGTTTTTCAGCAAGTGTAAATGCTAACGTAGTAGAGAGGGTGAATGTAAATATTTGGAGCATGATATGTCGGAAAGACAAGAATATGGATTTATGACTTATTGATTTATTGAAAAATCTCTCCGAAGATCACAATATTTGCCTCCTTCTTTTGCTCTTGGAAAATGTTGTCGCCTGGGTGACAGCACAGCATTTTTCAAGAGACAAATTATTTAGCAGTATCACAATTACTCCAGGGCGGCCCGGTGATCAAGAGGTTAGCGCGTCGACCTCACAGTGCAGAGGTATTCGATTCCAACTCTGGCCTCCCTGTGTGGAGTTCGCATGTTCTCCCAGGGCCTGCGTGGGTTTTCTCCGGGTACTCCGGTTTCCTCCCACATTCCCAAAAACATGCATGGCAGGCTGATTGAACACTCCGAATTGTCCCTTGGTGTGAGTGTGAGTGCGAATGGTTGTTAGTTTCTGTGTGCCCTGCGATTGGCTGGCAACCGGTTCAGAGTGTCCCCTGCCTATTACCCGAAGAGAGCTGGGATAGGCTCCAGCACGCCCCGTGACCCTTGTGAGGATTAAGCGGATCGGAAAATGGATGTCATTGCCTACTACTCATTCACACAATGGCGAGAGATATTGTTTTCACTGCCATTTTGTTTTCTTTCAGGACTACCCCAAAAAGTGACTTCCATGAAATACTGGGCTGGCGTGGCATATCTGCAAGGACCTGGGAAATTTGGGAAGGATCAAAGATCCAAGCACCAAAATGACTACACTTTCTACAGTTACGGTCTCCTTTCATTGACACCAAGGACAGCAGTGAGCAGCTAGATCCGGAGCTTGAGTGGCATCAAACACCAAACAAATAATAATGACTGTAAATGAAATCACAAAAGTGTCTTCCTTACCTATAAGGTTGCTCCCCTGTGTGAGTCCGAAGGTGGCGCGTCAAGTTGGCAGAACGTGGGAAGATTTTACCACAATATCTATTCAACATAAGAGAAAATAATACAGAAACCCTCTGTAAATCAAATGTAAATGTCAATCAAAATATGGTACAGGCTACGTTTTTGATTTCCACAGTATTTGAAATGGAATAATCCTTTGCTTAGTTGGTCTCTTTTAAGGGTGAATAAGAATCAGCAAAACTTCACCGTTTCTTCATGAGAGTAAACCTCCTGAATCTAGTCAAATAAGTATTGATAATCAATGCTGCAGTGCGTGTTGTGGTTACCTGCATGTATAGCGCTCCTTGCCTTTGCGGAGCAGCGTCTCCGGAAGCGCTGAAGGTGGAGCCCTGAAGTCAAACATGGAGGGGACAGAGCGCAGCAGATCGCCCGAGTCTGGCTTCAAGGAGCCAAAAGTTTCCAACTTCTCAGCCATGTTCTCAATAGCTGACATCTGAAGGAAAGCAACAGGAAGACGAGACCGGATCATTGTACAACTAAAAACTCCAGGAAATGCCATTCTGCTGGAATTTCATGTTCATGAACGGACTAAAGAGTCTGGCATTGATTTGATCAGGGTCTGAAAATTTCTCAGCAAAGAGTAACAAGATTTTCTTTGTTTCAGTATCCGGCAAATGATGATCAAAATGTTGCGATTAAAAAGTAATAAAAAAAATTGGG
Organism: Hippocampus comes; assembly: GCF_001891065.2. Classification (NCBI taxonomy): domain Eukaryota; kingdom Metazoa; phylum Chordata; class Actinopteri; order Syngnathiformes; family Syngnathidae; genus Hippocampus; species Hippocampus comes. The sequence goes on from NW_017805820.1 coordinate 2,733,544, forward strand.
CAACACCGAATGTGCAAGGTTTGTATATCCTACATTTGAAATAGGCACAATGAGAATTTGAGCCTCAATTTCATAGCCCACATTTACATTCCTGACATGCTCTGAGAAAGTTTTGAGTTTGTTCACACAACTCTCCCTTTCTCTCTCTCTCTCTCAGACAGACAACACCTCAACAGACAGACTCAGACACAAGGAAAGAATTAACGACTGGAGCCAATCTGCTAATGAAGTTGACCGGTTGGTTGCTTTCATCAGATATCCTCGGAAAAATTATGCCTTCTTGCCTACTCAGTATGTGGATATATGGATATAAGAAACTATTTCATGGTGGTTATAGTTGATTAATTGCCACCTGTGTGTGTGAAAATAGATGTCTGTGTGTGAGCGAGAAGAATGTATTTGTAATGCATGTGAGGGAGCAGAGTGTGTGCGTGCTTACCGAAACGAGTGTTGCCCGCGAGTTTGATTCTACGTGCCAAGTGTGTATCTGCGTGTTGTCAGATCCATGTCGGGTGTGTGTTTGTGTTTGTGTGTGGAGTGATTCATGTCCACTGCTGGGCAGTAAACCATTCCGTGCACAATGCGGGCAGACAGCACATTCGTCAATATGAAAGATGTTGACATTGCTGATCAAGGGCCAGACATGGGTAATAATGATATCGCTGTGCTGAAAGGGGCGGAGTGGGGGAGGGGCAGAGCTGCAAGGGGGGCGAAGGGGGCGACAGAGGGGTGGTGGTCCCAGTAGAGCACTGGGCCTGACAGGCCATCCCACGCACACACATGCGCACACTCTCGCATGCTCGCGCACACATCCCGCTTGCACATGAAATGCATGCACACGCGCACACTTTTTTTTTTTTTTTTTCTTCTTTTCCAATGGGGCCACAAAAATTTGCATTGTTTTACGCGTATTGAATTTTCAGCTTGTTCTTATTTCATCAAGGCAACAAATCAGCGGTGATTCGGGTCCTCTACGGGAGCACCGCTTCGACTCTGACATTCCATCTCCTGTTTTCAGCCCCTGTTACACTCAGGCTTCACGCCAAGATGGAGTAAATGGCGAGCAGAGAGGTGAAGAGGTTCTGAGAGGAAGCACGATGAAGGACAAGATGATAGGAGGGATAGAAAAAAAAATAAAATGATAGAAAGACGAAAAGAAAGACTATCGTTTGAGAGAAACTCATGGATGACCGTGCGTAGAGACGTGTTGAAAGCAAGTGACGGCTGAGTACAAAATTCCCGATGCAGTCGACATTCTCAATGTGGGAGGATGCGGATTGTCAAGTTTGGTAGATTTTGATTCGAACCGTTATTGTAATTGTAGTTTGCAACGGCTATGCATCATGGTATAATGTTTGGTCTTGGGAATGTCTCCATGCTGAGACGAATAAAGGTTTTCTTACTCTTATTCTTATGTTGATCACCTTGTTTATATGTTTACCACCAAAATATCTTCAAAAAAATTTTGTGATATGATGCAGTCATACACTCCTGCAACTACAAATTTGCCAATCATAAATGATCAATCATAATTTACGACACTGTCTTAATAGAGCTCTATTTAAAGTATACAGTCTTTATTCATTTACATTTCATTCGTGACTCGTCATATCTGATTCTCTAAGGATGTCTGAAAAGTTACAAAGCATGAACCACAGATTGCACTTCAATGATGGATGTGTACGTTTTATGGATTAGGTTGATGAAGTCTATTTGGCTATGTCACAGTGCCTTGTCTGTGTGAAATGTTTAAGCTACTTAATGTCAAGAAGAGACCAGACTGCGCTCTGAGGTAATTTTCCCAAGGTCATACACTCTACTCTTTTGTATAACAGGCCCCTTTGCACATACTTTTGAACACACACAGACGCACACCTCATGAAAACCCCTTTTCATTTTCCCCAAGGCAGTGTGTAAGCATTTGTGAACTTGCTTGTTGCTGTAGCGTCGCAGTGGGACCAGTGGTTGATTGGCTATCTTCAGAAGTCGGTGATGCTGCGAGGGCCTAATTAGCGAGATGCATTCTCAATTGTTGATCTTTATCAGCAACCAGATGTTTGGCGAGAGAAACAAGCTCAACCCTCGACCCCCCCCCCCCACCCCACACTCCACGGGGGTGTCCCAAAGAGACTGTTACCCTTGGACACATGTAAAGCATACAGTTCCGTCTAAACAACTACCTTCAATAAAATCTCCACTGCCCCTCCGTTCCCTCTCCCTTTCATGATCATATGCAATAGATGCGCTTCGTTATCTGTACAAAAAAAAGCATACTATATGTTCAAAAGTGGTTGGTTTGGGTATATTGATGGAAAGTGCCTCTCCAGCCTCCATTTTTGAATTAGACTACCCGTTTTTCACCCTGTGCATCCGACACCAGACTGACCCTCGTTTTCTGCCCTGTGATCTCTTGTGCAAATTACCCATGAAGTTGATTGCTCAGTATGCATTTCTACTGGGCTCCTCACTACAGTATGACAAAGTAGCCCAACATGTTGTTTTGCTACACTTACAACTTAAGTATAAGCTTGACAATATAAGAAAGAAAAACAACACTGTGAAGTGAGCTGAATGAGATCTTTTTGTGAGGTGGCTTACATCCCCTACATCTTTTTAAAATATATTATTTTTATTATCCATCCATCCATCCATCCATTTTCTGATCCGCTTTATCCTCACAAGGGTAGTGGGGGGTGCCGGAGCCTATCCCAGCCATCTTTGGGCAGTAGGCGGGGGACACCCTGAACTGTTTGCCAGCCAATCGCAGGGCACACAGAGACGAATAACCATCCGCGCTCACACTCACATCTAGGGACAATTTAGAGTGTTCCATTAACCTGCCATTCATGTTTTTAGAATGTCGGAGGAAATCGGAGTATTTGGAGAAAACCCACGCAGGCCTGGGGAGAGCATGCAAAATGCCACACAGGGAGGCTGGACCTGGAATTGAACCCGATACCTCTGCACTGTGAGGTCAATGTATAATAATAATAATAATAATAATAATTATTATTATTATTATTATTATTATTATTATTATTATTAAGTGATCAACATATTGCCACGGTTGTTTTTCCAGCGAATAAAAGTTTTACAATGACTAAAGTTTTGGCCTGAAACTGATCAATTCTGTCCCATTAACTGAATCAGAATCCAAATCTGAATCATCTTTATTGGCCAAGTATGTAGAACACACAAGAAATTTGTCTCCTGTGGGGAAACATTTCCTCGAAATCGGAAGTGGACTAGTTGCGCAGAACAAATTGTTTTGGTCTTCCATTGTAATGCCAATTTCCCACAATAGTGTGAGAGGAGCAGAGAAATCCAGAGTTTCAAGGTGCTGTGACTCATTAGTACCTCTTGAGGAATTAAGTGTTGCAACAAGATCGTAAAAAACAATGTTATTTAAAAAACAAACAAAAAAAAACCCTACGCTCTTATGGTGTACATGAATTACTGAGGAAAAATTATATATACATATATCTTACCCAAGTGCTCTGATCTGGCAAACGAAACTGAAGGGAGAAAAGAAAAAAAAAGTCAGAAAGCAGCAGCAATCAATGTCTACACTATACAAAACATGGGTCAAAGATTTTAACTATAAAGGAGCAATGAGCTGCCTAACTCCAAAGTTACGGCGGCGGAATTGTAGATGGCTCTCATAGTTCCGAACACTTCCCCGTGCGCAATAAAAATATTACAATAGCAGCCAGAATGTAATATGAGCCCAAATTGCTTTGCAATAAAATATCCTGCCAGGAAGTAAAAAGCTGAATCACAAAAAGGTTAAAAAATAAAAAGAATATCGTCTTTCAGATGTTCTTCGTTTGACTTAATATATGGCCGAGACGTGAGTCAGGTGACTGAGCGCAATGCCACTCAAAAGTATATAAAAGGGCCCCTCGCCTGGTCTGACTTGGACCTACACTAGTCTGGGGTTTCTGGGAATGATTTGTGTGTCCAGACATCATAAAGTCATAAAGATGGCCTAAGCACTCTGTTAGTGTTTCTACTGATAGGACACCTCATTAAGGCATGTGGGACGACCATGTGGTCGTTGCAGGCTAGGCCTTTGCCACAGTCTGGACAGAGGACATAAATCAGGCAAATGAAACAGCCTGTAAAAACCAGACCTGAAATGGAGAAAAAGGGGGAACAGAATCATATGCCTGAGAGAGTGCTGTTTTCACTTTCCGAGGCCGTTCTCACCCACAACAGAGACTGATTAAATGAATGTAGTTCAATACATATACAAGGCTTGATTTTTTTTTTCTTCACTGCTGAGCACTTTTGTCAATCAATTACCTTGTTTGAGGAGCAACTTTCTAACTTTGTGGAGCAATTTTTTTTTTTTTGCAGGTCAATCATCTGAAGCAACGGTTTTATTAAACAATAAAAATCTGACAATATAATGAATGAACTTTTTTTTTTCTTAAATTCACATTGTGTATAGCAGTGACCATTATTTACTGGTCTGGTTCCTTCTGTCAGAAATTATCTTCCCTCTTTTTTCTGAGGAGAATGACATTGCTCCAAAGCAGGCTCTAAGCACTTTATACACAAATATACACACAGATCGGTTCCAGGTCCCATTCCACGTTGATGGCACAGTCCGAACATACCTGAGGGTGGAAAAGGAAGCCCGGAGCTTGCCGCAAGTACTTGTCTTTCAGCGTCTCAAACGGATCACTCATTCTCCTCTTCTCAACCCTGCTAATAGTAGATTTCGATCAGCTCGTAACACACAAGTACGGTATTTGAAGGTTGCAAATCAAAGACAAACGAGTCAAATACTCCAACTGTAGCTTGCTGCTGTTCATTTGTCAGCTGTGTAAGATTTTTCACGACAGCACATTTATGGTAAAGTCTAAAGTGAAGCAACAAGAGGTAGCATTTTCTTTGGGTTTACGTAATTTTACACAATTAAGTTTGCAATGTTTCTGTGCCTTCAAAATTCCAGACCAATCCTGCTTTCGAGTTAACTTCGACACTGTTAAAATCTTGATCGGACTTGCATTTCTCTGTCCATGGGATGATGGAAGAATACCAATATCACATGGTACAAAGCTGTGGGCCGATTGGTATGGATGGATGCTCGACATTGCTATGCGATGTTTATTTTGGTGCCTTTTACAAATTTGTAAAATGAAAATGCAGAGGTTGTACTGTGCCAAGTTGAATCAAATCACGGTTCTTGGTAGGAACGTGTCTTGGGACAAAACCACTGGGAATAACAATACCTGTAGATGGGATCCATGAAGAAAGGAGTCGGCCTGGCATGTTGTAACGAGGAGTCGGGCTTTGGTGTTACCAAAACTGCCTTCTCATCTTGATGACCCTCACACATTTTTTCCTCTTCTTCCCTTGCACTGCATCCACGGCCCCTGGTCCCTAGGCTGAGGTCCAAAGGCTGATCCTGACCGGTAAACTGGGAGGCTTCGAGTTTGGAAGGCTCAAACGGGGGCGATTTCTCTTTTCGTTTGGTGGTGAGGTCAAACGGTGTCTCCGATGACGATTTGCTCTGAGCCTTTTTGCAATCGTCTGCCTGCAACTGCGGCCCACTCTTCAGCACGTGAGCTCTGACATCTCTGTCTTGAACAGGATAAACTGGCGGAGAGAAAGTTGTGAAGAAAGGTAAAGGGAACATCGAGGGATAGGGCAGTGAGCCGACTTTTTTGTCTTGCAGGCCAGCTAGGCCCGTCGAGCCGAAGTACTTCTCAGCTATGGAGGCAATGGCCTTAATAGAGTCATTTACAGCCCCTGTAACGGCCGTGTGCTCGTCCAGTGAGGAAGGGATAAGCGAAGGTCCGGCAAAGTTTTTATCAGCACCGCTGCTTGTCAGGCTTAGACTTTGGGGGCTTCCATCACGAGCCTTCAGTTTGAGGCTTTTGCCATTTTCCCGCACAGCCCCCCTATCTCGCTCAGTGTCCATATCACTTTCGAGCTCGGAGCTTGACATACTCTCTAGATCGCTTCCACTGGGTGTGCTGACTTCATCCAGATCACTGCTTTCAGATTGGTCACTTTGCTTGTTGCGTTGCTTTGTGGAGGACAGTGAGCTTTGATTGCGTAGGTCTGAAGCTGTGGTCTGACTTTCAGGAACACTGTTGTCCTTCCGAAGCGCCTTAAGGAGCTCTCTGGACTCCTGAGCTCCAGGGCTAGGTGGCAGCAGTGGATTCCTACTGAGCTCTGCACCGTGCCCGGCAACAGCAGCGTGAGCGGGTTGCCTAACCGGCGAATGAGTGGCTGGAATTAGTGGTGGGCGGTGATAGATACCAGAAGGGAAAAGACCCGGGAAGCTGAATGGGAAGGCTGGCGCGGCAGGGAACGTAAGCCCACCATGATGGCGGCTCGTTCCAAAGTAATCAACCAATCCGGCACTGCTGTGGCCCATCGCCAAAGCTGACTTGTCCAAGCCAGGGCCGCCGGGGAGTGGCATACTTTGAGCAAATATTCCTCCTGTCGTGAAATGGTTCTTTCCCTCACAGAAGCGTCGATGCTTGTTCAAGGAAGAGGTGGTGCTGAACATCTGCCCACAGTCCTTGCACTTGATCTGCGTTCTGCAGTCAGCGTGCATGCGTTTGTGACGACACAGGTTTGAGAATTGGGTGTAGGACTTATGGCACACTTCACCTGCAGGGGCACACAGAAGTAAACAAAGAGGGTTTCACAACGCGACGCAGAGACGCACAAAGTACCGACAAGAACATCACACAATACATTTCTACTTAACATGTGACACAGAGGAAATGCAATGTGAAACGCTTGTGTTCCCATCAATATTATGACAATGGTTTCCATCAAAATGAGGAGGAGAGGTGTGTCCAGATCCTGGTATTGTAACAGGATGACAGTGTGAGTAGGTTGTTGCCGCTCATCACCTGCACATCAGAAATAGTTCCCAGGCATCCCTCGACTCATTGTGTCCCAGGGATTCCATAAACAATTACATATACACACACACACACACACACACACACACACACACACACACACACACACACACACACACACACACACACACAGTCACACAACAAAACAACACAGACAAACTAAGTCACAGAGAAGGACACACAAAGGAATGCAAGAGTACTGACACACGCACACACACACACACACACACACACACACACACACACACACACACACACACACACACACACACACACATTCTTAGGCGTATGAAGTACAATGGCTCTATTTTAAGTTTGTGAAGGAAGCAGAGTTGAATGAATCCTATCCTGCAGTCTGGTTCCCAGGACAGGTCCCACGTCCTATACTGCCCCCCACCCCACTTGCCTACCCTGAGTCTCTCCCATCACCCTTTCAGGTCCCTCACCTTGTCCCCAAGCTCGGTCCCTGTCATCCTGTACAGTGGGCAACCTTCCCACAGCACTCAAGTGCTTTTGTGACACCATCTGACCCTAAGAGATGGACAGTGACCATACCCAGTATAGAGACCATCTTACTAGTCTATCAACATATTTACCACCTACCCTACTCTTTACTGTAATTCACATCAGGGTTGTAAATAAATACTTGAATTGCAATCGTCGTTCCTTTTGCAATAGTTTTCATGAAGCCATAAATGGGAGTTGACTACATTTGCCACTGTTTGAAAACAAAATCAGTTATCATGCCGATCAACACTATATTGATGTCAGAACCCAATTTGTTTTAGAAACAGATGTTACATATATGGGGCAGGAGCCTATCCAAACCTCTTGGGTTTTTTCCGGGTCCTCCCACATTCCAAAAACATGCACGGTAGGTTAATTGATCACTCTAAAATTGTCCATAGGTGTGAGTGTGAACACTTGTTTGTCTTTGTGCGCCCTGCAATTGGCCGGCAACCAGATCAGGGTGTACCCCGCCTACTGCTTCAGCACAGCTAACTACATCGATAGGCATTGGACTGGTGTACATCAATGCTGGCTGCACATCGACATTGAATTGTATCATTCCAAAAAAGCGATACAGTACATCGCTTTGTGTCAAATTGTCAGGCCTGATACCGATTCGATACATATCTTATCGGTCAAAAAACATATCATTATTCGTTTCAGCCCTACTAGCCTGCGCACCCACGACATGTTAACATGCTTAATTGAAAAGGAGAGTAGAATCTCTTATGTGGACTGATTTTCATATGCTGGCATGTGGCAGGTCAGGGAAATAGAAGAGGCAAGAGGTGAAGGTCATAATGCTTTAGGGAAAGGAGAGTGTGAAAGGTCAAAATGTGTCTTGCTGGGGTATGCAAGAGGGAAAAAGTGTGATTGTGTGTGTGAGTGAGCATGTGTGTGCGTGTGTGTGAGTATTTGTGTGCATGCGTGCAAGAGTTTGTGTGTGTCAGACTAGGTCACTTGGATAAGACCGAGTGTAAGTGGCTCCAATTACATGCTTGTCAAATAATCATCGTTGTGTTTGCTCTTGACTTCTAGTAAATGATGTCACAATTCTTAATATTCCCTCCTTTATTTACTCTGGAACATTAGGTTTGAAACTGTATGAAAAGCTGAAAACAAGAATTCCCAAGAACACGTTTTCTAGTCACACAAGCATGTTATTTTTGTTATTATTATAATGTACTGAGTAGACTTACATAGGTAGGGTCTTAGTGACTTACACATGAAGGGCTTGACACTGCTGTGGATGTGCTTATGCTGCTTTAGGCCCGAAGACGTTGCAAACGTCTTGCCACAGTCGGAGCAGGCGTGGGCCCGCGCCCCGACGTGCTGCGAGCGGATGTGCCTCTGCAGGTTACTAGGGTCTGTGAACACCTGCTGGGGAAGGAACCACACAGATACACAGAAGGTGTTACTATCGACCAAAGAAACACAAAGTAGTCCACACAGAAATCAAAGCGAGAAAGTGGCTGAACCATCACATTTTCCCCCCAAAAGTCATCACTTTACCTTTGAGCAGTTTTCACATTCATGGTGCTTGCCACTGTCATGTGACATCTGGTGTCGGATCAGGTTTGATTTCCAGTTAAAAGCCTTGGGACATTGGTCGCACTTGTATTCTCTCTCCTCAGAGTGGGACAGAATGTGAGCCTCGAGGCTGCAGGAAGCACAGATAAAAAACAGAACAATGAGAAAGAGATGGAGAAAAAAACAGCTGATTCTCTGGGAAAGTGTGTGTGTGCCTGATCTGTCACCAAATTCACCAAGAATATAATTTAAATATGCCCCTTTGAATCAGTCTGATTGCATGCTGAGCAAGTGCGATGATCTTCCAGAGCATTACTATCATCGGTACAAAAGTAGTCAAAAACATTGAAATCATGTTTCGACTCAGTGTTTGAAGTGAATAATAGCGTACAGTACATGTCGAGACTAAGTTGTATATTTTGTTACGGGATCAAAAAAAAAATCTGTTGGCAACGGCAAAGCCGACCCTGTTCACATTTGTCATTTAACATTTATTATTCTGGCTTACTCCGCACGCGGAATGATGGGGACAAATGACCAATCAATCAGTCACACGAAGGAACACTCACACTACAACAACACAAGCGCAGGTCGTATAGAAGTCACCTTTGGATATCCGGGAAGACCTGATCACACTCTTTACACTCATGAAAGTCATGAGACATGTGGAGAGGTCGCAGGTCTTGAGGTTCCTGGGCATTGATGTCACTGTCCTCTGCTAGACACAAACAACAAGTTAAATACAATTCACATTCCAGGAAATAGTCAGAGTATCGACGAGAAGGAAGTCTGGGCATCTAAAGAAGAGCAAAAAAAAAACAATCCAAACCTGCATCATGGAAGGATGAGGGGGGCATCCCGCACTGCTGCATCTGGTGGTCCAGCAGTTGGCTGCGGGACTCAAAGTGCTGGTCACAGTCTTCACAGCGGTACTGCCTCTCCTCTGCAAAGCGGGAGGGGTGAACATGAGAAAATTGTTGAAGAAAACGTCTTGTGCAAGTTGTCCCAGTGAGCAACATTGTGTACTGTATACATGTGTGATGCTGACCGTGAATATCAGGAGCCATGGAAGTATCACATGAATACTCTTCTGCCTTCATGAAAAGTAGGAGCTCCTCACCGGGGAAAATATCTCGAGTGACTTTGTAGAAGATCTAAAAGACATCCACAAATACGTTGTGTATTATGTCGCAGCTCAAACAAATGCAGCCAACAATGTATTTTCTCACACCGGTGTAAACACGTCACCATAAAATGTGGACACACATCGCGAGACACGGGTACAGAAAATGGAAAGTCGATCCGTGAAACGGATCGATCGTGGAAAAACAGGGCTTTTGAGAAGCAAAGGCAAATTGTTTTGAAATCTGAGCAAAACTGAGGTCGACCGACATCTTCCGATGGCATGCATTCGACTTTAGAGGTTGAGAGGGACCTATGGATATGTAACAAAGAACGTAAGAAAGGGATGCGGTCCAAAGTCCGATCGGAGTAACAATTTGAAGCCTTTGACCTTTTCACATTTGTGTTCCCATTTGTGTTATTTTAGTGGTTTATAAGTGGTGGCGCAATTTCAGGCCTTTTTTCAGTCAACACGAGTGTGATGAAAGTCAAGTGTACTGCAACTACTGGTAGGTACTTATTACATCATTGATATTTTTTTGTGCAGTACCATTAAAAAAAAAACAACACACACACACACACACACACTAGAGTATGGAATGCAGCAAGCAACCATAAAACACAGTCAGGATAGTGACTAGTCGATGTTAGTCTTTGAATGTCATTTTGAAGTGGTAAAGCCGACTAGTCTGGACAACCCCAACTGACTAAATACTTCTGCATGAGCCTCTGAATTTTGTGGTAGTGTGGCAGTAAAAGTATTTCCACAGGCACAAGCAGAGGCACACTTGAGGAATTCCCCTCACGGCTCCACCTCTTCCCTGTTGGCTACCACAGACAAACAGCAAAACCCTCACACACACAAACAAACAGGCAAAGGCTCACTGCAGAACAGAAGACCCGCTGTTTGATCTAAAGGGTCATCAGTAGCAGATCAAAACCACACACACACACACACACACACACACACACACACACACACACACACACAATCATTGACTGCCACTGGTTTAAATTAGCAGGTTATTGTAGAGATTAGATAACCGGGGTGGTGGAGTTCACAGTGACAAAGACCCAGCAAAGCATTAAGGCGGCCATTTACACCACACACTCCCATTCTGATGTGTTAATATTTTTCTTCAAATCCCAGAAGCTTTGAATAAAACCAATTACGTCCGAGAATGGCAAACCATTTATCTGATCTTTCTGCGAAGCTTCTTTCCCCAGCAAAGGGCACAACCACAAGTACATGATCCAACTGGTTTCCTTGAAACCATTACTTCTTAGCCACGTTATTAGCACGTACTCTCAGGTCACACCCTGGTGACTCCTTTGCGCTCAATTGATTGGTGAGCTATTAGGCAGAGCTTTCATGTTGTAAAAGGTCACAAATGCAAATGAAAAATGCTGGTCTGGATGCGCACAGTCGAAATGACAAGCAATTTTGACATCTTGAATAGCAACATTTAGAAGCATCAAATTTACAATTTTTATATTATTATTATTATTATTATTATTATCATTATTATTATTTGGAGGGACGCTAATGCAATGAAGAGGTACTATTATATGACAAGAAATTCTTGCTGTGGTCTGTTTTGGACCCACAAGAATTTCAAGCATTTTAATTGGTATTATGCTGCTCACTTCCATACCTCACCCAAAACGGCAACGTAAAAAAGATAGCAACGTGATATTTCAGCATCTTGCCCCATCAAAGTAGATGAACAGGTTTGATGTTTGGAAATGCTATTGCAGTCTGCTGTTGGAAGCTACAAAATGAAACTTTCGGGTAGCAGTCATACGTCAAGAAAGATTGCTCAGAATAAGGCAGCGAGCTGTTTACTTTGTTGTCCACACGGAACGAATGTTCAGTGTATGAGTCTCTAGTTGGTTGAAGGTAGAGAACAGATTTCCTGCCTCATTCCTACAGGATTTTTTTTAAATTTGGGAATGATCAATGACTACATATTACATACGCATGTCTTGAAGGCCAAATGATATAACAGAGGCATGCAGATTTATCATTTAAGAAAATAAATCAAGATTTACTGAAAGAGGTTGTCATTGACGATGCCTATGCATATTTCTAGAAATGTAAAATCGTGTATGTATGTTGATATACGTTCAACCATCTGAGCATTTCTTAACCTTGCTTACCCCGACATCTGGAAACTGTTAATTTGAATTCGGTCTTGTATAACACGCATAGTAAGTGCGGTTGTGAGGTGTTTTGTGATTGTCGCTGCTTTTTTGTTGCGTTTTTGTGAGGGTATACTGCAATGTGAAAATAACAGTGGGGGTTGAGTAGCAAAGGAGTCAGCCAAAGCTAATGAGGACCAATCAAGTGAAACAAAATTAAATACTGGGAAACTTTATTTGTGCATGTTTTATGGAGGTTGGAAAAAAAAAACATTATTATCAGCAGGAACGCAATCAAAGGTTTCAAAACATTTTCATGTATTTTATTCTGTTAAGAGATTTTTGTTCACTTCTTGTCTCATTGATTTATAATTATTTGATCGTTTCATCTCGGCGTGACTGGCAATCATTGTGAAATGCTTCAACGTGCCGGCCTAATACTGAGTTATAATCAATAGGCTGAATGAGATAAAGGGCAGACTCAGACTGGGCCATTCGAACCATGTCGAACTTTAACGTCAGTACGATCGCGGGCGAGCTGGAGCCTTGCTTTGAGCATGAGGCAGTTTACTGTATACTGTGGACTGGTTTCCAGTCAATCAATCGCAGGCTACATATAGATGGACACAACTCCCATCATCCTAAATAACTGGCAAGGAGCAACCACATGACAGTAATTTTACGACACGTGTGCATTGCAAGCAAGTTGGAAAACCGGGCCTACTTTTCTAAGCCTGCCAGAGAAAGGGATGTGTCCTGTTCTTTTGATGCCAAACGTACAAGACTAGGTGTGAGATGGGCTTAAGGAAAGCACCCATGTTGGTCAGAGAGTACACACTGACATTTATATGTCTTTGTAGTGTCTTGTGAAATGTTCTTCAACAAGGCGGATGATGATAATTACATTAATAATCCACTTGCCACCCAGTTCTGTCTGTAGACCGAGGACAGCCGGCACGAGCTTTTTAAGCACTAATTACCCACATTATCTTAATGACAAACCACAATGGTTGGGGAGTTTTTCTGCAGACTGCCTTGTTTGATGCATCAGCAAAGCAACGGGAACATCAAGAGAGTGCCGGCATTACGGGGTAGAATGGAAAAGGGCTGTCACTGAACGCACACAGGATGTGAAAGGTTAATGATAAAGATTAATTAGCATGCCCGTTCATCGTTGCTCTTACTGTAAAAGTTAAAGAATGTTACTATTTTGTCGAGAAAAAAAAAAGTCTCCAGTAGTCTTTTATGTGGCGTGACGATAATATTGAGTGAACTTCAGAATTCAGTGGCTAACTCATTTCTGTTCAATTCCAATTGAAATAAAGGGATTCAAAAATAGTTTCCAGAGGTTGGTGGTTCGATCCCTGGCCATTGCGACCATGTCGAAGTGTCCTTGAGCTACTTCTTGAACCCCCCCCCCCCGCCCCCAGTTGCTCCTGATGCTGCGTAATCAGTCGGTGAATGTGGTATCAGTGCAAAACGCTTTGAGTACCCGAGGCAGAAAAGCGCTCTATAAGTGACAGCCCATTTGCATCATGGATAGGCAAAATAATAATGACATAACTGATTGTTAAGAATTCAGTATTTGTTGTTCATCTTGATGAAATTCACGCATGCAAAGTTTTGTGCCTTACTTGTCTTAAACCAACAAGTGGAATTGATTTAGTCAGACAATTTTTGTGGGAAAAAAAGACTAGTTTTGAAAATTAATACATTTTTCCACATTTAATCATACACATTTTGTCCAATGGCCTCCTTAATTAGCACTGAGCGCTATTGTAAGGCATTTGTAATTTCATCATTAGTTTTGAGACAGGATTCGAGAACCTTGATTCTCAGAATGCTTGCCATTTCACCTCAGTTATAAAACTACAATCTTTGCATTTATTCCTCTCTGAATTTGTACAAATTATTTTGCACAGGTAGGTTTTGTTTAGGTCATCATCTTATGCTGTAGAATGTTCGAGTGTTGCTGATGATGATGAAATAGAGTGTTTTTCAAAGTCCTCTGAAGAGGATTTAACACAACCGATTCATTATAGCATGAAGTGAAGAGTGTGAAAGGGAAAAAAAAAACTGTTTCTCCAACGAGACAAAACACGCTATTTCCCCTTCTCTCCTTACTCATTCCTTCCTCACTCACACACTCACCCCCTCTGAGATTTGCTCATAAAGTTTTATGGTAAACAGAACTGGGTCAGAAATAAGAGGATGGAGGCCAGTTTTACTTTCACATTGGAAGGGCTGAATTGGAGCTTACGAGTGAGCCATAATGACCAACACACCTGGAAATTGCTGAGGTTGTATGACATTGCCGTCATATAAATCACGCGGCAAATCATCTCCGTTAAAAGTACTGCACTGGATTGGTTTAAATCCACTTCTCAGAAGAGGTTTTGCTGCAGTTTACACTTGAGGGAGCCCACTCTGTTTCGTCTGGTGGAGCATGTGTGCGTGTGTTTTCAAGCTGAGTTCATACTCAGCACTTCTCTGCGGTTGTAAAAAAAAACCTGTTGGGACTCAGGTAAGGCACAAGTTCCCGTTTGCCCCGAATGAACCATTTCCAGTCTTAACGTAGATGCTCGGATACACCGGCACACGTGCGCATTGCCACAGATGCAACGAGCCACACTTTGCACACACACTCAAACCGGAATGTGTGAACGGAGACTGAAAAAGCACAATCAAAAAGCCCTCATGAGCGCACGCGGTAGCAAAAAATGACAGGGGCTTTGCAAGACCACCCCACATTTAGTCTATTCAATTTGAGCACACAGACAGGCATTGTGAGCCGCTACAGTGTGTTTTCAAAAACATCAATGCTGGCCGGAAGGCTTAAAGACGGCACATTGTACTGCGCTGTGACAGTGTGTAATAGTTAACAATCACCTCATCACAGCCATGTCCGAGACCTGTCGGAACCTTACACAAGCACCAGAGCAGAACCACCGTGTTGACAGCAAGTCACACCTCGCGCACGGTTCTCTCTGCTTGTTTGTCTCCCTGTCACTTTGAAAACACAGAGGCCAAGTGATTCCAGACGTTTGGTGTCTTTCAAGAGAACAGGGGGGGCGACCTCGAGGGATACTTATCCTCTTAAGAAAAGTGAGAAGAGGGGTGACAGAGGAGTCGCTGATTTGTTCAGGAAAGTCCTTTTCAGTTGTTCACCTAAAGGCTCCATTATACCAAGCATACCTGACACATCCTTTTCCTTTCAATTTTGTTACAGGACTCTGCGGATCCACCCTGACCATTGCTCAAATGACCAGAGATCATCTCCAACACAGCCATACCAAAGGAAAAAAAAAATCTGAGAGATTTGTTTGTTTGTTTGCATTTTCTTGGTTCTTGGAGCAGAGAGGTGGGTGCCATCATTTGGATTCTGAAAAGTGCAATGTTTCAAAATCCACATCTTGATCCAGACCACTAAACTTCAATGGGCTCAACACAGCTGCACAGTTATGTAAAAATAAATAAATAAATACATAAATAAAATAAATGTATTTTAAGCGTAATCTTGCTTCCTGCATCGGGATTCGCATTTCCATTTTTGCCATCAAAACCACTGTTGTGAAAAGGTGGCCTATGACTTTTTCATAACACCGTGACTCACTTTGTGATCTACTTACTGTTCATCCTTTCCTTACAGACAATTTTTCCCTCTCTTTAGTGACTCCTCACTGAGAGGTAATGACAGGCATGGGGCTTAAATTCCATTTTTTTTTTTTTTTTTTGCACGGGTCACGCCATGGAATGTGCTACACGCGTGTCAAGTAAAGTTTAGTCTCTTGTCCACCACCTTCTATGAAGGGATGACTGAGTGGGATTAGTGAGGTGAACAGACCCCCATGTGGGCAGCACGCACCTCTGGCCACAGCCAGGTGAGCAGCAAAAGACGGTGACATTCCTGACATATCTAAGAGTTTATATCGCCAGCGTGACAGGGAAGTGTGGGGAAATATCATCTCGACAGGCCGCCTCTGATCCTGCCCTGTGGTCCTCGCACGGCAGAAGCCAGCACACAATTACAGAATGAAAACACATGCTGATAACGTAGAGTGTCTGCAGTACACCGCATTGTGTGTGTGCGTGTGTGAGAGAAGTGAGAGCAGGGTGGGCCACGCAGTCGCACATGGGACTATCTGACTTGAATCACAATAACACCTTTTTAAGACAACAACAACAAGCAGGACGGAGAGGTGAAAATACAGCAAGACTTTCATCCGACAGTTGAAAAAGATGCTAAAAATGTAGCGTGATTACAATTGTACTTCATTTAACCACTAAGTGGGATTCGTCCATGGGCACAATCATCATTTGGGAATTCAAAATAATAACACCTCCCCCCCATTTCTCATCAGAAAATCCAGTCTGCATTTCTCCAGGACAAGCTGCATATGTCTCCACTTACCTGATCATCGATCTGGCAGGCTGTCAGGTTATGCTGCTTGGCAGTGGGGGCAAACTGGATGTACTTCAGCCAGCTCCCGATATCTGGCTTACTGGCATCAACACAATATTTCACATGGCCTGACCCATCCAAGATCTGAGGAGACAGAGACAAGTAGAGATCAACATCAGTCCAGGTGACTATGTACCAACAATACCTTCCACTGAGAAATAAGGCTCTAATGTTGGGAGTCACTGTGGAAATTGACATCCATGCCAAAGACCTATTTTGAAATATTTTCAACGTCTAAACAGGGGTGGGGGGGATATATATAATAATAATAATAACAATAATAATAATAATAATAATGTGGGCTGGGAAAAATAATAGACAGATACAGTTATGAAACATACAACGGATTCATTGATTTAGAGACACAAAAGTGATTAAAAAAAGCAGATTTTTACAGCTTACACAACATCTTTAACGAAAGACACATCAATTAACAGCAGCAATTTAAACTCAAGGAACAACAGTTAGGTCGGCCCTGTGACGCCTGGCTCATGAATTTCTTGACACGAAAAGGAAATTATGCATTATAAAAATCAACAATGAAAAATATTTCGAACATGAAACAATACAACAAAATGTGGACACCGTGTTTAGCATGCACATTGTAATGTCGTTTTAAAAAAAGGTATTATTTATTTTTCTTTCTTGCTTCCTTCCTCGGAGCATAAATCATTTGAAATAATTCACACAGATTTGTATCCAAGCAGGATGAAAAACAAACAAACAAAAAACAACAACACTATCCAAGGCACGAAAATGCGTTAACATAAAAGAAGGATACATTTTTTAGGGTTGAGTGAGTCCTTTTGTCTGGCGCTCCAGCATTGTTTTCACGTCTTGAACAATTTAAGTCGGACTGAATTCGCCCTGACAGCAACAATAAACACACTAACAATAAACACACTTAAAAAAAAAAAATATATATATATATATATATATATATATAGGCGAGGCGTTAATAGAGCATATAATATTTTTTTCGTTTAAGTCGGTTTACATTCTTACCGTTGAATGTTGATGTCGGCGTGCCGTTCAAGAAAGTGCGGGTGGTGAAGTGAGCAAAAGTGATGGAACTCCGCTTCAAAGATCGCTCGATCTTGGGATTCTATTTTGGTTATATTTTTTCATGAAATCAGCCCCGTCCATTTTAATTGTCACCAAAAATATACGGCAAAAGTTTTTATCAGGCTCTCCAAGACGCCGGATGAGTGAGTGTTCGACAGACTCCTCTCGGGTGCGCGCACACTTCACTGCCCGCCACACACCGCGTGCTTTCTCAACTCCAGTCCTCTCATCACCGCGTTGCCTTCACGGACCCGTCTAACTGGTATGCATCTCCCTTCTGTTCGCGGTGGCCGGGAGACGTCCCGGCTGCAATTCCCTCCGGTACATCAACTTGCTTCCAACTTTTCACTGTGCGCGACTCGTCTGCTCCTCTCTTGTCACTCCTCCTGTCCCGACGCACCCAGGTGTCCCCCCTCCCCCCCGCCTCTCGCAGACACACACCCACCTCCTCCTCTTATTGTAATGTATCAATTATAAGATAAAGGCAGCGTTTTAAAAGTTCTTCTTTTCTTCTGTGGATGTCTCTCTCTCTCTCTCTCTCTCTCTCTCTCTCTCTCTCTCTCTCTCTTTGTTTTACGCAAAAGCGACATCCATCCTTTCGGCCCCATTCTAAGTAACTGTCCGGCGGAAGCGGCTCCTCTCCGCAGTAAATTGGGCCCTGGGTCGCAAAGGTTGAACAGGGTCAGAGACAGGTCGAGATGGGGCTTCTAAAGGGATGAACTGGCCCGGCACACTTTAATGAACCAACAGAAGCTTCAAAGGGAGCCATTGTTCATATCTTCTCCAAACTTGTCTACAACACTCGATGTCACTTCTTGAGGCGTTTCGTTACAATGGTGACCTAACGATTATTTTGTCGGCTTTCGTTAGCTTTGTTTCTTTTTTTTTCTTTTTTTTTCTTTAATTATTCGGAATGTGGCGCAAAGCGCGTCAGCACACCTGCGCAGCGAAGTGTCACGCAAGAAGCGGATTCAAGAATTAGTGTGATTGTACAAAAGACAGGTTGGGACATGCCGTTTGAATCTCGAAAGTGCAAAGAATAAAGAGAGGCGACTGTTGTCAGTGAGGCGAGTTTATTAAGCAGCTCATAAAGCTGAGGAGGGCTGCAGCCTTGGCTGATGAGAGCAGATGATGATGGATAATGCCTCAACTCTGTGACATTGACCTTCCATCCGAGATAATAGCCATTGTTTTGGCAAATCGCGCAGCAAATGTGCAGGAAGGACAGGAAAAATCATGTGTAAATAAGGCAGGACCCCGCCACCGATTCCCATCGTTTTGCGCTCCCTGAGAACCCAGCAGAGACCCCGGTCCGCCCGGTCATTGATTTCCTGCCTCTCCTCGACTTGTCCATTGTTGGAAGCCCTTTTAATTTAGCCATAAATTGGGAAAGCTCAAGCCGAATGAGCTGTTCTATTTTCTTCCTGTCAGGATGAGGGATTTGTTTTATGATGCATTGTTTATTAAATACAAGTAATCTGAGAAGGCTTCATAGCCTTTTCGCGTCTGATCCAGCATTCTGAATCTGTATGGAAAAGGAACGACGCACGCTCCCGATTTGTGGGGGGTAAACGTGGGTAACAGTGTAGCAGGACCCCCGAATGCCGACTACATTGGTACACGCGTCATTACTTTCCCCCGCCAGGAGATGGCGTGCTCTACTGAAGTGAACTTCCAATTGCTCAGAATGGAACATTGGACAGCAGAAATGGCATTTCAAACAAAATTAAAGATGTGAACTAACTATAAAACTCAGTGTTTAGTCTTAAATTATTGCAGTCATTCAGTATAATCCGCTTCATGATTCAAAGTAACTTGCCCTTGAAATTCAACTGTATGGACCTGAATGGATAATGCCATGAACGTGCTCCTCTAAAACGCTTGAAACAGCTGTGTAAAGATGGGTGACAGTTTGTTCAAACAGTGTTAACAAACCTGGAAAGAATTGCGATGCATATAGCTTTAATTTGCATTTATTTGAGCCGTATTGTGATGTGCACGGAGGAAATTGATCTGCTTGATCAGAATTATTTGATTTGGCTTTGAGGTAAAGATTTTGCCCTGGTGGAAAGCTGCTTGTCAACATATTACAAACCCAACACATGCAAAATTCAGGCTATATTTCTTCCAACTATATACAACACAGCATTTTCATACCTATTTCTAATCTCATAAGTGTTCAAATCATGTTTAGTGGTGCGGCTCTTGAGCACTGTGAAATTGTCTCGCGGCATTCTTGTTTGTTTTAAGAGTTCAGACATGGAAAAAAAAATATTCATGCATGAATGCAGACAAGCTTGATGGTGAAATGTCTTATTTTGAATTGAGCCGAGGTTGAGCTTCATTGATCATATGATTTTCTTTTCTGTTTTTGATGCAGCAGATTTGGACTTTTGCTGCTGGGCTCTGGCTCTTTGTAAGTCATAATAGGACTGAAGAGGGGGGATTCCCGTGTGGGTTGCAGCCACTCCAGCCGTACAGACAGCTCCACGCTGCAGCTGAGGGGGCTACATGGAGACACAGCAGAGGCCTGTGTGGCACATTCCATCATTGGAGGGCACCATTAGGAAAAGGAGAGAAAGTCGACGTTGCAGCCAAATCCACATTAAATGATCCGCCATTCATTGGGAAGACCTCCCAGAGATGGGATGAAAAGCCGCTGATACACAAATCTTAAAACAAGGCACATCAACTTTACCTCTAACCTAAAAATCCTTGACCCAAGATTAGTGTACAGCGGAATAATCCTACTCCTTTAGATAGACCCTGTGTCCAATCGGTCCATACCAATTACCATTAAGACAGAGTGGAGGAAATGAAAGTGGAAAATGTAAATACCAAAAATTCGCTGGGCCTGGAAATAGGCCTGTCGTGAGCAGCGTGTTAATCTCCACCTCAGTAATTTGGTTCTGCAGCAGAAGACAGAAGCCCTGCTGCTGTGCCCTGCACTTCATAAATCACTGCTTTATGTGGACAAGGTCAGCTCACCCCCTTCCCCTTCCACTGGCCCCTCCGCCATGTTTACCCGGCCTCCCGGGGGCTCTCAGGACCAGACCAGCCCACTTCTAATTACTGTGGATTATTTTCATTTGCCGGGGGTCAGTCAGGCATTCCGGCAGAAAGAGCGAGTAGGGATGATTTTCTGACAAATTCTGTGGCCTAGGAGAAATAGGACTGACATGTTTGCTGAATTAGCACCTGGATGTTTTGTGTTCACGCTGTTTGTTTTGCCTTTCAGAGCTCTGCGCCAGAGTCTATCGGCCAAAATGTCCATTTCCTTATCATTACATTTAAACATCAGTTTAGCACTAAAGCAAGAGGTCAGACTGATTTGTTTTTGTCCATTAAATAACTACATTCATATTCAGTTCAGCTGTTCCGTGACACAAAGTATATGGCTCTCATTTATTTAGAGAGTGTAAACAGATTAAAAAAAATAAAAAATAAGACAAACAGACACACAGACAGAGATGCTACAAGCGAGGGAAAAAATGCTGACTGACAGAAGCCCTGGAAAATAACATTTTTAACATTCAGCATTCACCTGGAGGGCACCAAAGCAAAATCTTTGTCACCCGGGCTCTGAGGCCTTATAGCTAGCTAGCTGGCTAGCTATCTAGCTAGCTAAAGCAAGCTAACTTAATAAAAAATTAAACCAGCTAGCTTTAAATGGGATAGATAGATAGTAATAATGTTTTGACAGGTGGCTTCTACAGGGAATGCCAGCAGCTCAGAGAACAGGCCAGCCCAGAGAGGGTCCGCAGTCAACAACACCCTCATCCACTTCACTTCACAGTACTTCACACCTGCCAGGGATTGTTGATTGGTGACCTTCACACCGACCTGGAAAAGTGTGCTTTTGATCCAAGTTCTAACATTATAAGTGGGTTAAGTATAGCAAGACCTACTTCTCAAAGCATATTGTTTGATTGAGTGATTCATAAAATATTGCACGATACCTGCAAATTCAGACTCATAAAACTATATATGAAGTTTTGGGAGAGTGAAGAACTGCAGAGAAGGAAAACAAGAGATACTTTTCCGATATTGTTTATCATGATACAATAATGTGAGATTGTCACCTCAATTTAAAGTTAAATTGTCTGTGTGTGTCAAAAGGCGAGAGACTTCGATTTTTTGCGCAGGTAGGCAAATTGCTAAGCCAAACCGTCTTTGAAAATGAAGCTGGGGCCGCATGGCAATGGTGGTATGCCAAGGATTTACAGAAAGTATTTCAAGCTATCGAGTAATTACTAACACTTCCTCTATGGAGCGTTTGCATACAGGCCCACACTGTGTGTAGGCTTTGGGATGTGATAAAATTCCACAAAGGGCAAAGGCTAGCTTTTTCAGACATAAATCGGACGGGCACACAGCTCCGACCTGAACAGAATAGACTGGAAACTTAAACAGCCCCACTCAGGCCTGTTGCGACAGGGGTGGGGGGCGTTCTAGGTAATTAGAGAATGTTGCCTTTCGCTGCAGGGTGAACAAATTGGCTCTAAAACGCTCATAGATATCATCTTTAAAAGACCATTTTTATGCTGTGGAGGTAACGCATGATGGAATTGAACACGGCACTTCAGATCAAGCGAGAGCAAGTGTCACACATTCATTACGTTTATCTCCAGTCTAACGTTTAAAGTCCTACCGCAGATGGAATACTGAGATCATTAGCTTTTGCTGTGGCGTGTCCAATTGGAAGGCTAATATTTAATGTTGGCGGATATCAGGTTGAGATGTCGGACTTGTTCACTGTGACGGCAGAAAGACAACATTTCCTCGTCTGCTAAGTGTAGCAGCTATCATGTAATTCGAAGCGAAATCGAGGGAAATAATTGTTTTTTTAAATTGTAAAAGTTGTCCTGAGACTTTCAGCATTTTTTCTACAGCTGAATAAAACAATATTTTTCGAAGGGCCGTTATATTACCATACTAAAGACAAAGCCATAACCTAACAAAAGCGATGGAATATTTTTTTTTCTTTTTAATTTTTAAGTGACTGAAGCTGTAAACTGAGAAAGTGTTAAACAATGTAAGTGGAAAACGAGAGAATGTGAGACCAGGGTATACTAGATCTGCTTGGCAGCTCAGGTCAGTAGCCGAGCTGTAAGTGCGATGATTAAAGTCTGAATTACCAGAGAAAACAACAAATCAGTAACAGTAACATAGCGACACTGAGTGACTCCCATTAAAGGCTTCACTGGTTTTCAGTAGCATCAAAGCAACCCTGAGTTAGGCTGGAATTATATTTAACCTGAAGCACTGCTGCGCACCGTGACTAACACTCCAAGACTTAGAGCGGCACTCGCCTTTCAATCTTTCCTACAAGAACACTTAACAAAGGCATCAAGCTGATTTGATGTGTTTACTCTCCTCAGATCATTTAATTTTCTTTTAAATGTTTTCTTGATGTTAAGATAAAAAAAAAATCGCTTTAAATGAAGAAAATCTAATCACAACTCTCTACTATGTTGTGTCTGAATCACACTAAAATACAGCAATTTTCATGAATGTTTCTCCTGATAAACTTTTGTTCGAGCTTTCCACAATTTAATATCACTCAAATATGAATCTTAAAAAAAAGACGAAATGTTCACATAAAATTAACCCCTGAATGGGCAAATACGTTATTTGAAAAATCCATCCATCCATCCAATTTCCGATTCTGCTTCATTCTCACAAGGGTCGCGGGTGTGCTGAAGCCAATCCCAGCTGTCTTCGGGCAGTAGGCAGGGGACACCCTGAACTGGTTGCCAGCCAATCGCAAGGCACACGTAGACGAATGACCATCCGCACTCACACTCACACTTAGGGACAATTGAGAGTGTTCCATTAACCTGCCACACATATTTTTAGAATGTGGGAGCAAACCTGAGTACTGTACCTGGAGAAAACCTACGCAGGTACGGGGAAAACATGGGAGGGCCGGAGCCGGAATCGAACCCTGCACCTCTGGGAGTACTGTACCTGGAGAAAACCTACGCAGGCACGGGGAAAACATGCCAACTTCACATGGGAGGGCCGGAGCCGAGATTCCTGCACCTCTGCACTGTGAGGATGGCGTGCTAACCAATATCCCTTATTTGAAAAATCAATTCACGAATAAATAAAAAGTGTACTTGTATCTTATTGCGGCTGGAAAATGTTTCTGTATTGTTTTGCATGCAAGTCAATATTGTTCTTTTCATACTAAAATGCAATTCTGCTGAAAATCTGCAATGGATGACACATTTCTGTAGATTGATGATACTGTACATAATTAGATTACATGAAAATGCACATCCACTGAAGTTGAATATTGCTGGCATCGGGCCGGAAGACTCTTTTGTCACTATTTGGTAAATGTAATATTTTTCCACAAATCTGTATTATTGGTCAGTCCACATGTATGGATATTACAAATTATTGACTAATCCAAAGTGTTGAAAATGTCATCCTCTCTTTGCCAATGAAATGTTATTGGTTGAACGAGCGTATCGTTTTGAGGCTCTCCTGAAAAGTGATGATTTTCAAGGTACGCCAGCTACCGTCTCCATTCAAACATAATAGAATCCTACATGACACATTTCAGTAATAGACCCATCAAATTCGAGCATTGGTGCTTGTCGGGTTTATTCAATTCCAGATCAATCATTCAGGTGTTGTACACTTTTGGGTTAATATTCTAACCGTGTGGCTGAGGCCCCGCTGGAGATAAATCAGCTTTTATGATGGGTTGTTATGGTTTTTACTGCACTGGTATTGTGTGAGACTGATTTGGGGATCAATCACCTGCAGGTGTCTGCCGTGGGGTTGGTGAGGCTAGAGGATCGATGGTGGATCTGGAACCGTGGTGATGGAATGGAGCTCTATGTGTGGTTGTGTGTGTGTGTATGTGTTATATGATGAGTTGGTGTCATTGCATGTGTGTGTGAAGACGAAAATGATGAAAGAGTGTGTGTGTGAGTTCTTTGGAGCCAGAGAGCAGATATGTCTAGTGCTGAGGCACAGATGAACAGCCGCTGGACTATGACCAGACCATCTCAGCTCTTATCCAAATCCCCCTCCCTCCTCCACTCTCTCTCTCTCTCTCTCTCTCTCTCTCTATGCAGTTCTTTATCTAGATGGCCCTTTGGAAAATCTCATTGTCACACAACATTTAACAAAGACAAAAGTCTCAGGCGTGCAGCTGGAGATGACTGACCCTACAGAGCAGCAACTAGCGAGTATCCTTCACCCGACTTTCACCAGAGATGTGGGAGCACAGATGACACGAGCACATGTTAACACACAGACACATTCGTCACATCTAAGTTTGTTCCATTTCTTTCGATCCCTGCCTGGACATGGTGTTTATCCTTGTTGATCATCTCTGACCATCAGATGGCTGCTTCCTCTATGCTGTCAGCACTACTCGGCTGTAACAAAAGAGGCGGAGAGCAAAGCTTCTGGTTTCTGAATCGGAGGAAGTTGGTGCTGATTGCGCTGCCCCTGAAGAAGCATTCCAATCCTGTTAACTCGTGTTCAGACTGCAAATTCCAAATGGAGCAACAAAGCACTGTGAGTGTGATCCTCACTTGCTGAACCACTCGGAGCATCTAAACTCAAGAGTCTTTCACAAATCTTTGACACTTGACCTTCAGAGCCTAAAAGTCTTGAAAGGAATGCTTCACCCTCAATTAAATTGAACGGCGGTTGGGCTAGCACATCCAATCTTGATATAATTAACGTCTTACCACGATATCTTCTTTGCTTGAAACATCGTGGGGACAATTTGGAGAAGGCCCCAGTGCAGAAAACAATGTCAACAAAGACATGGTTGGATGAGTTTGATATGGAAGCACGAGAGAACCGCAATCTCAAACCCATCCTGCACCTGTGGACTAAAGTGAAACTGACCTAAAACATAGCCTTCTAAAGACAGACACACTCTCAAGTCTTGTGGAAAGTTGACCAAATCTATCTCTCTGGTTGGGAATCACTGTCCTGCTGCACCTCTTCATTCAAGACACCTGCCCAGCCCTATTCTTTTTCGATGTTCCAATTCTTATGACATATTTTTCTCATGCAATGACTTGACATCGGGGTCTACTCGGAGGAGAGAACGTTCCACCTTTTTCACACCCGTACCTCTCTATCCCTGATGAATGCCTTAGCTGCACTTGTTTATATGACAGAAGGGTTGTTCATAACCAAGCTCAAGGGAGTATGTACACAAAGTGGACATCACGATAGAAGGAAGTGGCTTAAATTTCTGTTTGTTTGACAGAAGCCCCGTCTCTCTCCTCCTCCTTGACGGGAAGAGCCCCCATCTGTCCAAGCAGGGCCGTGACCTTGGCAGCACTCCCCTCCATTCACACTCTTATGTGACGGTGCATATGAATTCATTGAAGAGTCCTTCCTGGCCTTGTAGAGACAAACGAGCTTCTTAAACCTCGGCTGAGTGACGGTTTGATATGGCGTTGGGACGTATTTATTGCGTAGTTGCAGTGTAGTCGTGACTGTGATGATCCTCTTGGAAGTGTGTTTATAAAACTGGAGATGGGCTCCATCCCTTTGCACCATTGCTGAAGCATTTCATCTTCACTTTGAGAGGAAGATTTTCTTTAGTGCATGTGAGTGTTAATTCCTTTTGGCTGTGTGTCAGTGTGACAGAGGCTCAATGCCAAATGCTATGCAGGCAAGCAGACCGGGAGGGTGTCCACATCCCGAACAAGATCAGGTTCAGGTTAAACTGTCTGCTTTCATTCCTCTCCAGGCTCCTTGCCCTGTCTTTCGGTCTCATGCTCTCTGTAGGGCTTTCTCATTATGACTGTAGAAAAACACCACTGCTGTTGGGAAAAAAAAAAAAAAGCTAGTATGGGGGCGAGTTCCTATGGCCCCCAGGCTAGGTATAGGGTTTGGCGAAGGCTCGGGGGCTGGTGGTGAGGTGTGTCCTGAGAGAGGGCCCTGGTGTAATCTCAGTGCTGAATAGACGAAGCTCTTAATAGAATCCCGCCGTCCGGCTGCCACTGAGAGAAACAAGAGCTGTAATGGATGGGTTCGGCTCTGGCTCCCACTTTCCCCCGTGACCTCTGCGTTGGTCAGAAGTAAGAGCTAAAGAAGCATTGTAGCCCCAGGCCTGATTGAATGGGGAGGGAGGGAGGTGCATGGCTGAGGTGGTAGTGGCGGGTTTTGGGGGGTGGGGGGGGGGGGGGGGGGGGGGGTGAGGCAGCCACGCTGATAGACCAATTTCCCACTACTGCGTGCAGCAGGGCTTGATTGATGAGGGCTGGTGCTGCTGAGAGGAGCCCCATCACATGCGATCACATAAATACTTATTCAGCTCGAATTGGGCCTGACAAGCCTTACGACAGCTTTGTGCTGTCACAGATATCATTGCAAGGAAAGCGCTCCATTAATCATGCGTAATTAACTTTTCTAAGGGAGGTACTGTGTGAGACCACTAGTCGCCTGCTCATTACCTTGAATACACTGTTTTTAAAAAAAAAATCAAGTGTCTTAGCAGGGATCGGAGGAAGGCTTATTAAAATCTAGACCCAGTTTCCCATGAACTATCCAGTTTGTAAAGGAAACAGCTTCATTAGGACTGGTTTAGGGCTCTAATGGGCTTGATACAAAGCCTCCTCTCTGTAACGCAGCCCCGTCCAGTGGCCTTACAATGCAATATCCTGTGCACGTGCGGAGCCATAATGCTGTCTGTTTGAAGTTGCTGCGCAACCCATCTGAACGCCTGCCACTAGTTAACTACACTGACCCTGATATAAAGTACTCTGGAGGAGTGATGGTAAGGGAGCCCAAAAAGTCGTTTCGCTCCCCTCCCTAACCAAATCATCACCACCCCTCCTCCTCCCACCGACAAAAGGTAGCCTGCCCATAGGAGTGAGGTCTTTTTGTTTTTATGCAACAGACCAAATGATGTGACCAACATTAAGAATAAAACATGTACGAAGAAACGGAAACACAGGCGTACAAGCATACGGTATCTCACCTGATCAGCATGCTTCCCACAACTCTAAGCACCTTACTTGCTGTTGGCAGACACAAAGTGAGCATTCAATGAGAGAATGCAAATTTAGAAAAAAAGGATCACAATATTTAATCAGCAAAATGCATGTAAAAAAAGAAATGAGCAAAAAACCAAACATACAAAAAAAAAAACGCAAAAGAACAGCAATGTGTCTCACAAGTCTTTTTTTAAAAATTATACTTAAAAGTTGTAAATTTGAATATTGTCGCTATAAAGTTGTGCATGAGGTGAATAAAGATGATCTCTGCAGCAGACGGTCGACTACAGATTCATTCACCGCATCCCATTGGGGGATCCAAGTCAAAGTTTTCTATGCAGAACATGGACGCACAAATAGAGTTGCTGCAAAGAAATGTGTCGTCTGTGAATGCTGGCTTCAAAAGACACACTTGCAGGAAAACTACAGAATATTTTTTGGACTCATTTTGGACCTGAAGTGAGTGGGCCTCATAAAAGCTTCATTATTCACGATTAAATGAACACAATATCACATTACGGAAAGGAACAGATCATACTGGGAGAGAATCATGTATGCATGCACACACTCCCAGATCAGTCATTCCTCTTCCTCAGTTGGTCATTCGCGATCACTTCCTCGAGACACCAACCCCACTTGCGGCGGGGACGTGACTCATTTCCTGCCTATTAATTGGCTCTGTCTGGACCTCTGAGAAAAATGACTTGACAGTAAAACACAAACGTAAACTTCTCTGAGACGACATGAGAAGACATCTGTACACATCAGACTCCAGCCACCCCCACTGCAATCAAACACTGGGAGGAGGTTGTTTCATTCCAGTTTCCAATCATGACTTTCCCCATTTACAGCTATACATATCACAGTCATGCTCTGAGCATCTCATATTGACGTCAAAGTTGATACTGAAATGCTTCAGCGTCTCTTAAAAAATGCAAGACAAAAGACAGAGCATCTCTATTTGATGACCTGGGAGGGAAGTAGTCTCTGGATACAATCTGAGTCGTTATTGGCAAGCGCACAGCTGATTGAAATCTTTGTAGGGAACATGGTGAGTAAAGCAGCTGTCTTTATTGGCTGCCCTGGTCAACCCTCGAGAGAACAATTAAGTCCCTGAAGTGGTACTTCAGAGAAAATGAAGTAGGACAAAAAGACTCTTGAGATTTATGGTACATAACAACGATGGATCCGTTTGTTTCTTTGCCTTTTCCATCGATACTTTTTTGTACTGAAAACTGTATTTATCGCTACACCCCGACTGGTTGAATTTTTAAATGCCTGGTAAAGAGAGCTGAGAATCAACTCAGCTCAACGCAGTCATACTTATCTTTATAATGGCAAAACGAGGTACTAATAGATAGATAGACAGATAGATAGATAGATAGATAGATAGATAGATAGATAGATAGATAGATAGATAGATAGATAGATAGATAGATAGATAGATAGATAGATAGATCGATCGATCGATCGATAGATAGATCGCCATACATCCATTTTCAACACCGCTTATCCTGAACAGGTTGCGGGAGGGTGCTGTAGCCTATCCCAGCTGACTTGGGCCAAAAGGCGGCCGTACACCTTGAACTAGTCGCCAGTCAGTCACAGGGCACATACAGAGATGCACAACCATTCACACCCACATTCACGTTGTCACTGAGTGGGAACCAATCCCATGCTGCCCACACAAGTCAGGCAAGTGTACCACTCCATCATCAGCGACTTGAAGCACAATTTCGACAATGATTTATACCTATTGCAAAACCACTAACATAATTTGCTAAATTAAAAGCACAATCATTGCTTTGTACCGAGTTCGAACTTTTGGAACAAACAAGTCACTGATCTGCACTCCATTTCCAAATGATTAACACACTCCTTGTAAACCTATACACATTTATGGCTATTATTCATCCTATTCTGCCCACTGTCTGGCCACACGATCACAGCAGAAAACTGTTTTAGATAATGAGTTCAATTTGTGATCAGCCTGAGTATGAAACATAAGCCACAGGTAAGATGTTGGTGTGGAATACAATGGGGAGGGAGCAGTAAGAGTGAGTGTTCGAGGAGGAGCAGCAAGGAGGAGAGGAGGAGCAGAGTAAGAAATTAAATAACGGATGACATCAGAGCTACAATAGTGGACCATGTCATCAACTATGGAATGACTGAGAGAGGGTGACATGGTGTGGTGTGATTTTTTTTTTTTTTTTAATTCTCTATCGATCTAAATTCCACACAGGATGGCCTGAGCAGCGATTTACACCATAGGCCTCTCCACTGTCAGGCAGACATGCATAAAGAGACTATACCAACAGTGTGTATCTACTTTTATTAAGCTGCTAATGTTTACCTCAGGTATTTGATTCATAGAGCCCTCCTACATGTTAATAAGTACACCCGAGAGGTGGGCAAGATACAAAATACACTGGTTTGAGGTTGGATACTGCAGCTTCCATTTCCCATCAGACCTGGCTGTCGCTTGATTATGAAACAGGATGTGCACCTTGATACATGTCTTGTTAAACACGAGGCCATTGTGATTTCCAGATGAATTAAGCCATTGCCTTAGAAAAGAGAGGGAGAGACAGAGAGAGAGAGTGAGAGAGAGAGCGAGAGAGAGATCTGGGAGAGAAGACCTGAATGGGAACTAGCCTATGC
>NW_017805820.1:2763937-2771437 GCF_001891065.2 Hippocampus comes
GTACTGAAAACTGTATTTATCGCTACACCCCGACTGGTTGAATTTTTAAATGCCTGGTAAAGAGAGCTGAGAATCAACTCAGCTCAACGCAGTCATACTTATCTTTATAATGGCAAAACGAGGTACTAATAGATAGATAGACAGATAGATAGATAGATAGATAGATAGATAGATAGATAGATAGATAGATAGATAGATAGATAGATAGATAGATAGATAGATAGATAGATAGATAGATAGATAGATAGATAGATAGATAGATAGATAGATAGATAGATAGATAGATAGATAGATAGATAGATAGATAGATAGATAGATAGATAGATAGATAGATAGATAGATAGATAGATAGATAGATAGATAGATAGATAGATAGATAGATAGATAGATAGATCGATCGATCGATCGATAGATAGATCGCCATACATCCATTTTCAACACCGCTTATCCTGAACAGGTTGCGGGAGGGTGCTGTAGCCTATCCCAGCTGACTTGGGCCAAAAGGCGGCCGTACACCTTGAACTAGTCGCCAGTCAGTCACAGGGCACATACAGAGATGCACAACCATTCACACCCACATTCACGTTGTCACTGAGTGGGAACCAATCCCATGCTGCCCACACAAGTCAGGCAAGTGTACCACTCCATCATCAGCGACTTGAAGCACAATTTCGACAATGATTTATACCTATTGCAAAACCACTAACATAATTTGCTAAATTAAAAGCACAATCATTGCTTTGTACCGAGTTCGAACTTTTGGAACAAACAAGTCACTGATCTGCACTCCATTTCCAAATGATTAACACACTCCTTGTAAACCTATACACATTTATGGCTATTATTCATCCTATTCTGCCCACTGTCTGGCCACACGATCACAGCAGAAAACTGTTTTAGATAATGAGTTCAATTTGTGATCAGCCTGAGTATGAAACATA
Organism: Hippocampus comes; assembly: GCF_001891065.2. Classification (NCBI taxonomy): domain Eukaryota; kingdom Metazoa; phylum Chordata; class Actinopteri; order Syngnathiformes; family Syngnathidae; genus Hippocampus; species Hippocampus comes. The sequence goes on from NW_017805820.1 coordinate 2,764,879, forward strand.
AGCCACAGGTAAGATGTTGGTGTGGAATACAATGGGGAGGGAGCAGTAAGAGTGAGTGTTCGAGGAGGAGCAGCAAGGAGGAGAGGAGGAGCAGAGTAAGAAATTAAATAGCGGATGACATCAGAGCTACAATAGTGGACCATGTCATCAACTATGGAATGACTGAGAGAGGGTGACATGGTGTGGTGTGATTTTTTTTTTTTTTTTAATTCTCTATCGATCTAAATTCCACACAGGATGGCCTGAGCAGCGATTTACACCATAGGCCTCTCCACTGTCAGGCAGACATGCATAAAGAGACTATACCAACAGTGTGTATCTACTTTTATTAAGCTGCTAATGTTTACCTCAGGTATTTGATTCATAGAGCCCTCCTACATGTTAATAAGTACACCCGAGAGGTGGGCAAGATACAAAATACACTGGTTTGAGGTTGGACACTGCAGCTTCCATTTCCCATCAGACCTGGCTGTCGCTTGATTATGAAACAGGATGTGCACCTTGATACATGTCTTGTTAAACACGAGGCCATTGTGATTTCCAGATGAATTAAGCCATTGCCTTAGAAAAGAGAGGGAGAGACAGAGAGAGAGAGTGAGAGAGAGAGCGAGAGAGAGATCTGGGAGAGAAGACCTGAATGGGAACTAGCCTATGCGATGGAGACTAGTGGAAAGAGGCAGAGCTGAATTCCTGTGGCCACAGCCGCGGGAGCTGCAATCACTAAAATGTAGTGCTGTCTCAATGCAGGCAAATTTTGGACACGTTGCAGATGAAATAAAACAGCAAGACATGTCTGCTTTTTCAAATCAAAGAGACAGACAACCAACAATCTGCATGTTGTTCCACCTCTCTCCCTCATTCACTATCGTCTCTGATCCATCCCTCGGTCGAACAGTCTGTCATTCCGACCGCTGCACAGATGACCCCCGCTTGTGTCTCTATATTTGACCCTCTTTGTTTATCGGTGGCCAGTTGGTGCTGGCATCTGAGACTTCCATCATCGATCACTGGTCTGACAGTGGGCCCCAAGTGGGACGGCCCTGTTATTTGGATTCTCTGATGATTTCCTCAAAAATGAGGCTCCTCCTTCCTCTTCAGGCCTGGCATGGCTGAAGTTTGGTTTGGAGCCGCCATTCCTTCCCCAAATGTCCAGCAAACACAGTCGATTCACTGTCCGCGTGTTTGGGTCACGCTGGGGTGAGCGAGACAGTAAAATAAAATAAAATAGGTTTGCAGAGCTGAGCTGTGGTCCTGGACGTTTCTCAGTAGCTTCTCCAACCCCATGAAGAAACACAATGAGGACTTTGGCAGTCGTGCTGATAAAAGTAATGCATATTTGCAATACGAAAACAGCGAGGTAACTTGATTTAGTACTGTTATTTGTGTATAAAACTTAATTTGGACTCATGCGTTTGTTATCTTGGCTTCACCCTGTTTGTCTTCATCCATGACAGTGTGTGAAAGTCCTTGGAAAAAAATACCCACAAAGTCGGTTCCCTCCAGTTCTCTCATCATTGACTGCTTTGTTCCTCGAGTTCATTTTTGAACCATGTCGCTCAGCCCAAGTACCACTCAGGCACGAAACGAGGATTTAGTAGTGATACAATTGTCTTGCTGCCGTCAGATTTTGTTATCATTACAGCCAGTTATAATTGGAAACAGGAGTCTTCCTAATAGGATGCATGGAAACAGGGATATCTGTCTCTTCTGATCTTCCCACACTGACTAATCCATTGCCCCCAGCCTTCCTACAAAACACACACATGCACATCGCTGTATCTCACTTCAGGCAAGAGAGTGGACATGGGTCCAGATGACTTTGTGGAAGCGTAATCCTCCAATGTACACACCCAAGTCACTGGAAAATTGATTGAAGTAAACGGTGAACATGTCATGCAGGGGTGGAGCAAAGTGGTGGCCCGGGTGGTCATGGCCACCCTTTGTCACACTGGGAAACTTATTATCCATCCATTTTCTAATCCGCTTTATCCTCACGAGGGTCGCGGGGCGTGCTGGAGCCTATCCCAGCTGCCTTCGGGTAGTAAACGGAGTCCACCCTGAACTGGTTGCCAGCCAATCACAGGGCACACACAGAGGAACAACCATCGGCGCTCACACTCACACCTAGGGACAATTTAGAGTGTTGTATCAGCCTGCCATGCATGTTTTTGGAATGTGGGAGGAAACCGCAGTACTCTGAAAAAAAAACCACGCAGGCACAGGGAGAACATGCGAACTCCACAGAGGAAGGCCGGAGCCGAAGCAAGAATTGAAGCCTGCACCTCTGCACTGTGATGCAGACGTGCTAACCAGTTGACCACTCACTGTGCTGCCTGGAAACTTATTAAAAAGGCTTTTTAAAATTTTTTTTTAATATGCATGACAGTGTCAGCCATAATGTGGCTGTACACTCGGCCGGGTTTGATGGAAGCCCTTGGGTTCAGTTTACACTCTGTTACAGTGTGAATGGGAGTGTTAATGGTTCTGTCTCTAGACAGTATGTGCCTTGAGGTTGACTGGCAACCAATCCAGGGTCTAGTATACCTTTGACTTCCACGAACATCAACAGGAAAAGCGCTACAGAAAATGGATGACTGAAAGATGGACCAGATTGCAACTGTATGCCAAATATTGAGCGCACTTCGGGACATATTCTCCTGGGTGCTTTTAAGTTATCTTCAGAATTCAATGGGTCACACCTGTTGGGTGGTTGTGCGAGTTATCACCGGTTAAGCGGGTGGGTGTGTCAGAGGCCGCAAAGTGAGACTCGCCGTGCCTTGAAAGTGTGTCAGAAATATCCATAAGGAACTGACTGAAGAGGGATTGGGAGCATACACTTTTAAATTTGTTCTTAACCAGACACATGTTCTGAAAAGAGGTGCACAAGTATGCTGTTGTAGCGCTAAGAGCCCTTGGCCTTGTATGAGGGGCCTGTCAAACAAAAGGTGCACACACTTCATTAGCACTGTCAGTGAGAAGGAAGCACTCTTACACATGGAATCACTCTTCATCTGTTGTCTCAGGCTACTGCTGTGCAGAGTTAGGGATTGTGAACTTCCTTCCCCACAATCCCCGTGGCCTCCGCCCAAACATAATGCACAATTTGTTCATATCCAGTGCCAAAGAAAAGGGCCACGCACAAAGCCAAAAAGATAAGGTTACAAACTGTCTTCCACTCACAGGTGCGGAACTGTCAACAGCTTCAAAACATCCCCACCTCATGCCACCGCCTCCTATTGCATGTTCTGGTCAAATGAAAGGATGGGCGCGTATAGATGGACAAGCGGGTGCGGGATGAGTGACAGCTTTTGAAAGAAAGAGATTTGTAATAGGCTGGCTAGCTGATGCGATTAAAGGGAATTTAGCCATTTCTTTGCACACACTGGCATACAAAAATATGCACCCACACAGAGCCCTTATCCAGCTGCTATCTCACATTGCATCACGCTGCTCTGCACCTTCACACTGGCAATCAGCTCTGCTCTCAAATTCATTCAGTCCTGCTTTGTTTCAATGGCATCAAATGGTTTCGTCAACAAAAGAAGAGAGGGAGCGTTACCAGCTGCCCCAATCCACTCATTCCCACACAGACGTTTAATTTCACCCCACCACAATGAACATGGCCTTGGCCTTCTTGCCTTGACAGCACAAATTTTGGTTTACTAATTATCACAAAATGGGCCCGTATTTACATTCACAAAAGGCAATTGGCACATTTAGATGCGTTTTGTCAGTCTTCATCAGTCTCGTGCCTTTATTGCTCTTCGGAGTATGGAAAAATTCTGTTCTCCTCAGAAATAACCAGGGGTACAAAAGATTTCCCGTTTTAGTATCAAGTACAGAATACCTACAAACATGTCCGGGTTATGTAAATTGTGGTCATCCAATCTCTTCTTTTTGTTTTTTTATGAGCACGAAATGCTTCCATAGTCCCCAAAATGGGTTAAAATCATCTCAACTGTCAAAAAAAAAAAAAAAAAAAAATCCAAGACATGCCCAGTTGCAAGAAAATGTAGGAACCATTTTGAATTACAGTGGTACCTTGATGACACATTTCCCACACTGCTTTTGAATAAAGGACTTGAAAAACATTATTGATATAAACTCCGTGTTTGAAAAAAAAAATGCAGGTGTTCTACATGGATCAATCTGAGGTTATTTTTAAACATCTATTTTGACCAAGTTGACTTTTATAAGAGGAGTCCTTGGAGTGCCAGCTTGACTTGTTTGGTCGGTTCTCAATCACTTTGCTATTTGTGCCATGGGTTGTGTCACCATGAATGCCAGCCTAATTGACTAAATAATGAAAGTGCCCTTTGAAATGACATGCAGTCAGTGGAGTTTACAATTCAACATTTGGGCGCAGATTTGTTTCCCTAAAAATGAACTGAAAAAAAAAACAGGTTTTACCTCGGCACCTATCTGAATTTACGTTCTTGCTTCTTATTGGTGTGAACTGAAGGTGCATCACTTTCAAATGTTGCCACACGATTTTCTCTCATCTTATGCATTTTATTCACTGAAAGACTTTTTATCACTCTGCCATAAAAGGTGTTTTCTTCTTCCGCTCATATCCGGAAGAGAACAAATGACTCATTGACGTTTCAATAAGATCCTCGGTTTGTATGCGTTGCACACACCTGCACAATAACTTATCAAAGGTCAAAGAAAGAAAGGCAAAAAGAAAAATAGATCATAAGGTAGAAATGATAAAAGGGAGAAATGGGGGCGATAAGAAAAAGCTGATTGCTTTGTATTTGAGATGACTAAGTTGACAAGGTAGTTGCTTGAATAGAATCTGTGGATCTCTCCAAGTTTGTTCTTCTTGTGGATGCCAATTCATCACCCTCTGTAGATGTGTGCGCTGTTTTCTATGAACCTCCGAGGTTAACTCAGGTCATTCGTATTGTCATCTTGTCCAACGCTCTGAATGTTTGTCAGTGCAAACTGCTATTTCCTCACAAAAGCTGCATGCAACCTTATCTGAAAGTAGATCTTGTCAAGCAAACTTGATATTACAATTCGGGGACGCTTCTATTGGGTGTCACTTCAAAAGAGATTAGGTATGCCCCATTTAGTCATGGAGCTCTTGAGCCGGAATTGGTGGTGAGGGAGATCTGTCCGAAGGAAACAATATCTTATCTGAGCTGATCCGGCCCGTAAAGCTGTCCACCACCAATGGATCACCTTCCTGGAACGTATATTCCAAAGCCACGGACATACAAAGATGTAGATCAGTGTGTGCATACAATCCTGGATCTGTGTCCACACGCATGAAGGCAAAGGGCAAATCCATCCACATTGGTCCCAAATGCACTTGAACACCCTTATCATCAGTACAGCTGTATTTTCCAGCAGAGGAGTCAAGATTTAAGCTCATGAATGTATAATAGGCAAATTTTTGTAAATTGTTTGCTAAACCGTGTTATATTTGCATTTGTGTTTCTGAGCAAATAGAGCAATGTGCAGCCACCTCTGTGATGTGGATTGGCTCTCTCAGGTAGTGCGCACACACACTCACACACACACACGCACACATACACACACACACACTCCCTGCTTTTGCCCTCTCTGGCCAAGCCCAGAGTTTGACCTCTCTATATCACTCAATCCTCAAGCCAATATTTGCTTTCGACATCATAAATATTAAATATCTACAGAAGTAAATATTTGCGTTTGGCAGCCATGAAGTGGTAAATGAATTAATGTATTCACACAAGGAGGGCACGAAAATCTGGGTGTTCTTTCTGTCTCTTTCACACATACGCATCCTTTCAGCTTCTCCACCTCTTTACCGTAAAAGCTTGTCAGTGGTCACGCAGGAGAAAACCCACAAACGCAATGAAATAGTAAGAAATAAAGAGACAGAACATGACATGGAATTTAATTGGAGGGGATGGGGTGATCACCCCATCAAACCCATAAAAACGATTTTTCATGAATCAAATATCGAATATTTAATCTAAAAAAAGAAATAATAAAATGAAATAAAACAGAATAGCCATCACACACAAGGTAGTCCAGAACAAAAATCTGATATCTTTTAAAAAAGTGTTCTTAGTTCATTAAAGTAAAGCATCATCACCACATGGTTACCTTTTACTGTAAATATCAACATTTGGAACCGGGACAGGCAACAAGCTGAACGGCTGACATTCAGGATCAGCCAGGCAAGCAGCAGTTATGGTCGACCTTGATGATAGCAAGGGCCAAAGATTGTCCTTTGGTGTGAACATGAGAGCGAATGCTTGTTTGTCTGTATGTGCCCTGAGAATAGCTGGCAACCAGTCCAGCTTTTACTCCCTCTTCTGGGGTGCCGTCGGGGCCTTAAAGGATTCTCTGCTGGCCTAATCATTGTCAAAAGTTTAAAAGTTTCAACATGATGTGCATTTTAAACTGTATCAATTCGACAAATATGTCATACATTTATTTCCAACAGTGTTTCGTCTTTATTTATTACCGTGTGTCTTGGAAGCGCATCTTAATTCAAAGTGGTTTGTAAATAAGATAAGATAACCTTTATTTGTCCCACACTGGGGAAATTTGCGTTTTATTAATT
>NW_017805820.1:2776437-2806919 GCF_001891065.2 Hippocampus comes
GTTAGTCAGAAACTTCCTCTGCCTCATTTCCGCCAATGAGCCCACAAACTCATCTTCTGGTAGTCGAGAGCCGACAAAAATTCTTGTCACACACGTATTCACAGCTACATGCATGAACACAGAGTCGTCCTAAAAAAAATTAAATGAGAGCCAATACAAGGTCTGTCAAGAATTCTGTCTTCAAGATAATGCTGCTCAGTTTACTATTTATCTTTATGTACTTACTTCATTGATTTGACGGTTATGGTTCACAAAGTATTGCAACAAAGTTGTCTCATCATAAACAAAGAGACACAACCCTCTTGGACAGCAATGGTTGAACACCTTTCTTGACCTATTCGTGAGTGTGCATTGATTAGTTTTACGACTTGCACTCATTTCCTGATCTTAATTGTCCAGTCGAGGTCTTATCTTTCCTAAAAGAGAAGCCAAGCAGAGAGACGAGTAATGCAGTACAAGAAAGACGGGGTCTGCTATCTGTAATCTGTGATCAATCTTGGCCGAAGTGGATGTGGTATGCGAGGCAAGTGGGGTCAATCCCAACTCGCACCAACCCTTCTTCACCCCACCCGAGCCCAGCCCAGCCCAGCCCAGCTCAGCTCCTCTCTGGTCTCAGCATCACTCCTCATCCCACGGGTGGCTCGCTCAGCCCGGAGGGGAGAACACGCTGCAGAGCAGGCAGACAATTTTCAGCCTGACTGCTTTTACTTTCAGGCCGACCATCATGAAAACAAACTGACAAAACAAAGGACAGCAAATTAATGACCCGTGTCCCAGCAATCCCCCTCCACCCCCAGCCTCAAACGGTTGACTTCTAGCTTGGCACTTCCCTGCCACTCTTCCCCGCCCTCCTTCCCCTCCTGCCCTGACTTTTGATCCCTTCCAAATCACGTAAGCACAGCCACACATATCTGGACACTGACGTCCACTCGTGCGCGCACACACACACACGCACACACACACACACACACACACACACACACACACACACACACACACACACACACACACACACACACACACACACACGCACATCTCTACTACCATCACCTTCTTCCTTAACTCTGTGACCCGTGGCATCTGGTTTAGATTGTCACAGGAAGAGCGTTACAGAGACACGCAGAGGGGAAGGCCCAGTGCGAGAGAGTGAGAGAGAAAAGGCCTCTCTGTCTGCGTCCGCGCCTTCATTATCATGTGTTAATATTAATGCAATTTGAAAAAGAAACAGACGTGGAGACACAACGGGGTGAAGTGGGACTTAAGTGCGCTGAGTGGAACAGCATGCGCTCACGACGCAGACATGCTTCCAACCTGAAAGCCTCTTGCACCCGTGTACTCACGGAGAATTTGTTGCTTTACCGCAAGGCTCCAACTTGGTTACTGGTAGCTACGATTGCATTTCATCCTCCTCTCGATCAAATTAGATGAACGTGTGGAACACTGGGCTGGTGTGTGAGCTGTGAGAAAGCTGACTAAATACTCCTGGGATAGCAAATAGTAAAACTAGTGATAGTAAAAAAAAATAAATAAATAAATAAATAAAAACCTTACATCATAGCCAGAATCAAGCTACATTTGTTCGGCACTGTTCTGTATGCAAGAGTGCAGTCGCTCAATAATTTGCTGGCCCAATTCTAAAGAACATGGCATGTTGTCTAAAACATAAAAAAAAAAACAAAAAAAACATAGCAGACTGATTTGCAAATCCTTTACAATCCATTTTGTCAACAGAATATAACCTTATAATGAACGGAAACAAAGCCTTATAATCAGCGGAAACAAAGAGCGATTTACTGAATAAGTAACATGCCTTTTTCTTTTTTTTTTTTTTCCTTTTTTTTTTTTTTTTGCACTTGTTGCTCCAGCTCTTTTATGGACCAATTCCATATTTTTCTTTGATCTTTTGCCCTCACAGAGGGTGAAAACGTATTCTTGCAGGTGTTTCCAGAGAGTGTCGCTCACTTCATAGTTTTAACTGATATAATGCCAAACCAGTTTTGCGTGTACCCCGCCTACCGCCTGAAGACAGCTAGGACAGGCTCCAGCACACCCGCGTCCCTTGTGAGGATAAGCAGTTTGGATAATGGATGTAATGAATGGGTAATGTAATGAATGCCTGGAGAGTTAAAAGAACCCGGATGTGAAATATACTACCAAATATTAATGATTGATTGATCGATTGATTGAACACATGCGCTTTAACATGGAATATTAGTATGAAATGCCACTCTTGTAAATCGGAATAACTTTTTCATTGGTGATGGGAAAACACCAGTTTTGAAAGACGAGTTAAATATAGATGTGAGAGGTTGCACAAAATATTTAATAATACTTTTAATAATGCCATGTCAATATTAAAACAATCAGGCGACTTTATGTTTTTGTGTGTTTTAACAATATTTAATATTTCTGTCATTTACAACATAGTGGAGGAAGTATATTTATTTTATGGATAAAATATTCATCAAATTCATTCACTATATCTGTTATTTTATCACTAACAATACTTTTATCCCTAATAAAATATTCTGGATAGTAAATTTTTTTAAAGCCATTATTTATAATAGAATTTGATATTCTCCATGTGTCTCACACACACACACAACACACACCCACCCACACACACACACACACACACACACACACACACACACACACACACACACACACACACACACACACAAACACGCACGCACACACACACACTCACACGCGTTCCTTTGAGGTTAGTCAAACGACTTTAGACCGTTTCATCAAGTGTTTCCTATTCAAACAGGCCTGAATCGTTGATCCATAGAAAAGCTGAGGTCACCGCCCTGGTTTTTAGTTATGGCTTAATTTTTAAACTGAGTGCTTGACGGACTTAACGTGGGTGTTATCAGCGTTGCCTACATTATCAAGGGTCGGACAGTTCTCACTATGTGCTCAGTCCTCGCAGACTGACAATACAAAGACAGATTTTCCTTCTCTGTCTCCTGCTGACCTCGATGAGGTAACTGGTCAACACAAGCAGATTTATAGCTAATCAGCCTGTATTGGCTGCAGTGTGCCGCGGTGGCCTGAGCCAACTTTAGAATATTAAACATCAGCACACAAAGACGGGAGTGAACTGGTCAGTGGGAGGGAAAAGAGGCGAAAGAAGATGACACAAAAAGGAAAAGTAGGAAACAGTTTTTGAGACAGAAGCAGCTTTTGGGATGGTTAAATGCTAAAGTTTGATGGGGGGGAAACAGGGCTGGTTGCGAGAAACATACTGGACAACCCCTTTGCCATTCAACTAATTACTCACAAGCAGTCCGTAAGGAATTGAAAATGTCCCGCCGTCCCATATAGCAACATTGATGGGTCTCAGATTGATATGTGGAAAAATAGTTGCTTTAAAAAAAAGCCCACATGTGCATTTGCATGTCTAAACTGTATTGCTTCTGTTTCAAGTATTGGCATGTCCTGATACATCTGTCAATATCATTGATCTGTAGTCTGGGGATGAGGTCAAAGCTTTTGTCAAGTCGAGGTCGTTGACCTCTCAGCTCGTTCAATGAAAACACAGCCACGGGAGGAAAATGGGAAATTCTGTTACAACACTCCAACACAGCCTGAAACAAGGAGCCACGTTTGTGTTTTTAACAGTTCAAACATTTGTAGTGGCAGATATGGGTCACTGGAAAATAATTTGAACACAGACGATACAATCTGAAATGGGGACTAAATTGTAATTGGCCACTTAGACCTGAATTGTAATTCCAAATTGAATCGTAAAATTCGGATTTAAAATATAAGGGGAAGGAACCAGGCGTAGCATGGAATCCACAAGGTAAGCAAGTCTGCCTCAGAGATGTAAAACTTGAGTTTGGAATTTTGGCTTTCTGCCGGGAAATTGCTTGCGCTACCCGTGCTTACATTGGGTTTCTCCAGGTGCTTTAGCTGTATAAATGTATTGTTCATCAAAGAATTGTCCATGAGTTGTTTGGGGACCAGTCTCGAGTGTGTCCTGTCAGGCTCCAGTTTACCCGCAATCCTTATAAAGACAAGCGCTATAGAAAAACAATAAATGTTGTAGAAGCCTTGTCAAACTCCGGGCAGATAAGACAGCAACGCCGAAGTTCTACGTGGATGGCTTTTTGTTGAAAACTACTTCCCGAGCTTGTGATTTTCCCCGGGTACTTTCGATTCCGCCCCCCAGTCCAAAAACAACATTGAAGGAAATGATTGCCCCTCGTCTATGTGTCTATACTGCAATAAGTGAACTCCTCATCAAGGCTGGTGTTTACGCGATCAATTATCTGAGCCGATGTTCGTGATAACCCACTTGTCCTCTTTTAATAGGAGTATTATTTTTCGATGCCAACGCAACAGGCCAGCCTTCACCATCGGACCAAATTACAACCACATGGTCACAGACGAATTCCTCCAAAATCCCTGCAGAACAGCCACCAACCACCAGTCATCAGCTTCCAACACCACATAACCACAGGCTAACCATGAGCAGAGAGGGTGAGGCAATCCAAAGATGGGGAGAAAGGATCTTAACAGGACAGTTACCGAGGTGTGCAATCATGAGGTCGCGATGGTAAACAAGTGTAGTGTCGCTCAGACGTGGATGTCTGCCTTTTTTTAATAAATGGACTGACTTAGCCCAAGGGAGCTGCGCCATCTTTAGCCACATCTCAGCCGTGTGATATGCTAATTAGTTTCTTAATGACAATCACCACTTAGGAGCTGCTAATTAAAACCGATTTGATTCCAAGACATTTATCATACTCCGAGGGAAAATACACGCAAGGGAGGGTAAGGCAGAGTTATGGCCACCTTTATTTGTTAAAGTCCTCCCACTCCTCCCTCCTGTCTGTCACTGCTCCCCAGCTCGATTGCCGTTAATGGACATGCTTTATCTAGGCTGACCTAACCATTGTCACAGGGAACAGAATTTGTGAGCTTTTAGAGTGGGTACACTCATCTACATTCGGAGGGAGTGAGGGATGGGCGCAAGGAGGGAGTTTGTTTGGCAAGTATCCATCTATGCACTCTCTAGGACATCAACTTTGCCCACTCCTGTTCTCCACTATGCAAATAGGATACCACTTAAATGCAGAGTGGGGATTGAGATATTAGCTTTGCATTAGACTGAGGTATGGGCAGACACCGGATGAAGGGAGACGTGAAGTTTTCAGTCCAGCTTATTTCAAGACACAATAAGAGGAGGTGGCCTCTGATGAGCAATGTGAATCTGAAAGAAAGTTAAGAGGGCAACGGAAGTTTGTCTGGTCACCCAGTAGGAGAAACTGGATAGGGCCACTTTAAAAAAATCGCTTAACACGCTCGACACAAAAGACAGCTGAGGAACCTGAGCCGCGTTTGATTTGAGTGTCGGTGTGGGAGGCACTAATCTGGAGACATGGCGGGCACAGGTGGTGAAACAATCAAAGCGGCCTCGCGCGTATCTCTTAGTCACACACAAGTGAGTAGAGCGCTTTCGAAACGTAAAGCAGGAAAGTCAAGCTGGTTACGACTGGAAGCCCTTACATCCAGTACTTTCATGCCTATAAAGGCATTTTAGAAAACAAATGAAAGTCTTTGTCGGTGTTTGATTGGAGAGCGGTTTAACAGATTTTTCAAATCGCCTATTTAGTTGTTCAAACCAAAACAAGAACAGCAGAAGAAACAAACAACAAAAAAGTTTCTTGATATTTTCATCCAATTTTTCTGGATGATCCAAAAGTGACTAACATTTGGAACAGACAGTTGTGCACAAATGTTGATCTGAAATGAATTCAACACCTTTTCTTGCATAAGATATTCTGGGATTAGCATTGCTTACTCTAGATTGGTTCCTGAATATGATGAATCCGAGTCATACAATGATCATGCGATGACATCAATTGGGATCCTACTTTGATCTTGTGGGGGGAAAAAAATGAAATACAAAGTGACACTAAAAGTGAAGAGGCAAATCATTAAAGTGTCATTTAAAATTACTGAACACTGAAGAAAGGTCGTTTGGTCGTTATTCATTTTCATGAGCTGAGAACATGAAGTGAAAAGGTCACATTGCAAAACACGCACCAATGTTTTTTTGGTGGGGGGTTTGTGTTATTTTCATGTTTTCTCTGACACAGATTATGCCCGAGTGATTTGCTTTTCTGCTTCTCAGTTCAGATGTTGGGGATTCCAATTCAGTCTGCAGCCTGCCTGTGTGTCCGTGTTCTCTCTGTGCTTTTACGGGTTTCCTGTGGGTATTCTGGCTCAAAATCAGGCAAGTTTGGTTCATTAAAGACTCCATATTGTCCTTAGGTGTAAACTTGAGTGTGAATAGCTGTTTATGTCAATACATGTCTGAGTACCCTACAGCTTGACTAGCAACCGGGTGTGCCCTGCCTGTCTCCCCCAAAAGTCATGGTTTCAGCACATCCGTGACCCTAATGAGAATAAGCGCTATCAATAAATAAAAATACACGTACATAAATGAATAGCTGTAGCTACTGTGTACTGTATCTGAATGTATGTATAGAATGTGCTTGTGGATTACAAAGTTGCATCGTAAAGGGAGAATTATTATTTATCGAGGACTTAAAAAATGCACTCACACTTCAAAAAGGACAATAATGAACATGTCAAACAACGATGTTTCTAAAAATGTAAAATAAGCATCTTTAACACATAACTGGTAGGTTTTGATAGATTGTCTCCTTGCGTCTGCTTCACTTTCCAGTCCTGAAGTATCTGCCTACTTCAGTGGATGAAACACACACACACACACACACACACACACACACACACACACAGAGCAAGAAACATATGTGCATGTCCACTGCAGAATGAATTGCTATGGAGTGCAGTTGTTTTACTAGGCTAGATAAAGACAAGGTAGATTGGATTTCCAGCCCCTATTTCCTTTCCCAATGTTCTTTTTTAAATCAATAACTACACAAATTATGTATACACAATTTAAGTACATGAAGCAATTTTGATTTACAGTTTGTTAGACTGAGCTACATTAGTAACCACAGACATCAGAATAACTTCTCCTCACCCACGCCTTCCCCCCTTCACATACACACACACACACACACACACACACACACACACACACACACACGCACACACACACACACACACACACACACACACACACACACACACACACACACACACACACACACACACACACACACACACACACACACAGACGCATACGCACAGAGATCAATACAGTTAGGTATTACCTGCAAATTAATCTTAATATTCGTGAACTTCACCATCCCTTCTAAACACACAGAACAAGTGTCTGGAAGTCCACACCTAAACCTTCAAATGGGGTGTAATATGATCCATGACTGTGCTATTCATGCAAGATGAAACCTATCATTGGACCGCAATTGCAGTAACCTGAACACTACTTCTTATTTGATAATCGTTTTCACACTCTGAAAGTGAGCAGTGGAGTGTGAATCTTGTATGTGGACAGCCCTTGACCTCATTGTATTTTGCTAATGCACAAAATGTATTTACTAAAACGATGGGACTATCCTGCAATTTGCATTTCTGTTTGTTTTTATTTGCAATGTGTGTATTTGTCATGTTTACATCTCTTAAGGAAATGTGTGACATTCATAGATCGATTACAGTATCCGTGCGCTATTATTTCTTACACTTCTCCATTAAATGCAGTTGGTTGCCGTACAAGTTGAAAGAAAGAACTTCCCCAGAGGACCTTCCCCAGTTTATTTGTGAACATACACTATGCAAACACACACACACACACACACACGCACACGCACACACGCGCACACACACACAATCTCACGCCCTCAGGCCAGTCTCTGTAATGGGATCCTTATTGTTATTTCTGCTGAATAAAATAAATCCCAGTAATTAACATGTTAACATGATTGATGGGCCTTGATCCTGCAGGGAGCACAGAATGTCTGTCTGCAGTCAAGCTGCCCCGCTGCTGCCTGCACACAGACTGACACATTGAAAAAGATTCAGTGAGACACGCGGAGAGTGAATGTGAAACACTTGCACAGGAAATGTGCAAAAGGCACAGCGGTGTTCAATTGAGTTAGAACTCTCGTACCAAAGATTAGTTTGCCTTTTCCTAAACAAGAAGCGAGATATCGTTGGCACAACCAGCTTGCAGATGCGAGACAGACTGTAATTATGAACGTGCTTAAAGGACAGACAAGTGAATGGACCTGGCAAAGAACCTGCTTCACCATTCATATATGGAATCGGTCGACAAGGAAGACAGTTTCCAACGTGACGGAGGGGGCACGAGGTTTCAAGCGCAATCGGAATCTAATCTGTCTCAAGGAGCGGCGACAAATACGAACGACCTGACAAAAAACACAGAGACACCAACGCTGAAAGTCACCTTCAGAGAGGGCAGTGACGGAAAAGTTGGAATGTTAAATAACTTCATGTCACGCGGCATTTGTGTTCAAAGCATTTGTGTTCAAAGCGTATGTGCAAACTATGTGAAAAAGAACACAGTCTGTAACATTTCAACATCTAGAAAATGATGCTGTACATTTCGTGTAGGGCTCAACGTTTCTCATCACGTCACACTGGGAGCACTTGTAATCATCATAATAAGAAGGGAAAAAAATGAAATTATCTCTCAGCATTCACACAATTCACATCGCAACAAACTTCACAACGTTGACACAATTATCCTCCATATTTCGCAACCGTTTCATCGGTGCAGCCTGTATTCTCATGCTTACGCATACTATACATTATTTTCTCGACCTCAGTGGAGAGGTGAATAAAGCATTTTACTGACATTTTGATTCCCTCCTGTGTTTCCCGCCAGCCTCCTTTTCCTTTGAATAATTCTGGGAAGAACACTGTGAAGCGGGTCGACTGTCAGGGGCCTTCCCCCCTGCTGTGCCTGCTTGTTTTTTTTTTTTTTATGAATGAATTAATCAATAGTGACATGACGCTACGTGATTTTTCCTTCCTCATTATTTTAATTAGCCGTTTATATGGATGCCCCAACCCTCTCCCCTGCATTTCATTAATACATTAACATGCACTTGAAAAAACGAACAAGGGCACAGACAAAGTGCCGGCCGCTTGACTGGTCACTTTGTAGTGTAGCATGGGGCTTGTCATTTTAGCCTATCCGACAGTATCCTGCACCTGACTGAAATTGAACCAGTCAACGTTAAAGTTGGATTTACACAGTTAGTCTGAGAGACCAATTCCGATATAGCAGACGTTGGAGTAAGTCACGTATGTACTAGTCTCAAGAAAGTCTCAAGTTACTTGTGTGTGTGTGTGTGTGTGTGTGTGTGTGTGTGTGTGTGTGTGTGTGTGTGTGTGTGTGTGTGTGTGTGTGTGTGAGAGAGCGTGCGTGTTTAAGCATATGTACAGGTATGGGTTAAGGAGTGCGCACATGATAATCGATCCTATTCCTCAAGATAGACTCTTTATTCGGAGTTGCTTACCAAAAGACTCACACGAAAATAGCTTCTTTGCAGTGTAAATGTCTGCCAATGCAAGAAAGAAAAAAAATCATAAACTGGATGGTAACCAAGAGACAAGTACTCAGGCGTAATCCCATTCAGTATTTTAAATGCATTTTCTAATCGGGCAAACAAGTCAGCCTGCCAGTGCCCGCAAACACAGAGTAATTGATGGTATCCGCCTTGTAAGGAGAAATGACACCAGGCACATTAAAACTTCTAAATATAGACACTCGCACAGCTTGATTGACAAGTCTGCAGGCATGCACGTGTACTTTTGTGTGTGTTCTCTCTTGACTGAGCAAGTGTGTGGAAGTCAATGTGTGTCCATGCTGTATGTCACATTGTGTTAAGAAAATCTATTCCATCCAAACATTCTCATCCTGGCTACAATTGCTGTAAACGAGCAAGTAATGTACTAATTTCATCTGTTTTTAAAATATTATTATTATTATTCTGTCCACTGATATATTTATTTTTATTTTTTGTAAGAGCCTCCGAAAAAATATTTATCGAGGTGCGGTTTTGGTGCCGATGGATGACTATGAAACTGCTGCTAAACAAGCCACTGGCAGTTGGTCTGGATGTCCCCTCCTGAAAGACCACATACTATACTTTCATCAACATGGGGGTGGTGGATGTGGACAGAAAATGTTTCGATTCACATGCGTGTGGTGTGTTGACCTTGCCTGGAAAACCAGACTCAATGCAGTACCAGCGATTGAATCTGATCAGAGTTGCGTCAAGTGCTTTTCTGAGGCAGGGCAAACCTGAGCAAACCGACAGCGGAACCAATCAGCGAAGCGCGGATATGTCCTCAGTAATGCGACGAGCCGCGGTCGAGGCGGGCTGTCCAGACCCATATCTTTGGTGCGGAAACGTGGGATTGGCATGCCGGGACAGTATTGACGAGCAAAAGTAATTTTATTGCCCATTCAAAATTTGTCTTTGACAGTCTAACCAAGGAGTGACTTTAGAAACCCCTGCACCTCAGACACTACATTTGTTGACCTAGAAGTTGAACACAGATGAAAAATGAAACGTTTGCAAGATCTTGCCGAAGTTTTGCCTCATCTCAAAAAGGTTACTCTCACAAAAGACCGATTTTGATCCACTTGATCAGATCGGTGTTAAGTCAATCTCAATCACAAAATGGCTGCTTACACCCAAGATGCACAGTGTTCGAGGCGCATCTAGACAAAGCTACGAAATGTCCGGGGCCAGTCTATAGTTTGGTAGGGCAATTAGTGTGTCAGCGGTGCATTACATCATGCAAAAAAAACCTGTGGTGTGAGAAGAGAAGAGGATGTATTGCTCAGCATACGAGCCTCACAACTGGCTGCTCTCGCGCCTCTCTAATGTGTTATTTTGTCAGCACGCGGTGTAGTGGCATTGTTTCCAGTCAAACACAGTACAGTTGAACTGTTGCTACATTTAGTGGTGGTGACTCTTGGTGAATCTGGCATCCTGACATTACAATGAATACAAGAAAAATGTCCTTTATTCCACAAGTTTGCTGAACGGGCTGATTTCACACTATTTCGCAAATGGCTACATCTCGGCCATATCAGGCCCACAGGCCAGGAGTTTGAGACATACGTGCTCGAGGGACACCATGTGCAAGAATAAAGCAACAAGCTGAAACTCCTGTTCGGTAATCAGATCCAGAAGGACCTTGGCCCTCTACCACCTGTCTCCGACATTCCAAGAACCAAACAAGCCACCTAGCCTCCAACTCGGCTTAGACACATTTTACAAGCGAAATATTGATGAGAATTGGGCAAGAGTGCTATTTAACTCCTCAGAAATCTTTAAATTATAAACAAGGCGTGTGCAGAAATGTACACCCCCGCACAAGGAAAGAGGCCACATCAGAGCTGCCACTTCCAGGCCTGCATGGCTAAACCTGGCTCTTCCACAACAAAGTGACACATCACAGAGCGAAGAAGTGCCAGTTTGAACCTGAATTTTATTCAAAGACAAACACAGCTGATTCAAGCTAAATCACTCAAATAATGTGACTTTTTAGCGCATTCTCTCTTTGGGCGATATTGAGAATATTTCTTTGCAATATTCTTGTTGGATATCTCGAAGATGATACTGGTACAAGTTCAGCAAAAATTAAGCTTTTTTGTTAAGCCAAATTTTAAAACAATGTGGAAGACTGTATAAAGTGATTTTTTAAAAAATTGAACTTACTGACAGTCATCAGCATGAACAAAGTCAGCAACACCTAAAATAAAATACATTCACATTGTACTACAAAAACTTATCAACTTACTACATTCAACTTATGTTCAATCAGTCCACTAAATCTATTATTTTGGTCGTATAAATTGTGGGTAACAAAGAAAATTGACAATGCATGGTACATAAAAGCAGCAAGTGAAAGCATTATTAAAAGTGGAAAATTGTTCTCATAAGGCTCATTCGGCGGACAGCAATCAACACAAAACCCTTTTCTGCATGTGCATGTTGTTTATCTGCTGCAGAACCTCTGAGCGGGTGGATGTAAACAAAGAAAAAGAGTCTGAAGCGAGCCGAAGCTCCTGATTGGCGTGATCGTAAGAAGCTGCAATTATAGCCATGAAATCAGCCCTTACTGTAGGGACTTTAACGAGCAAACCATCACACAGCCCACCATTATCGTCACGAGAACTATTAAACACTACAGCTATAGCCCTGTTAAATGCTCTCATATGTGGCGGTGTGGTACAGTCTTTTCAGGACAGTGGCTACTTGATGCACTCTAAATCGAGGTGGAGGAGAGGGAATGACTGATGGTGACAGGGACTCACAAATCACAATAGAATAAAATGTAATACCCGAAAGCACAAAAAAAAGATATGCAGCCACTTTTATTTACATAAAAGATCTGTAATGTTGTAGGTAAGAAGCAAACATGGTTCCCTGTTAAACTGCCTCATGCAGCCACTTTTATTTACATAAAAGATATGTAATGTTGTAGGTAAGAAGCAAACATGGTTCCCTCCACCTTCTTCTCCATGTCAAGGTATGATTTTTTTAACGGATCATGTTAAAAATGGTCATCATACAACAGTGATGTTGTTTTGGTTCTGAATGTGAAAATGGAATTCAGCTGCCGTGTCAAGGTACGATTTTTTTAACATATCATGTTAAAAATGGTCATCTTACAACAAATTGATGTTTTGGTTCTGAATGTGAAAATGGAATTCAGCTGCAGGGGCAGATCTATTCTAGTGGCATACAGGGCTGCAGTCCACCCCGAAACCTTGAAAAACCCAAAACTATTAGACTCATGAACTTTATTTGAAAACTGTGACAAAACAGTTTTTCAAAATAACGCATCACCAATCCATAATGGACTGACTGATTAATTTTACCATGTTAAATATATTACAAATAATTTCAAAGCCATAAACTAACTGTGTCACGTTGCGTGGTGGTGGTGGACCCCAAAAAGCAGGCAAGGGGGAGGAGCAGCGTGTGCTTGACAAATTGTATTAAAACAGAGAAAAATAAATCCTAAACAAACAAAGTCCTGAAAACAAAAAGAATCCAAAGTAGCAAACAAAACCATGACTGAAGCAAAAACTAACCATGACCAAAACATGACTGAGAACAAACATGACAGTAGCAAACACAAACAATGACCCGACACCGAGTGGTCGGGCTGGGAGTCCTTTTAAAGCAATAATTGCATAACGACCAACAGGTGTGCAGCTGCAGGGAGAGCCCTACAGTGCCACCTGTTGGTCACAAACAGAATCGTGACAAACTGGGCCTAAAGATTGTCTTTTAAAGAAAAGGAAAATAGGAGTGGGCGGCCCGGTGGGCGAGTTAGCACATTGACCTCACAGTGCAGAGGTACAGGGTTTGATTCCAGCTCTAGCCTTCCTGTGTGGAGTTTGCATGTTCTCCCCCGTGGGTTTTCTCCAGGTACTCCGGTTTCCTCCCACATTCCAAAAACATGCATGGTAGGCTGATTGAACACTCAAAATTGTCCCTAGGTGTGAAAGTGAGCACGGATGGTTGTTTGTCTCTGTGTGCTCTGTGATTGGCTGGCAAGCGGTTCAGGGTGTCCCCCGCCTACTACCCGGAGACAGCTGGGATAGGTTCTAGCACACCCCGCGACACCTTGTGAGGATAAAGTGGATCAGAAATGGAAAATTGGGGTCTTTGGAAAGTTTAGAGGAAGAGATGGTGCGTTGTAAGTGCGCTCAGCGTGAGAGCGTTTCGCTATGACAACAGTTTTTGGCTACATCGCAAAAGACGAAGCCTTTGCCAAATGACCTCTGGTTGAAGTGTGTTGCTGTAGATGTGTGTGAATGAACTGCGATAACAAAGAAGCCAAACATATGAGCAACAGGTCCAGAAATAGCCGGTGAGGTTTCTCTGCTCACTATCAAGGCAGCGTGCTTGTCAGATTATGTCTGAATTTGGTTGACCCATTGGCGTGTATGCTTGGCACGCCACAGCCGAGACATGCAGTGATGCTCTTCGGGGATGTGGTGGTGATTTGGCAGGCCAGTGGAAAAGCAGGCTCAGAGCAGAAGTCCAACTGAAGCCAATTGAAAGAGCCAAGTCAAAGGGGAGCCTCTGTGTAGGATACCGGCTTTGTATAGGTCAGCATCTCCTGGCTGCCAAGTCATTTATCCCCCCCACCACCCCCCCCCAAAAAAAGCGAGACCTCCACTACGGTGACATGACTTCGTAACAGGCTCCTGGAACTCAATATCAGTGAACTGTTGCTGCCAGTTCTCGCTATCACTGTTGTAGGCCCATTTTGGTGTGAATGAGAACTATGCACTTAAGGAGAAACAGACACACAAAGCCATATTCATGTAAGCATTAAGTTCAGTTCTATTAATAGGTATCTATCATCAATCCCTTTGGCACTAAGTAGTAGGAAGCAACCAGATAAAAGAATCAAAAAGAATGCACAGTTTTTAAAAAGGGTAGTTTATGATAATGATAATAATAAAGGGACAGCCAAAAAATGTCTTCACGGCACCAATGTAACCAATTCAAAATCATAATCATCCTGATGAGTAACAACACAATGATGGCACTCCATCATGTTTTTTTCTCTTGTGTAGCAGGTTGATGGACTTGGTGGAGCTCAGTGTTCCTGTAAGGGACATTCTCGTTGTCTGCAGTCATAACAGCATTGTTAAAACAACAAATTCAATGGATGTCTAAGACTATGGCTCATATCCGCGCGCGTGTGTGTGTGTGTGTGTGTGTGTGTGTGTGTGTGTTTAGTAGCCAAGTGTCTGTTTTTTGGTCTGTGTGTATGCTGTCAATGTAATGATTAATGACTTACCCTCATGATAAAGTTGGATGTGGCTTCGACACATTCATTCACACACAAGCCCTTCACTAACCTTCTCAATAACTGCCAAGATATCAACTGAGAGCGCAAGCAACTGCCTCCATGTTTCTGTTATGTTTCACATTTATTTATTTTTTCCAACACTTCTGCAACCACATTCTCAAGATAATTCGATTGTATTAAAATTGTAAGTGGTACGTGCGCGTTCTTTCCCTCCCCGCATAGCGAGCGAGGCTCATGCTCAGTCTTCACCTCTGCCCGTGCACACATACGCACAAGGCTTCTGATTAATGACAGCCATTTGTCAAGGAGAGGTGGATAAAAGAGTGAATATTATCTTTGCGCTAAGAGCTGGAGCACATCGTACGCTCTCCCCCCTCATGTCTTTCATAAGTGGTTGAACACAGCGGCACGGCGGGACACGAGGACGGCCCGGCAGCCAGCAGATCTATTCTCATTACTTCTTTATTAGGACATCAGCTTCCACTGATCAGGCCCCATATCGTTATACTGACACCCGAGAGGCGGCTGAAGGGAAAAGAGAGGAGGGGAAAATGAATGTCCAAATGTGAGAGTTACTGCAAAGCCAGAAAGAAATTTGACATTCCTGAATACGATTAATATCATGGTAAATGATTCTATTTGGGGAGTCCTACAATGGTACTTTAGTGTCAAGTGGCATTGACGGACCCTGATGTTGCCCTTCGCTGAAAACATTAGCTGATGTCCACAGCAGCATCCCAAGCAATCTTTATCGTGCAGCAATCCTTTAGTACGGTACAGTAGTGAGACTCAGTCGCCAATAAATGAGTGGATAAAACGCTCTAAATCTATGAACAAACAAAAAGACCACTCAAACAGATATGAAGATTGTCGTGGGGTGTGGCCTGAGACAAAGAAGAAACCACTACATTTGCAGTGTTTTTTTTTTGTTGTTTTTTTTAAACTCAGCTGACATTATTGGCAAAACCCGTAAACAGATTGGTTTGCCCATGGCAGAGGTTTGTGCTCTAATGATCTATTGATGCAACTGTATTTCACTGACGCTATTCAGTAGCCTCACATAAATCTTTTGGTGTTTACTTCCTTGTCTTCCCGTTGACAAGGTTGGGAAAACGGATATTTGAACCCCAATTAAGTGACATCAGAAAAGATGTCGCGTGGTTAAAATATGGCTTTCCTTTCAAACACGTAGATGACATCACCTCTTGGCATCATCGACAGCCTCATGTCCTTCTACGAAGAGTGTGCACGTTTAGGTTGTAATAAAAAAAAAAAAAATGAAATGTATTGAAACGAAATGCAAACCAGTGATTACTTTAAGAACTACGACAAATCCAATTACGTTACATCTGAAGTAAGCCAATTTTTTTTTTTTTTTTTTTGTTTTAGACGCTCATGGTTTTGGCACAACTTGAAGGAATGTTTCAACGCTTCATGAAGCTTCACCCACCCATCGCCAAGTGCCCCCTTGTCATCTGTCCAAAGAAAGCTTTGTTTCAGTGCGGACATGGGCTAAATCGTGACACACTTTTGCAGAAGTTGAGAGCAGTAAAGAACATGTTCAAATGTAGCCTTTGAAAATATATGTACTGTGTATCAGATTATAAACCGTAGCTACACATTCTTACATCCTAAATGTGCATTTTGGAGAACCTAATTAAGATACTGAGAAGGAACATGACGACTGCACCGATCTCTTCATTTTTAGGAAAGTGCAATAGTTTATCTTTTCCATCTAAAATAGCTCCACCGACAACTTTTGTGTCCGAACCCACCAGTTGAGAATCATCACTGTTTTAGAAAAAAAAAAACAAACAAAGCATCATATCCAAAAACCTTTGACACAAATTCTACTACTGTTACGACTTTCATTCAGACAAAAGGTAATATTACTCCTTTTTTGACAGCATTATCAAACTCTTTTGTGTTGCGTATCATACAAATCCATCACAGTATTTTGGGTTCCCCTCCTTTGTACTGTGTAAATATTTGAACAGGACAAAAAGCATTGCGCAAGCCACGGCCCAATCACAGACATAACACTTTAGAATGTGGAATCAAATATTGAATGTTCTACACCATGGCTTAGCCGTAAATGTCACACAGGTGAGAATCTCAGACTTGGGGAAAAAAAAAAAAAAAAAAAACAATTTGTGTGCATCCGTGAACGTGTCTAGTGGCACAGCGTTAAATTGGTGATAATTTATAGTGGGACAATTCAAGTTGCAATTCATTTGGTAATCGATCTGATGACAATCCCACTTACCAAACACACATAAAATATAAAGTGTAACACGTGTGGTCAGATGTCATCCAAAGTAGAATGCACATAACAAGAAAATATGTCTTTAAAGTTGAAAATCAAACTGCCATTGATGTATGCAGAGATATCAGTTCTCCTGATTGACAGAAATGTGCGGGAGGTAAAACTTCAGTGGCCATCAAATGATACACTTCAATATGTGATGGCCTCTTGTGGCTTTTTTTACCAGACTTTCCAGGTCCACTCAACAAGGGAATGTTCAGGAAAGAAACATCATAATGCTCAGCTTTCTTAGTCAACATTTTGTCTCAATGAATCCCCTTCAAATTGACCTTGAAAGCAAATGACTGAGCTTTTATTGATTTACGTGCATCTAAGGGAAACAGGCTCAACTTTTCCCTGGACTTCTCTTTTTTTCTCCCAGTGTCCTCTCTTCCAACCACACAGACGATAAATAGCACAGCATGCTCAGTTTCTTCCTTGCCGGGACAAACAGAGGATAAGAGGTGGGGCCGAGTGTGGCCGCGATGTATGCACCTGACGACTCTAAATCAACACCGCAGCAGTCCCATCTTCACTCTGGATATTTAATGAACTACCGCAGGCTTTTTATGCCTCTTAAGGCTCGCTGAGTGACCACTTTGTAGTTGTTCAGAAAAAGAGGCGACGCTGCTTCTTCCCACTAAATCTTTCTATGTGCCAAACAGGATAAAATATCCCTTTATTCATGGGCTATTTACTAGAGCTAGATTTATTATAGCGGGTATTCTAACAAAGGGGGGCGGGGGGTGGTGAGAGACAAAACCCCAGTTTCCCTCCTCCTCCTGCAAGTCGGGCTGGGACAGAGGCCCGGGAGTGCAGCAACTCATCCTCACTGGGCTTGTGTGAGAGGATGAGGGCAGCTTTGGCTGTACAGGACCGACCGATGTGAAGCAGACACGTCACAATGTCAAGTGCTGTTGGTGAGCTCATTTCAGCTGCAGTTGATTACCGCACTTGTTTGTTGAACTGCACACATATTTGCATTGGGCTTGAAATTCTTGAATTACATGATTGAAATGACCCCCCAAAATGAAAAACAAATAAATAATCACTTCTGCTTTTGAACTCTTGTCTCTGGAGTTTAACACCAAATTACATGGTGAGTGTGTAAATGGTAATTCGAACTAAACCTAACCAAAGGAATCACTTAGCACGTGCATTAAGAATTGGAATATTCATTTTTTATGTTGGAAGCAATGCAGGTTCTATAAAAACATACATTGCCTGTAAAGGCGTGGGTAAGTGCAAACAAAGCAAGTTTGAATTTTGTTTTTTGTTTTTAGATATTTTTTTTTCCAATGCTTGGATTAACAATAAAATATTTTCTTATGATGTGATTTTCTACCATACAGTTGATTTGATATTGAGTTGTATTATTTCCATATCGAATTATCAAACATATTTATTGAGAATTAAATGCTAGCTTGTAAAGTTAATCTGAGTGAAGAGCAGGTGTACGTAGGCGTGAGACATGGGCGTTCGCACTAGATCATGTTTAAATGTGCCACGCAATCACTGCACTATCTAGATGCCATCTGTCCCTTCACTGACCCACTGGTCGTGTTACCATAGTAACCCTTCACCCAGCGCTTTGTTGTGTTGGCTGGCCAAGGGGTCATGGGTGAAAGGTCAAAGACATACTTAGAGATGCATGACCTTTGTGATGGCTTTGTCAAAGAGATCTGCCCAAAACTTGAAACGTCTTCACTTAAAAAAGGCCCTCTCGACGTACGCAGATGAATGGACGCATGAAACAAATGCGCATGCCCACACACACGCTTGTGCCGGTTGTGTGAATGCAACTGAAACGGATATATTGTGCTTGTGATTGGCTCACAAGTGTAAGCGCGAGTACATCTCTGCATGACATTCTACCGTTGATTGAGATCCAAGGAACAAAACGCATCATAACTCTTCCCCATTCTGTTAGGCTTCATACGCAAGACTCTTCATTCATTCCATGCATTTATTTCACTTTTGTTTCCTTTTGACGCAATTAATTGCCAGCCCATAAGCATAGAAGAAAATACAATACAGAAGTTGGAGGTCTGAGACATTTCACATGAATGCGGGCAGATGTCCACAAGCTGAAACACCAAAGAAATGAATTAATTAAAGCGTGTTATTACTGTGTTCGTCTCTGTGTGCCCTGAGATTGGCTGGCAACCGGTTCAGGGTGTCCCCCGCCTACTGCCCGAAGACAGCTGGAATAGTTCATCAGCATGCCCCGCGAGCCTTGTGAGGATAAGGCGGTTCAGAAAATGGATGGATGGATGGATTGTTATTACTGTACATCACAGCATAACATAGCAATCTCCAGATGTCAAGCAGAGACCCACACAGTTGTAAATGGACACTTGGGAAGAGGCCAGCGAGATATTTGTTTACTTTCCATCCTCTGTTTTCCCTCAAACTTTTCCTGACTTGGCCAAGAAAATTGCAAGAGCACTGCAAAACAGAAACAGTTCAACCATGATGCAGTCGCCTGCCTCTCCACACTTGTATCTCGTAGCTGAGAGTTCATGGACTTCACTGACCCAGCAATGACCCGTTTGCATTGTGTTTCCCTTTTCCTCTTGAATAGGCATGACACCCTCCCCCTCCTCTGCCTCCCTGGAAGAGAGGTGCCCTATCAATGTTAACTGCACTCCCTGTATTTCTCTTTTGACCTTGTGCCAAGCCGCAGAAGCACAGGTGAGTAGCATCATCCACAAGCAACCGTCATTACACAACACTAATTTATTCTACAGGACTAACTATAGGACTTCTCGCTAACTGTCTAGACCTTGTCCAAGAACAAACAAGCTTTTAAAAGCCGTGTCAGTAACTTTAAGGGTATCAACCCACGAGTCATGAGAATGACATATTGCTCTGGAAAATATCAACATTTAGAAAGTGAGTATATGCATGATCTGGTCCTACGGCTGATCCTACAACGGTCTGTCCAGTTTGTTGACTTGCTGACACCGGCCCACTCCTGTCCTATAGGTGGCAGTATTGTGTATCAGAATGTGAATGTAAATTGACTGCGGTACCCCATGGAATGGTCGGAAAGCAATCACAGGTGGTTTGCCACGAACTAAAGTTTTGACTCCAACATTCTATTTCCAGTCAATGCAAATTTTGCAATTGCAAAATGAGGAAATACATGATTCACATTTTCATCCAGATCTACCACAAAATGGAATTGCATAACCGCGCTAACGAATTATTGACAATAAGGTAACAATCTGAGTGTTTCAAAGCTAAGCAAGTCCTGCAGAGTTTAGTTGACTTTTCATGGCCTCTCCACCACTTTCTCATTAGCAGCAAACAAAGAAGGCCACTGGAAACACCACTGGTGCAGGAACATAGCTGTGAGCTTTTTAGTAAGCAGTTAAATCCGCCCCCACCCACCCCACCGCCTGCCTCCCCAACAATAATAATTCATTATAAAAAACTACCAAAAAACAAAAGCAAGTAGATTAGCAACTGAACTTGATCTCACAGGAGAAACTCTCAGAGAATTTGAAGTTAACAGAGATAAGCAGAGGAGAACATCAAATAGCCATATGTGCACGCTTATTTTTAAAAGCTGCGACTTGTTATCAGGGCTGGGCAGGACTTTAGACTCCACACATCTTGTTGTGGGGTACGTATGTGTTTGTGTCCAACCAGCCTCCCCATTGCACATGCACTGCGGTGTCTGGATGGCTGCCAACATTTCTGAACTAATATTCACAATAATGTTTGTTGCTCAAGGCCTGGTGACAGAACAACACAGTGGAGTGCGGCCAGCATTAACTCTCGTTTCCCTTTACGCCTCACTGCACTTTGGGAGTCACTCCTGTAGTTGAAACGCGGACTCCCTTGAGGCATTTTTAAAGCAAGGAAACGTTCCTTATGCATCGTGTCTGTACCTTTAACACTGTTGTTCAAAATGCAATTAAAATGAGTGCGCAATGTGGGTCTGTTTCAGAGGGCTGCAAAACTTAAAAGAGAGAAAAAAAAGCTGGGAAAAAGTTCTTATTTCTAAACCTATAAATGAATAGAGATACGTGACACGAATACAGTCATCCCGAATGTGTTACTTTTATGTTACCACAGTGTTCCTTTTAACAATCAATTAATTCAGTGTCATTCCATTTTTTATTTAGTCCCACATTTCCCACACATATATAAAACATTTAATAAAACACAAAAATTTCTCGTCACCTGACCTTTGAAATGAGCAAAGAGCCCCAATTAAGGAGCTCGTAAACCACGCCCATGTTTGGACTTCTAGAATGGAGCGGGTGATGAGCCGCCTGCAGCCTCTTGTCAGTGCATGTGGGTCAATGTAAGCTTCAAACTAATGTGGAATAACTGAGTGTGCATCCTCAGTCGCACGACTGAAACTACAAGGGAAGTGGAAATCATGTGGTGGGTGCCTTGTTTGTAGATTAAACTCATGTGGAAATGATGGTCCTAAAATTATATACTATGCCGGATGTGGTCTGCTGGCCAGAAGTCTGCTAGATATGATTTAGACAAACTATCAATAGATGAGTAACTTTCAACCAGTGTTGTTGTTGATCCACATGACTTTGAATGGCAACGTATTAGCACTGATATTTTGATTTGAGAATCGATTGTAGAGAGTCTAGAAACTAGTCTCTGAACCTCATATTTCTCAATCCACTTCTGACACACCAGAAGCTCATTTGTATTTACATTGCCCTGGAAAGGGATCCCCGAATGGTAATTGTGTCTCAGACTCCTATTGAATATGGCCTTTGGCTCACTTGATAGCGCCCCAGTGTAACACCAATGTTTTATAGAGCCGAGAGACAGAGATGTACTGTTTTGCCTCTTAGCGATTCTGTCTCATGACACTTTATAGGCCCTAATCACACCAGAGGCATTATGTATCCTTAGGTATGCATGCTTAAGATGTGTACGGATGCAAAGACAATACCCTTGGCTGGACACACTTCGTCTTTACTTTCTGAGTATAGATTCCGGAGCTTATTTCTGGCTGAATGTTGTGGTGTATCTCACGACTAGATCTCGCCAAGCTCCTCAGCCAGTCTGTTAATTTCCATTGTTGGCAAAATGCACCCCCTCCTCAAAAATGGTTAAGTCATCCTGAAACCTCCTCTCTGGCCTTCCCATCAAAAAGCCCTATAAATAACCATGACATCATTCTATTCTTATCTATGGGACATCCTCTGATCGATAGCCTAGCTCCTACAGTGTTAATAGCTTCTAATGCCCCATCTTCGCCTTCAAATAGGTCTACATTATTTATGATGGCTGTTAGGTTACCAATCCAGGACACAATTTATTTCACCACAGGTCTGCTCCTATTATAAAACTGCTCTTGAGTGATGATTTGGGATTGATGCGTGACGTGTGTGTTTGTTTAGAGGCCAAGTAGCCTGTATTGCATATGCATACGAATAAAATAAGAGTGCCAATAAAGCTATAAAAACAACTGTGCGAAGTACCATCATAGAGGGAGAGTCTTGAGAAGACAACTGGGGAAAATGGTAAAGGGCAAGAGGGGTGAAAGTGGACCTGAGTGTAGTCTGGCCCCACCCACTGGTAACGGGTCATCCGTTACTCAGATGACAGTGAGAGTGGCAGGCCTATTTGCAGGGCTGCCTGTGCGTGATGACGGATTGGACAGACATAGCAGTTGGTGGCTGCGTAAAGTGACAGGTTGCATTTCCATTTGGGTGAAAAATCTTGTGAACGTTGCTTACGTGGCTCACTGGATCAAAGGAAGAAGGACACAATGGGCAAACTGAGGCCCAGGATGTTTTCGTGGTTGTGGGTTTGGTTTATCTGTCATCTGGAATTGTCTTTTCTTCATCAAAATTAGAGTTGATGAGTAACTGCTGGTTGCCTTTCTGATTATACTAAATTTCTGGTCTGCGGGCCCTCGTTTAGTGCCCAGCGCAATTCTAGCGCAAAGGGCAGCCTCCAGTGGGTGGAGTTTTATTTCTTTTGGTATATAGTGGTACCTCTACTTACGAAATTAATTGGTTCTGGAAGAAATATCTTAACTAGAAAATGTTGTAAGTAGAGACACATTTTCCATGTAAATGCCCTAATCCGTTCCAGGCCCACCCAAAATTCAGACAGAAATGTTTTCCCAGGCATAAAAATGCATCAAAATATCTAACAAATACATGTTACAATTACATTATTGCACAAGAAATGAGAGTTGTGCATAATGTAAAAAACAAAGGATAAAGAATAAAAATGATGGTCATTTAACGTTTAACTGCATCATCATCATTTTTTTGCCCTCTTCAGTTCATGTTCTCAGAACAAGACAGAAAAAGACTTTTTAAAACAATTACACAAAATCAGTAAGATGCAAAAAATGATCACACCAGGGTACACCCCGCTTATTGTTTTAAGTCAGTTAGCACATGCTCCAACTTCCCTGTGACCCTGAATAGGATAAGCAGTACACAAAATGGTTGGCTGCATTTTGAGTAAAATAACCCTACACTTGGGACAAATGTAAGGAGTCAGCTTCATAGAGCTGGCAGACATGAGAATTATCAACACAGAGATTGTGACTACTTCAAACCATCCACCGCTCAGGCTGCTCATTGGTCAGTCGATCCCTCACATTTACAGTACATCTCTGGACATGGGGGGGGGGGCCTTAGTCCACATCCAATAATGTACTGCGAACAATAAACTTTAGTTAATACACCTTTCAGAAACATATTTCAAATGCCAATTGGGATTTGGGAACGGATCTAACCGGACTTGATTTAAGTGGAAAGGGAAACGGATCACTAGTCAGAAAAGAGTTGCAAAAAAATCTCCAAGCAAAACCCAGAGGTTTGTCTGGGAGAACAGCCGGAGGAATGTTCATAATCACGCCTCATTGCTGTTCTCATTGCTGTGCACTGATCGGGCAGTGGAGATGGGACACCCCAGATTTACGAGACATGTCAAAAGCTTCACATCCTCAAGCCCCCTGAGGCCCATCCCTTGTCTTGATCTGGCCTGTAAGAAAAACAGCAGTCCCTCACACTCTGACAGAGTGGCGGCGCCATCCAAACACACAAGGACGATGGAGACTGGTGGAAATGTGGAATGTAAAGCAGCGAGGGGAGGCCACTTTTGGCGAGACTCTTCATGGTAACAGTGGTGAAATCCCCAAGTTGCACCATTGTGTTGACTGAGAGCTGATGCATCCCGTAGGGATTCGAATTTTAATAGCAACTACGAGACTGGGCACAACATAAAGTGAATTACGGTAAGCCTCATACTTGGTGAGAGTTGCATTATTTTATCACCAATTCCTTTGTAGTCAATCTGTTTTAGTTGCGGCCAAATAAATTCTTAAAGCATGTCTTGGTTATCTTGGCAACAAGCAGATGCCGGAAAAAGGTATTGTTGGTTGTCTCACAAATGGAAAGACGCATGCTAAGTGCCTGTTTCCCTCTCAAGTTCAATTATATTGTACTCAAGGACAATACTGAGACCCCACTTGCCAATGAGCTTTTGACTTTTTCGGTGTGTAAAGGACATTTTGTAAAATCACTTTGAACATTTTTAAGGGTAAAAGCTCATTGGCGAACAAAAGCCTGGTGGGGTGGCAGCATCTTAATATGAGTCAGGACTTGCCTTTGGAATAGAGAATGAGGAGTCAAGAGCAACTCCAAACTGAGAATGGATGTGGGGGCAAGCTCAATTTCCCACATGAACACCACTCGGAAGGTGCCCTTGAGCAAGCCCCCAAAGTTCTCTCAAACGATCATCCATTCATCATTCCATTTTCTGCATTCAAAGGTGTAGGATTTTATCCCAATAAGTTTGGGTGAGAGGCAAACGACACCACAATTTTGAATGGGGCATTGACCAGAATGTTTTATTACAGACGAATAAAACCCTGGCCTCAAGGGTCTAATTAAGGTACAGTGGAAAGTTGCGTCAAGACTTTTGCGGGTCATAAGAGGTATCGTTTTATTTTTGTAGATGTATGGAAGGTAGTCATAATTGTTTTGTTAAAGAATAGACAGAAACTGTGCTCTCTTAACCTTAATCTTTGTAAAATCAGTAATATTAGTCAACATCATCAAAAAGAAGACGTTTGAATCCCCTAAAGGACTCTGATGCAGATCAGAAAGTGTAGTCTTGTGCCAGCAAGATGATTTATGGCTGTGTGTCCTAGTTGGGGTTTGGACTTGGTCCCAGTATCACTCAGGGCCAAAGCGGAGAACTGGGAGGAGAGGAGAACCAATCAGAAGCTGTCCAAAATATGTTACGATGGATGTCATAACATACTTGCAGGGTTTACCAGAAATGGAGATGACAATTAGTTTGTTGGAGATGTCAGAAATGGCATTTGAGTTCTGCTGGGAGAAATGCTTTGTGACGGATCAGTGTTTTGGGCGGCATAAACCCTTACCTGTGAGCATCCGTGAAAAAAGATCTCTCACAGTCTACCTGCTGCAATCTGGAAAATCCTATTACAGACTTCAGGTGGAAGGCTCCAGAGGCAAATGAGTCTCCCTTGGCACACACAAGACCAGACATTGGATACTTTTCTCACTTTCCTGGGTGATTCCACCACACTTGCACTCACTTTGATTTGCTCTCTTCTTTGACTCTATAAATCCATCTTTCTCTCTGGGTCGCCGCCTATCTAGGTATCTAGCTCCAACCAATCCTGTCTCATCACAGGCTTCCATAAGTCACTATGCATGAGCTTGTTTTAACTCATCCCAAGCAGCCCCTTCCACCTTCCCTGATGGGAGAAACACCATCTTTTCTGCAACATCTATGGATGAGTGAATTGTATTTATCTGTGCATATAAGGGTGACTGTAACATGGAAAGATCAATTCCCTACCCACAGGAAAAAAAAATGTAATTCAATACATATGACCATTCAGCACGCTGGAGGTCTAATCCGATATGTGTAACACATTCCCTTTATTCTTGGTCAAATTTACATTTTGAACAGTGAACGGTTGAGCGTATGGAAAGGATTCGTTGCAAAAACGGCTAAAATACTTGGAATAAACATTCCTGGAGTTGACGCAAGTGTAAACAAAAAATGTTCCTCGGGAGAACACAAATGAAAAGTGACTTGTAGCATATGTATCATATAGTTCATGTTCGGGGGAACTCTTACACTTGATTGATGAGGCTTTCTAGTTCTAATATATTACTCAAAAATCTGTCCTCGCTCTCAAAACGTTTTATGAATTACCCTGCTCTTATACTAAGAAGCAGAGTAAATCATTCAACTTATTATAATCATTGGAGAAAATAATGACTTAGTTCCCATTACAGAAGAAGAGTATGTTTGAATCCCATTAAGCCCCACTTACATTTATGCGGCGCAGCACCAATTCTCCATCAACCAATTAACATCACAAGCATTTGTACAAATCAATACCTCTTCTCAAATTCACACAGGTTCTCCCTGCAGTTAATTAAATAAACTCATTCATCCATTCTTTGAACTGCCGTGGTTGAGGACCCAAGTGCAGGGAAGCAAGGAGGCAAACAAGATGTGTGGGATCAAAAAAATTAAATTCGAAATAAACCCATCCATCCATCCATCCATCCATTTTCTGGTCCGCTTGTCCTCAAAAGGGTCACGGGGTGTGTTGGAGCCTATCCCAGCTGTCTTCAGGCAGTAGGCGGGGGACACCCTGAACTGATTGCGGAGATGATTGGGAGACACAAGGGACCAGGATGACAAGCACACATGGAAACGAAACGAGCCAGACAAGACATGAACCACAGGAAAAGAAGACATAACATGAGTCAAAACAATGGTAAATGGAATCTAAATCACAACAATACCAATCAGAACAAGTGTGGCTTGAAAATGAACATTATTATGTTTGTAAGTGAAAATCGCCAAAGATTATTGATAATAAATTCACGTTATTGTTTGTGGGGAGTTCAAAAGATACCGGAGAACATTTTTTTTTCTATTCTGTAGCATTTTAGTTCCAAATGAAGTGATAGCAATTCTCTGTCAATTCATCTTCAATTAAATTCGATTTGTGTCGGTAGCTCTATTGATCTCAACACTATATTAGGGAATTTTTTTTCCTGTGAATATCTACTTTCTCTTCTGTCGGTCATTTCCACTATTTTCAGCTACTTACACTAATTACCACGTCATCTCTTCAAAGAATGGACAGGGACCCCTCGCAAATATTTACTCTCCACATGTGCGCAAGTGTGCCCAGCAATCTGTCGCATTTATCGAATTAAAGTATTATGATATAATAGAGCAATGTCTGGGTTAATGCCACCTGGGGCCTCTGCTTTCTCTCTCCCCGAACCTGGCAGCTTCAAGCTCTGGTTTTGGATCGACTCCAATTGGATCAACAATATGGAGTAATTGGAGCCGCGGTATTTATGTGATAAATCTGGTCCTGTGTTTTAAATGCTCAAACATGATCCTGGTATTTTATTACCCTTTGAACTTTAGGTGCAGAAGAAAAAGTGGTTCTTAAAAATGTGACTACACAAATGTACCACACACACGCACGCACACACAAACGCACACACAGGTGGACTTCTTAAAAAAAACATAAAAATAGAGAAAAACTCTAGGTTACAACAACAGTGGAGTAAAAGCAAAGAGCACGCTCTGCCTTCCATTGTACCTGTTTGTATAACTCTGACCACAGACTTCAAGAAAGTGATTTGGTACAGCAGTATTAGCGTGCCATGATTATTTGCCTTAACTGGTACTTAGATTTACTGCTCGGTAATGTGATCTGAGTGATAGTTAAGCACTAGCAGCAACTGGAGGCAGCAAAGCTGGGACTGAGTGGCTGTTCTCTCTCCATTTACCTTCAATTAGACCAATAAAAAGCTCGCAAGCTTTGCCCCAGAGTTGCTGTCTCTCGCACTTTCTAACCTTTTCCCTATTGGGTGGACATTTGGAAACAATCAGTCATGTGTTTTAAGAGAAGACCCTTAGCCTATCATGCTCCCCAGAGATAAGGTATCTATAGGCCCAGCACACGGAATTCATCACTTGGATTTCCCTTACGCTTTTTCGGGGTCCCTTCAATTTCGTTTCCACCTTTTGACCATGTCGGTGCGTGTAACTGAGTTACCGGGACTATTATGAACAATGTAAGAGAACAATATAATGGTTGTGCAGCTGCTCGACAATCGGACTTGTTGCAGTGCGCCTGTGAGGGTACCAATGGTGCATATTATTTGTCAATAGAGGAGATGGTTTATGTAAAAAAAAAAAATAATAATAAATCATGTATAATCGAACCATTTCAACCCCTTGCAACACATGAATGTGAGAAGTATTGAAATGAAAATTTCAAATAGTACATGGAATTTGCCTTTATTACTGTATTTGCCTCCATTTGAGAATACGTTTACAGTTCCTTATATACAGCATTATGATTCACACCAAATGCAAAGGGTGTAAAATATGTAAATGTGTCATAAAATACGACGCCGATGAATCAGTACACCCAAATTATGTTGTACGACACATCAACTAGCCACATGATGAAGACAACTTGCACAACATAATATCCAATATCCAATTCAAGGGCTGTATGAAATATTGTGCCCTTTAACAACATAACAGTATTTATTGAGTAATATTTTCATCAACGAGGTTAGTTTGTAGTGGTGTAGAATTAGCTGCCCCACATGCTGACAGCTGCTCCGACTATTTTTGGATCTCTCATAACTAATTGGAGGATACAAAATATTAGACAGGCTGTTTTGTGCATTTGCTTCAGCCTAGACACTTCACATTATGTTCTTGAACCTTTCATAAATTACTCCCCAACTTGATCAGCACCCCCGTTGAGTTCACAATGTCGTATGCATGTGTTGTACCTCCCACTCCAAAGCATCAGCGGGACTTTTGTCTTCATCAAGGCAGGTCAGATTAACTGGGACTAACAATACCCCCCACGGATTTATTCAATCACTGCTCCTTCTTCATCTCTTTGTTTTGCACTCTTCATTCAAATTTGGTCTCGCATTCATTTAAAATCTGCTATGTCCTATGACCTTTGCCCTGCACCAATGAACGCCTGATGAGGGCCTCCTTCACCTGGCTTTGTGTGAGAGCTATACCTTCCAAATGCCAGGGCTCCCACTCACGGCCGCCTTTATCCTTCTGCAATTCACTCTGACTTTGTTCAGTTAGTTAACCTAGCTTCCCCTCCCTGCTGGGAACTCAAACAGAGAGACAAGAAGGAGGAGGGCATCAGGGGGGAGATGATGAAGGACTTGGGTAGTCCATTTAGGACAGACGGGAAATCAGGAAATCAGAAAATGGTCACAGCGCGATTTATCTTTATTACTGTAAGAGGACAACTTTGGACAAATTGTAAGACGTGCAATGAAAGTCACCCGCGCTTGCAGTCAACACTGTGCCTTTTCTTTCACAAAATGTCCTTGCTCTTTTCACATGAGATTAGAACGTCAGTAACCCCCACTGCTAGACACACACCGGCCTCCACCAGCACCAAAAAAACAACAGATTAACCCAAAAGAAAGGGATTAGCAAATTGACTGAGAGGCAGGACGATGAACCCTCCACTTGTTTTGTCTTTGGGATTTTCAATGGACATCACTCCAAGACAATCAAGCTCTGGCTGCACTGAACGGGCAGCTCATCTCTCAGAGCCACCTCACAGGCTCCCAGTGAGACAAAAGAAGACCCGCATGGTTGAAGAGGGGTTGAATGCTC
Organism: Hippocampus comes; assembly: GCF_001891065.2. Lineage (NCBI taxonomy): Eukaryota > Metazoa > Chordata > Actinopteri > Syngnathiformes > Syngnathidae > Hippocampus > Hippocampus comes. The sequence continues at coordinate 2,806,235 of NW_017805820.1, forward strand.
AGCATCAACAAGTTAGAGGCCTTGGATACCTCAGCTCAAACAGGATTATGACCAGTCCTCGTCAATAGAAAAAATAAAAGGTAAAAATTAAAAGTGGCCCAATTAAGAAATTGCACTGATAGACGTCATAAAAAATACTGTTAGATTTCACGAAAGAGGATGGACGCTATACCCCATTGAATTAAATATGTACAGTATGTTGTCAGATGACTTTCGGAAAAGGAAAACTTGAACTTCATTCCATGAATTACATTATTAAGAACTAAGAAATGTGCTTCACATTTTACTCATATGTCGGTTTTCTGCCTGCATGGGACTTATTCAGTTGGGCATGGCTCTATTCCCTATTACTACTTTTACAATGATAAAACCCAAATGAGATTCCAAACGTGATGGCCGGTAAACATTAATGTAGCGTTGTAGGATCCATCGCTAATAAAATAAATATACATAATGTGCTGACGTCGGCTTCCCTTGAAATGTTTTTTTAAAAATGTATAAATCTATATTTTAAAAAAAAAATGCTCGTCTCTGTGTGCCCTGCGATTGGCTGGCAACCGGTTCAGGGTGTCCCCCGCCTACTGCCCGAAGACAGCTGAGAGAGGCTCCAGCACCCCCTACGACCCTAGTGAGAATAAGTGGATCGGAAAATGTATGTATGTATATATATATATATATATATATA
>NW_017805820.1:2818310-2818677 GCF_001891065.2 Hippocampus comes
TATATATATAAACTAACATTATTTTAAAAAAGGTCCCTGCGTGTTCATTTAACGAGAAAATGTGAAGATGTGTTTTTACTGAGAGTTACATGAGTGACGTGAGTTTGATCCCGCTAGTACGTTCCCCTTCTAAGCGTTGCTCTGAGTTGGACCTTCTTCTCTGACAGTGGATGGGATGTGGCCAGGGCCTCGGGGATTAAGGGGCTTTTAGCAAGCCATGAGAGTGGTTCTTTCTCCTTGTGACAGAGAGAGGTGACAGGCCGTCAGTGCACAGGGGACAGACATACAGACGGCCAGAGACATCTGCATTCATTCAGGACAGCGGCTTATCCACGCACAAAAAAAAAAAAAAAAAAAAAAAAACCCC
>NW_017805820.1:2818818-2917704 GCF_001891065.2 Hippocampus comes
ACACGAGACCGGCGTTTCCCCACACAAAAAAAAAAAAAAAAAAAAAAAAACCCTCTTGAAACACCCTCAAGTCCACACTCCCACACTCTGTCTGAGACCCATATGATCCTGTGATGACACATATGCTAATCAAAGAGCACATTGGTGGCTTTGACAGTTGAGGTTTGGAAAATACTTAAAAGTTCATGTTGCAAAAGAATGGAATAGTTATGTAACGATTCGCTAAGTGTGATTACATCTTCATCCATCCTTATACCCGTGCTCGGTAAATAGGCGCAAGAAGAGGTCAAGTAATGTAAGGTGCATGCGTAAAGTGTGTTACTCATTCTGAGACTGTACCCTTGTCCAGTCACTAACTTGCTGTTTGTGAGAAAAAGGACTGGAAGCGAATCAAAGTACAGGAATGATCCAGTTCACACATTATAAAAACGGTAAAGTACTTAAGTTGACAGCAGTTTGAAGGATGTGTGAGCAGGCATCTGCCTCTCCTCCTTCCATCCTTTCAGGAGGTTCAGGAGACCAGCCAGAGCCAAGAAAGGCCTAACCCAGCCACCTAATCCTCTATTCCCATTCACTATCACTGCTAATCTCCACCACCACCTCCTCACCACCAAAACTATCGCCTCCGCCTCGAACTCAAGAGAAGCATAAAAGCCTTAAGAAGCCCCGTCCCGCCCATGCCTACCTTCCCATCCCTTCCCGCACCCCTAACGTACTCCGCCCATCCTTCCAACTGCAGGAGGCGCCCATCTTTTTAAGACCAGGACCCAGAAATCCCACGGGGCAACAGGTTTTTGGTTGAAGCCAAAGACTCATTGAGTGCCGGATAACTCTCTCTCAGACTTCAGCTCCCTTTCTTATTGTTGGTGCTTACTTGACACAAAATGAGTTTGAATTTGAATGTGCCAGATGACAGAGAGAGACAGAACAATATGAACTCGTGGGCGGCATCCGGGCATTGGCATTGTGTACCAAAAGCTCTGCAATAATTATAATAATAATCATAATAATAATCATAATAAACTGTAAATATTACATTAAATTACATTCAGACCACATCATCCAATATTATAGCTGAGCACCAATGATTAAATATTTGTTAATTTCCAAATTGACACTAGAATTTAAGTGCGGATCTTTCAAATGCATTTGGTTCGCTATTGATTAAAAATAAAGCCAAGACAATTTGGTGTATAAGTATCTTTTCAATGGAAATTGCATAGCAAATAGAAAAATTCATATTGTAAAAAAAGAATGAAATATACATTTGAGCAAAAATGGCAAAAATCATGAATATGTATAATACAAAGTCTTTTGCCTTTCTCTTGTGTCATTTGAAGCTACAAGACCATCATTCAACCAAAAAACTTTCACACTTCAAACGTTAGCTAGTATGTGAACAAAAAAAGAAAAAAAGATTTGATGGCCAGGAAGTGTTTTGTATCCTAATATTTGGGGTAGTTATGATTTGAAAAACTATATTAGTGACTTGACTGCAACTTTGTGTAACCTCACCAGAGACTGAGGACCTGTACAGTAATACCCAAACAATAGTGAGTGGTCGTGCGTCTGCAGTCCAGCTCTATCTACCACAGTGGAGGTGAGCGCCTCAGCCCAATGGACCCCTCAATGCTGCCTCTATGCCTTTTATTTACTGAGGCTATCTTTCCCATAAGTCACTTTTCCTGTATTCATAAAGCATCATGGACCCCATAACTCACACTTCCCCTTTATGAATAAATCCCATAAATTTCGGGTGATGGTGTTGAGGAGCTGTGGCCTCTCGGGTGACAAACTTCCCTCGATCTGTCAAGACCAGCTCCAGCCGCTCGGGGCTCTTCATCAAGCGCTCCAGATGGGAGCTCCACTTTATCGTTCCCCGGTCGGTGACATCACCTCACCACGCCGGATTTGATGATGAAAGCAAACATCTCTGTCTTAACTCACATTTGCCAAATCAATTTTGTTTTCACAGAGCTTCCAAAAGGGCTTATTGGCATATTGACGGTGGGAAGGCGGGAGAGGTGCTGGCAATGGGCAAGGGATGGGCATGAGAAGGGGGGGTGGTGGGGGGTCCAAGAGGCCTTAATAGCATTTACCACATTTAATGCAGGGATGTCATCACTGAATATCCATTCTGAATAATGTGCATTTCATCATAAATTCTTTACAACTTATTTACTTAATGGAAAGACTTATGGTTCGCTGTCAAGATGGTAATTAAACATTGTGATACAGTGCTGCCTCACCAAGATCCCATCTTTCCCTCAACCAGCCTGCCCCCACACCTCACAACCCCATCTCCCGCTTTCACATATACAGACATATGGTGGTCCCTCTGCTCTTTTCATGCTTATTATTATTGAAGTACCTTATGAATTACTGCTGGATTTTAATTCATGATGATTTTTTTTTTCTTTCCCAGGGAAAAACAAAAATCGAGGCAGCATTCTTCACATAATAGCACGGTAGATATCCTGGCAGGGAGAGAGAGGGAGTGAGAGAGAGAGAGAAGCTGTTTTGCATTATTGTTTGGGTCATGTTTGAAATTGGCAAAACTGAAGGATTTTATGTGAAGACACTGAGGATGATGTCTCACTCTGCAGTTAAAAACAATACAAGTACGGAGTGGAATAGTTGTCTGGAGTGGAAAAGGGGAACATTATTTTTGTTGGAGCTAAACTAAAGCCACAAAGTTGAGACTAATGGTCTATTGATGCGATGTCAATGAGAACCAAGCAGTCCACAGCCAATTGTTTTTTTTGTATACACTCCAAAATAAAAAAAATAGTTATGGGGTTAACATTGAAGGAAGTCTGCAAGGTTAGTTATCTCTCTCTCTGTAATATATATTGATTAATGTGTTGATTATTGTTAATTAAATTTCCATGCCTTTATCAGAAAGAGGAAATAATTTAAAATCAGTGTAGAAAATACTTAATAAATTAATTATTTTAGTTACTGGTTTGGTTCGTATCATGTTGGCAAAAATGTTGATCATTGCTTTCCAAAGTAAAAGTGAATGTTTACAGATGTCTTTCGTCTGCTTTCATGGAGCACCGCAGGAACTGTTAAAAGGCTGAAATTCCAAGGATTTGGACAATTTAAAGTTAAGCATCTCGAAATGAAGTATAGATTATCAAAAATTTCTAATGCGAAAGAGAGAGAGAGAAAGAGAGAGAGAGAGAGCGAGAGAGCTAGAGAGTGGGAGAGAGCGAGAGCGAGAGAGAGAGAGAAAGAGAGAGAGAGAGAGAGAGATATCCAACCATTCGTGCGGTGTGCTGGAGCCTTTCACAGCTGACTTTGGGACTTTGTGCAAGAGGCGGGGTGAATCCTGAACCGGTCGCCAGCCAATCGCAGAGTCCATATAGAGAAAAAAAACATTCACACTCACACCTATGGGCAATTTGGAATCTTCACCCTAAGCGTGTTTCTGGAATGCGGGAGGAAACTGGAGTAACACAGAGTAAACCCATGCAGGCAAAGAGAGAACATGCAAACTCCACACAGGAAGGACCCGCAACCTCGTAACTGTCAGGTGGATGTGCTCACCAGTCATTCACCCTGCTGTCCTACATAATAAGTGTGTGTGCATGAGTGTGTGTGCACTTGTGTGTGTGTGTGTGTGTGTGTGTGTGTGTGTGTGTGTGTGTGTGTGTGTGTGTGTGTGTCTGATTTCCAAATGGGAGGGAGTCTATCCAAGAAAACTAGGTGAAACTTAGACCCTTCCTCCACCTACATAAAACCAAACCGGTCTGACAATGACCTTTGACCTTTTCCTGTGACCCTATCTTCGATTTGCTCTGTCGTCTGACCAATACGTGATTTGCCAATGGCCGCACTGGGTCCCTAACAAGGATTTATGGCATTTCATTTTAATTGAGTTAAGAGCACAACCTCATCTGCTCTGCTTTCAATGGTTTGAATTAAACTCTACATCCGTGTGAAACGGGAATAACCACCTGGTGGTGCACAGGGCTAGACGTGAACATGGTGAAATGGGAGGAAATAAGACGACAACTGCACTAGCCAAGTATGTATGTGATTTCTCTGTTGCTTCCGCTGCACAAAACAAAGAGGAAATAATCACAGCTGGCAAAGTGCTTCGTAACACATTCGCTCAAATCGACGGTGTCTGTCAACCATGAAAGAACTGTTCCTCCAACAAAATTTGAGTCAACACATTAGCTCTCTCAACATTTTACATTTCGACGGACTTGTTTTCCTACCTGCCAGCCTTGAGTTGGGTCTTTGAGAGAAAGTGTTCGCTCGCCAAGGTACGGTCCAAAGCGTTCACCGATGTAAAGGCTCCTGCGACTCCAGATGCCAAGAGCACCTCTTAGAACAGCTGACTGTTGCAATTCAAAGTCCAGAGGAATGGTCAAGTTTTCTTGAGGTAAGAATATGTTCGTTGGTTGTTGTTGTTGGATGGATGCAGGTCTATGAGGTGACACTTCTTCTTCAGACAGCGACAGGGACGACGGGTCCTCTGCCGGGCCCGAAGACGGTACAGGATCACCATCTGAGCCACAAGCATCATCTAAGACGTCAGTAGGTTGACCAGCGTACTTGTCATCTCCATCATCTGCTCAAGTGAAACACAACAATAATTCTTGTGAGGGCAGTGATCGGCAAAAGATCGTGTGTTGCATTAGAGCATTTGAGTAATTTATGCAATACAACAAAGTTCCCCATTAAAAAGTCTCCTCAGCACGACATATAATGTCACAAAGGTGTCGTGTTGAGTGGGTGTACTATAATTACCTTGATTGTGTTTAAATGGCGGTTATGACTAATGAACTGAAAGATGGAGGGAGCACCAACATCTTAATAAAAATGTTTTTTTTTCTTTCTATCTCACCATGACTGCATGACATAATGTTCTCAAGACAAACCACGCCTTAAATATTATACTGCGATGTGAAATAGCTTAAGTTTGCAATTTCAAAACAAATACTGCACATGGAATGCGAGAAACAGGATCAAGTGTTTACGGCATTGAGATGGGGTGATACCAGGGCGAGTGAGCAGAAGTAACTGGGCATTGTATTGCTCTGACTGTTTTATATTTCCTTTTCCTGAACTTGATCTTTGTCATACAGTGAAAACAGAAGGAAGCGTACAGGGGTTAATTATGAATATGGTGAAACAGGACATGGGAAATAACCTTTCAACTCACACAGGGCTTCTTCAGCATGACATTTGGGTGCATTACATTTTTATTGTGACTTTGTTTCTTTCATTTTAAGGTATTCATCATCCAGCAATGGAAAATGTATTTATTCCAAATATAAAGTGTCTTTGAAAGAATATAAAGTGCGTCTAACATTTGACAAAAGACTCAAGGAGAATAAATAAAATGATAGGTGACAAGCACGGCAACAATAGATGAACAGAATTGCATCGTTTTCCATGGGCGCTACATACGTTGACTGGTAACTTGTTTCCAGGCACAAATCACAGGTCTGAATCAGACTAAGGAATCAGCACATGCTGATCATGCCCAAATGGTTTAGATTGCCAATTCGGGATGGACTTCTCGATGACAGGGACGGGCCCATTATATCCGTTGTGTATCAAACCTAAATTCCAAAGTTTTGGTCCGGCTGTTAAATTCTTCCACATTGAACTCGTCCAGGCACACCTTTGTGGAAATTCCTTACCCTACTACAAAAAGTCTTTCTGGAATCAGAAAATCACATTCTCTAATTGTTTGTAGAGTATAATATTCTCTCTGTAAGATTCAATGCATGTCACGGGTCCACTGGTGGTGTCTTTATCAACCCCAAATTTAGTAGGTAATTAGATCACCAATTTACGGCTTGTTGACAGATTTTTCCATCAATTCCTCCTGATACCACAGTGCTCATAAATCTGACTGGAAATTGGGTTTCCTTTGAAATTCCTTTGACATTTTTGGGAAATAAAACATGGACGCCAATTAAGCGATAATCAAAAATCAGCGGGAAACAGATTTGATGATTTCTGATGAACAAGGTAAATAGTGAAAGGAGGAGACACTCAAATACGGAAATGATCCACAGGAAGTGGTCACTCCCTGGTGTGCATCTGTGGTGAGCTGTGCCTAATACGGGCTGACAGACTGCAGAGTGCTAATGAGGCTCAGCAACCCATCTCTGGGCTCAGGAACATTCCTGAATGACTGCTGATGTGACACTGCCTCACTGTGTGGTAAGCCGTGGAACCTTTAATCCGCACAAGGATACAAATGCATTACTTGTTCACCGAGCATGAAGCAACTGCTCTTCTGAATGACTGGAAAGATCACTGTGATCCGCCAAAAGTGTCTTTGACCTCCACTGCCAAAGCCCAACTGGATACCTGAACAAAATCTCTCACTTTTAATAAATCACACGCTGACATCGACGCATTGAGCTTGTGTACCGTATGTTTAGGAAATGGTTAAGCGAAGCAAGACGAAACCAAACTATCTGTGAAACGCTTGTGTTCATCACATTTAATGCGTTGTTGGAAACAGAAAGCTAGCTCCAGCATGAAACCGACTGGCCCTCAAAAGAAGTCAGCCTAATGACTTTCAACACACTGTGTGTAACACGGTTATAGTCCTGGATGTGAAGCTTACCATATGGTAGAGGGAAAAGAGCTTTTATAGGTGTGTCCCCGCCATAGCTGTTCCTCCCTTGACATTTCCCCCTGCGATCCTGGTCTCTAAGTTTAGATTTGATTTAGACCAGAAATTTCCTTGGTCCACTGGTCTCAGCAAGAGCGTTCTGACCCATAAACATAAATGTGTATATCGGTAAGGTAAATATTAGCTGGAAGCAAATACTTTAGGCTAAAAGTTGGGCTTCCATGTGTAGATAAGGCAAGAGCTCAGACACAGAAGGTGGTAAATACTCACTCGAATGAACGCATCAGTTTGTATGTGTGTCAGCCTCGATCTCTCCTGAGAGAGATCGAGGCTGACACCCTTTTATCAAAAAGATAATTCCAAGTAGAGAAGTTGAACTGCATCTAAGATAGCTGCATGTGGAAACTGACAGCCACCACAATGCAGGAAGAACAAAAGTGACAAATAAAAGCTTGCATACTGAACCAAACACGTTTAAAGCTAAATAAGGAACATTCCATGATTTCCTTTTCCTCCTCGTGCTAACTGATTCTTAAGATGTGTCAATCACTGAAAATACTGGGATAAGAATGCAAAACAAATGCAGCATTTTGAGAAACTCAGTCATTTATAGTATGTACGCTAAAAGATAGGACTCCCAGTATTTCAATGTCTTATAAAGTATATTTTAAAAATAACTGCATTCATATCATACATTTGCATTTGATGCCAAATTCATCCATTTTTATTAAGAAGAGAAACAGTTATTCACAGATCTACTATCTGCATGGGTGGAATGATTTTCACCCCTGCCACAAGGTGTAGGGCGCACTCATAGATCACACGATTACCCGAGCCGCGAGGAGGGCTGCCATCATCAGGGAGTGAATTCAAGATGATAGAAAGAGCTATTAATCACTGTGACAAAGCCCCTAATGGAGGTGTGACCCAGCCACTGCCGACGGGGCGCACCCACGGGACAAATGGATACATATGTTTACAGAGCCAAATAACCTACCTGTGGACGAGAGGGCCACCCCCACCCTCTTCAGCACTGTCCTTTTTGCTGTCCCCATTGCATTTTCTTTCTCTCTTACGAAGCCACTTATGTTATCTGTTGCTTTCATTTTGTCAGTGTAATGATTATATTTCATTAAGAGCAAGTTGGTCATCGGTCAGAATAAGCTCAATGATTTGAGTTGTTTCGCAGTATGCCTTGATGCATTGATAAATCAAAGATGGTTTCTTTTGAAATTACAGTATCATGTTTTTGTTTTTTTTAATTTTCCTTTCAGCCCATTCTTGGAACTGAAGAAGTTGACACTGGAGATACAAGATGCAACATTGTGAGGACCTAATTCACACACCCTACCTGACATCGAGAGAAAGCGGGTCCACCTATTGATTGATGGGGTTTAAGATCATGAAATATGACCTCCTTGACCAATGAGGATGGACCCTCATGTTCATTTGCAGATATCATTTATTACCTGTGAATGCAGATAACAAGAAGAGGGGTGGTGTGTGCCTACTGCAAAACCTAATCGCGCATTTTCCCCTCCATCAGTCAGAATCATAATTTTGAACCTGCACTCTTCATCATTTTTTTGACTGCTCGTTTATCTGTGTGACTGGAAAACCATATAATGTCTCCATCTGAAGGGCAGAGTTGGATTTACCATCAGGCGACCACAGGCAATTGAGTGATTGAGATTCAACAAAAAAAATACGTTTATGAGAACTGTTCATTTCTGAAATTGTGCCTGTGAGCAGACCGTTCTGTACTTTTACAAAACAGTGGGACTAATTGACATAATAACCGCCTTAAATAGAGTTTCTCAGCCAAAGCTGGACAACGTTCCAAAGAATTACTTTCAAGCGGTGGCTGAAAAAACTATGTTAAAGCCAAAAGGTAGGCAGAGTCACAAAAATGTAATCATTGTCTTGGCCGCAAGCTTGTTTTCCACACTCTGGGCTTTGCCTCTGGAAGCAGAAGCGAGGCAGAAGAGGAGACGGCTAAACACCGTCTGGAACGTACCGGTGATCCAGCCCACTGCTTGTCGGTCTCCTGAAAAGTAGACTTTCGATTGGCCAGGCACTATGTGAGCCAGGATTGTGGCTTGAACACTTTCATGAGATGGCTGGCTCCTGAAACAGCTTGATATTTGCAAGAAAGGAAAGAGGGTGTATAAAAATAAAAAGAAAGTCTTGATTCTTTGGGTATTTTGAGGCAAATATGCAACATGCATGTTATTATGACACTCTCGTGATCCTGTTTCTATTTGTCTCCAGTAGGTGGCATATGTCTGTGATCATGCCTCGCTCCCAGCTGCCTTTACAGATGCTGCCGCGCCGACAACTGGCTGTCAGATTATTAAACCTCGCTCACAACTCTGCTTCCAAGTGATTCAATATTGTAGATGTACTTGATTTCTGCCTCGTGGTTTTGACACGTAGTTCATTGTGTTTCTCTTGGTAGGATATTTTCATTACAGTGTCGTCTCGGTTTTGTATTCTCATGCTTTGGATTTTCTGGGCAGGCAATTTACATTTTCTTGTTGCTTGCCTTTTTGCAAGCGCTTTTCGTTGGTTTCGCATTTTCCTGGTTCTTTGTTACCAGCGTCCTTAGTTGTATTTTTTTCTGTCGTGCTTGTTAATAACCATATTTTTGACATACACGCTTAACTTTGTCTACCTTTGTGAGATCCACTCCTATCCAGATTATTTTGGAACATAACCGACGCGAGAGACGTGTTTTTAATTGTGAAACAAATTGCATATGATTCCTTCAAGACAGTTTTAAGTTGAGCCAATTGGTGACCAACGTTCACTGCAACACAACAGGACTGAGTTTGAGCCAAAATAAGTTGAAATATGTGTGGCAAATTGACAATATTATCATTTGAGTGGGCATGAAAAAATGAGGATAACCTCAGGAAAGGTGTAGACCTCTCTGAGAAATAACTCAAATTGGCCCAATCCAAAACAACATAAAAACAATTCCAGCCCCTATCAGAAAGGGGCTGCTGTTCATTTTACGAAGCACTGTTAATTACAGTGGATCACTTTGTGCCTCCATTCCCTCGGCAGGATGGAGGGGCCGAATGTTTTGAGCATGCCTGCCCTCAGGAGAAGCAATAAGCTTCCTAATTAACACTCTCTTTGTGCTTAATGGGGGCCGTGTTGGACAATCTTTAGGTTTGCAGGTCCAGTGGGGTGACTAAGAGGAAACCGCACGTACAGATTGAGGGGAACAGCTTTTTTCAGCAGTCGTTACTTCGATTTACTTTTCTACATTTGCTGCATTCATTTCCTTCCAAATTCATTAAATGATAAAATGTTATTCCTGATCCTAGTTCTTGAAACAATTAAACAGTGCAACCACCAGCACCGTGTGCTTCTCAAAAATCGACAGTCTGAAAACTTGAAATTCAATTTTTGTGGAACACAGATGCATTCACACGCGCACGCACACACACACACTCAGAGTAACAAGTGCATAACACAATCTTAATTGATGAGCATCGTCTGTTTTGTTTTCGCAACTCGGAATGACTCAGCTACTACCCCAAATGGAAAACACTTCATTTAGGGCCCAGTACCCAATTAACATCTCACAGGAAGCTGAAACTCGGAGCGGGTGCCTCTGTGCACGCCTTGACACTTAATTAATTAGCATTAGTTGTGATTAATAATGAGGGGCCTTTTAATAGTAAATCTGCAGCTCCGATGGCAAGCTGACACAACAAAGGCGCCTGTGTCCACGGCGGGATTTATCTGGGGAGCTGTTCGGTGCGGGGAGGGGGGGAATTTAACATGTTTCTCACAGGCCTGACAAATGGCCTATTAATTATCTAATGTCTGACAACAGTCACTTGATAAAGACGTATGTTTGGACAAGGAGCGGAGAGGAAGATGCATCAGAGGAGAAAGAGGGACTGAATGTATGCGTGCGCTCAAGAATTATGTGAATTTAATTTCAGGACTACAGAGTGACTAAGCCACTGAGATAATCAATATGAAAGACTAACAAAGTGCATTTATTTTTAATGAAATGCAAACAAATGGGATCCTGATAAAAAATACAGATGGAAAAGCAGCACACAGTTTGCACCCTTGAGCCACAATCAATAGCCCCAATGAAAAGACAAGAAGCCACTGATGGCATTTTCATCTCTGTCTCTCACTCTCTCCCTGAGTTTAGTTCCATTGACTTCCCGCAAGCACATCAGGGCCCAAAGTGAGGCATTTAGCCAAATGATCTCCTTGCTTGTTTTCATGAGATAAGATCCCAGTTGGACACTAATTCAAGTCCGTCCCGTGGAAAGCAAACAGCAAAACAACATGACAACTATGTTTCATTTGGTGAATGAATGCCGTTCATTGGCTGGTGCGGAGACAAAAGACTATTCACATCAAAGACTGGGTCCAGGATAGAGATGATGACGGACTGAAAGAGCCGACAACAGAAGGGAAGGGAAGCAAGTGGACACATTTATTCTATAGCCGAGCTATAGAATTCCCTTACGTGTTTATTTGAGGGAGACATCTGGAGAGGAGTTCAAGTGCATTTGTTCAAGTGGTGATTATCGAATTGGGTGCAAGGCATCTATTCGAATGTCGGACAGCATTTCTGGACATACACTGGCTGCAATATTCTATCACAGTCGTTCGTCTGTTGCCGCATTTAGCGGTATTGACAAGAAATACAATTTACGTCCATCTGTAAAGTCTTCTGAATCAACGTGTCATTACTTCAATGAACACAGTTGATTTATTTCGATTCATTTTAGTTTCCGATGGTCACCTCGACCGTTAACGTGTACGTGTGCGTGTGTATCTGTGTGTCATTTATCACTGTCCTCGTTCATCTACATAACAAAGGACACCTGCAGTAAAGTACAACGCTATCCAGAAAAGGGACCGACGCAAATAAAAAAGGAGAGTTAGTACATTTATGACTTTGCTCCATTATGCCACGTTACAAATCCCAAACAACATTGATTTCCCCCCCCCTCCACACACACACTCCACCCGTTTTAGTCCCACCCTCTATCACTTCCATGCCATGGCTGGGTGCCATGACGCGCTAATATCATTATGGCCCACAGTTGTGCACATTTGAGAAATTGATTCCTTCGATGAAATGTGAGTGAGGCAGCTCCAAGCAGAGCAGAAAGGGACATATATTATATGGTTACTGACAGGCCCCACTGAGCCCCTCCGAAGGGCCCCCTGGGTACCACAGCACCAGCCTCAGCCCTCCCCAGCCGGGCCCGGTCATTAAAAGAAATGATAGCATATGTGCTTTGTTTACCTTTGATGCCTTCATAATACATTACACAATTAGACTGATTTGACAATTTCCATTATACTTGATAAAATATTTATGTAGGCCTGAGGATGGGAGATCTTATCAAAAGGGAGGGGGCGGCTCGGCGGTACAGATGGGAAGTCTGCTCTCGCTGGTAAATATGTCCGTAAATGCCAAATTAACCCGGAATGTACGGTCAACCACAATGTATGCCTGCAAATGTTTGTTGTATTCCCCCCCCCCCCCCAAAAAAAAAAGAAATAGCAATCGGGTCCCAATATTCTGATCAATCCGAATGAACATTAAACTTTTATTTTGGATGACATTGAACATATGAGAAGGTCCATCAGGAGTGGTTCCTCGTGAGATCAAGACGATACAGCCAGGCTGTGTTTAGATTTTGGCCTTTGACATGGACAACTGAAGCGAATCAAACACACTTTATGTCCTGGAAGTGCACAAGTCTTGTCCCCGCATTGAATGCATTCAGCAGAGCAAATTATGACCTTGGCAGTGTGCCCTCCACAACTTTTCCATGCAAGAGAATTATTGGCAACACAAATTTCTGGCTGTATGAAACATTAGATTTTGATTTGACTCGGTGGAAATCTGACAGGGCAAACAAAGCATCGAGCTTCATTTTGCACCACCATCAGAAATTTTCAATAATGCCATCGAGCTTTGGCTACAACGTTTTCTTTTTTTTTTTTTAAGAGGAAAACAAATTAAACATTCATCCGTCACCCTTTTTTCCTTCTCTTATTCCTCCCTCATTCGATCAGAATAGCCCCCCTTTTTTTCTCACCTGTCTCCCTCTTTCCCCGCGCACGTTTCCACAAACCTTTTTCTGGTGTGCAGCCACTCCACATCCATCACAACCTAGAAATTTAAGGAGCCAAATTGGCCTCATCTGTCTCAATGTTGGATGCAGATGGAGTTTCTTCTGCTGAGGGAGGTGCAGTTAGTCACCCCGCCTGGCTCTACCCCTCCAATCTACTCCTTTAAGAACGAGATAGACTGCTCCGTGATAGAGCCACGTTATGCGCCGGCTGCTTGGATGAAGAGGGCAGAGTGGGTGAAGTGACCACTTCACTGACCACCCGCACCCTGCCTCATTCTTGAAATCTCGCCTTTTGTTTCGATTTTATTTTCCATTTCATCCTCAATCTCATTTCTCTATTTTCTATTCATTCGTCTCCCGAGCGCGGCACACATCCAAACGCGCGAGCAGCCGCGGCCGTGGCGCAGCCTGCGGGATCGTTGCAGGCAGCCTGGTCAGAGCGTGCTCGTTAATAAAAGCCTAAATGAGGGAGCATGCATAAAACATGAAGCGCTGCGTGCTGCCGTAATGAACTGCTGCTCCATAATTGCATCTCAAAGCTGTAAAATGAAGACAAAATATTTGAAGAGGGGTTCTGTCACCTCTCTGCAGAAGCAACACTAATCACAGGCTTTTCACAGGGCCCTCGGGGTCCACCCCTGACAGAGAGCAGGGGGTAAATGCCCAGGGCGGCAAAGCTGGCAACACTCCTCCCCCCAACTAATGGGACATAATTGAATAATTGCTGATTAGAAAATAAGGGGAGGAGTAGTAATAACATAACAGTGTGTGTTATCGCAAATGATACCATTGGGAAAGCAAATGTAATTATAAGGAATATGAATGAATACTAAAATATGTCCTGATTAAGAAACAATTCCATTAATTCAGAGTGAAATTCTTTGCCTCCATTCATTGTCGAAAAAATCTAAAAGTTCTCGTGTACCATATTGCGTTGGGCGGAAAGGGTTGCAATTGAAGTTTTGACGTAACGGCAAAGGGTTTCAAGATTTAAAAAAAAAAAAAAAAGAAAAGTAATGTCTATATGGAAACACATAAACATAAAACGCCCACAACAGGGCATACAGTGACGGGCCTGGAGACAGGCGGGCTTCCAGATGAGCGATTGGAGTCCCACCCAAGGGTGTCACCCAGACAGTTAGAGAGTCTCTGTAGTGACAGGGTGGCTGCTGAGACATAATGAAGGTGCTGTGGCTGTCACGGGAGGTCAGTGCTGATCACACTGCCCAGCTGTGCGGGGTTAAGGACACATGTAATGAATCCCACCAATGACAAATGGCCCTTAAAGTCCAGACTGAGGCATCTGACAAACACAGACTCATCACTTGGGCACAAACACGCACATACACATACCTACAGCTAGACATAGGAAAACTCGAAAATCGTACAAATTCTGTGGTCAAATATGGCAGCGCTTCATGCATATTCTAAGACGGGTTGCTAAAGTTTACCAATCTGGAAAATGCTATTTTGTTGCATTCTTTTGGGACACTTCATCCGATTCATCTTTCTTCCTGATGATGGCAAGTACATCTTTATACCTCAGGGCACAATGTCTCTCACTGTGGATTAAACTTGGATAAACCTGACAGGGGCTATCTCAAAATGTATTTTGGATATTTTGTCCAAAACCACTACACTACGAGAACATATTTTGATATGTTCTCACACCTAGTGCAAAAGCAATATCTCTTTAAAAGACGGTACATTTGTATGGATGACAGGGATATACAGTATGACATTTTGAGAAAAAAAAAAAACGTTACTTTGCCCAGTCGTTACACCAAATACGATCTCGCACCTCACCTCTACATGATGGTACACTGAAAGACACAAATAACCATGGGCCTATTTCTGGCATGGCAGCGCAATGGAAGGTCAGTGGTCAGCAATGGCAGTATTGTTTAACATGCACAACAAACCAAGGGGAACCACAAACCTCCAACTTGCATCATGAAACTTGAGTTTATGCACACTTACATGAAACGTATTATCCAAATTCAACGCAGCACGTCTGATGCTCTGTTTGAAAAAATAAAAAGGAAGCTGAATTCAATTCAAAATGCGATCTGGTTAAGACAAAACTTGGAAAGGAGGGCTGTTTTTAACGCGGCAAGCTGTTTTTAACGACTTTGTCTGAGAGTTGCTTTGCCACTCTGAGGTCTGCTTGCTTCTCATCTTGTTACAAACAATAATGTCCGAAGCGGCGGATGCTTTCCAAAACCGCAGGGCAACACGTGGAACTGAGCACTCACGGAACGGTGCCGCAAAGGATGTTAGCTTCATGATTGTTGAAGGTTAACATTCGCACACCGAGAGCAACAAAACCCCCTGACTGAAGCTGATTTGTTCAGTTCCTTTTATTTCGAAGTTGATTCGACCAGACAATATTGTAAAATTGTACCCTTTTAGGGTAATTGTTATGTGAGTCTGCACTTAAACACTGGGTCATTGCCAGGACTGAGAGACCAATGACGGTTGACTGCACAAACATCTGCCATTGGATTAGCTCCTGCAAAAACATGTCCACTCAAATGCAAACGTGTTCATAAACTCAACACCTTAAATTTCTTGAAATTCAATCGTTTGTAACACTTTAGCCTCGACAAAATAAAAACTTTTTTTTTTTTTTTGGTCATTACTTTGAGCTAGTGGATGGTAAATTCTGTTTTTAGCATACACTCGAAGTAGAGAGTGAAGGGATGGTTGGAGTCTGTGCGTGCATGTGTGTATGTGTGTGTTTGTGTGTGTTTGTGTGAGGTGGGAGTTGAACTATATTGAGAGTGACAGCTGCCAAAGGCCAGTGAGATTGGGGTGGGAATGCAAAACGACAATGATGGAAGAAGAGGAACATGACAGTAACAGCAAGCCAGATTAGACGGAGAGCACATGTGGGATCAGAAGCCCCTGATCGAGCATCGTTACGACGGTGGTGGGAGTGGGCGCGGGTTCAAGGAGATGCACATGTCTTGTAGTGAGTGTTTCGGGCAGCAGGGGAAAGGGATTTCAATCCTGTCTTTCACTTGTCTCATGGAAATACTAGTTTGTAAGAGGAATCCAAACAAAGCCGCTTTTCCTTCTTCTCTGACTGTGATATTGGTCAAGGATAATAAATAGTCACAATCCTGATCACTGATTTTGATTAGAACCTCGTGAAGGGCAATCATGGGATAGCCTTTTTTTATACACACCCATACATGAGATAGCATGTATGGGTGTGTATAAAAAAAAAACATAAATATGAACGTGTGAATTGACAGATGACATATTTCAATTGCATCATCCAGTAATTAAAAAAAAAAAAGATCGATAATTTATTTATTTTTGTTCTTTGACAGAGTGACTTAACAATGTTGTTCACCCTTAAGCATATCATCTTAAGCTATTTCATTTGACAATTCGCATTTTTTCAATGCTATCCAAACAAAACAATTTTTTAAAATTGTTATTCCTAGTTTGTTTTTAACCTGCAGGAGTGTTGCAACTTTGTTTTTGATACATTTGCAGTCTATTAGAGCATGCAATCATAGATCACGCTGGTGCACCACTGAAGTACTTCTGAACCATTTCATACATTGACTACCCTTCAGTAAAATACGTGGACAATAGAAACACCACAGACATTAAAGCACGGCAGGCAATTAAGATTTGCCATTTTGCACTCATGCTAGCAAAAATCAATAGAGCTCCTCTTTTCCACATATTGATGGACCGCGTTGAGTAAAAGAAACGTACAACTTTTAAAAGCAACTGCCATGTACTTAGATGCAAATCAATTGTAATTAAAACTGAACAAGTGTTCCGCTTGATTCACTCAAAGGCTGCGTTGCTCATTAAATCCATTTTCATCAGTTATCAGTTAAAGGATTTAAACGACGTCCACGGCTTCTGCCTCCTTTGGGATAGCGCTCAGCGCCTCCGCACAAGCATGGTAAATTCACTCTTGCTTGGTTAGCGATCAAAAGCCATCCAAATTAAGTATCAAACAATTAGCTGTTTTGTGTCATTCTCCAAAACAAACTGTATTAGACGCACTTAATTAAACTTTCATATTCAAACGGACTAATCAGTTTGCAGCAGAGTTGATGCTTGTTTTTTTTTTCCCCCCCTCACATGAAACACTAGAACGAGCCAGGTCGGGCATTCGCCCGCTCATTAACATGAAGGTGTCATTTGCATTTGCTGATGGAGTGTTCCAGTTTTTCATATCCCTCGTTTTGCTCTTGCATCAATCATCGGCAAAGGGGGCCAACGTAGGCCACAATTAACCCTCCAAATCTGCCGCTAAACAAAGAGTTTTCACTCATTTGCAGATCAAAACACCACTTGTCCATTATACAATGGAAATGAAGGTGGAGTGTTGCACTTCTGAAAAACTCTATAATTACCAGCTGTTAATTGCACACTTGCGCTGTCTCACTTTTAATTAAAAAGAGAGGCTCGTTGTTGGATGATAAGCAACGGTGGAGAGGCGATGGTTTAATCAACAAAGCCAGAGGAATTTCTTTCTGCTGGGGCCAGAGGCAGACTGGATAAATCTTCAAATAACCCAGGGAGATTAAAACGTGTCCATTAGGGCCAGTCAGGTTTTATTTGGGGTGGACGAAGCGAGGTGCATTTGAAGTCGTCCCGCTGCAGAGTCCTCTGCGAAGCGCGGCTGGGGGTGTGCGACTAATCAGCCCGCTGTTAGCCCTGAGCGCTCAAGTGGAGGAATTGGACTCTGCTGGGGGTGAAGAAAGGAAGGGAGCCAGGGAAGGACAGAGTGAGTGAAGTTGAAACGTCCCTGTCGCTTTCTTCCTATTTTACTTTTTTCAGCCCCTTTCTTCATCGTGAGCCAAAAATACTTTTAAAACTACACAGTACAGGCATCCGGTATTTTTTCCCGTATTTCTGTACTGCTTTAACGGTCACAGGTAGTCAAGCAGCTGACTTGGGGTGAGAGCGGCGGGATACACCGCGGACAGCAAGCACGCTCATTCACAACTTTTTGCCATTATGAGTCTTCAGTGAAACTAACAAACCATGTTTGGGACTGTGGGAAGAAGTCCGACTACCTGGAAACAACATCCACAAGCAGAGGAAGAATAGAATCTCACACAGAATGGCCTTACGCCAAGATTTGAACCTCAATCTGTTTTTCTGTAAAAATGACCAACACATCACTGTGATTCCAAGGGGGAAGTACCGTATTTTCCGCACTAAAAGTCGCACTGGATTGTGAGGCACACCTTCAATGAATGGCCTATTTTGTAATTTTTTTTTCATATATTGGACGCACTGGATTATAAGGCACAATCGACAATGCATCCACTAGAAGGAGCTACGCTCCTTCTGTTCAATTCGAAAGGCGTTCAAGACCGCCTCCGAAAAACGTAAATTAACGATTACTTCAATGAAACTACGAAAATTGAAAATAATGCATCAAAACAGAAAATCAAGCGAGGAAATCACAAAATAAATTCTATAGCCCCTCTGCAGAATTTATTTTGGTATTTCCTTGAGCGTAGCTCCAACAGAACGATGAGATGTTGTCTTGTTGTCTTATTAAGAGGGAGGAAATTTCATCTGTGCATACAGCACATTTGACAATGAAGTTGTACTTGACTTGACAGTAAAATGTAGGAGACTGGAATGTCTCAGAAGTATTTGTTATTTATTCCTTTGTTGTGTGCTGTATTCACAAACAAATAAATCACAAAATAAATTCTGCAGCGACACAGTTCACTGAACCAAAAGCAAGGTATAACATTGTAAGCATGTCTCCGGCAAGGAGCCATTTTGGGGGTGCGACATATTATCGTAATGACCATACACAAGACGCACTGGGAGCTTTTAAGAAAATGGATGACTTTTCGGTGCCCCTTATAGTGCGGGAAAATACGGTAACTCTTTCAATTTTTCGTTCCTTGGTGTAGTGGCAAAGTGTCCTGATCATCTTGTTTGTAAAAAGTATTTCATGCGCTGTTGAACTCATGTTAAACAGTCCAATTTAAGTGTGTGTGTGTGTGTGTGTGTGTGTGTGTGTGGCGGGGGGGAACCTTCTGTTTTTCGGTATTGCAGCCACGTCTCTATAACTCATAAGAATGTTTATATGAAAGAGACATTTACCTTGGTCAGCAAGTCAATGTTGTCATGTCTCAGGGCACCATACAGTACTTGACTACCAGGGTGTGATAACCTCTTCCACCCTCTCTTTGACCCCTCCGCTCCCTCACTGATAAAACTGTCTGCCAGGAAGTGTCCTTCGCAAAGCTTCCTCCCCTCTTATGCTCAATCAACACCTGTCACCGCAGTGATCTGATAACCGGGAGCTGAGTGCTCGTTCATGCTTCTTGGACACATTTTCAAAACAGCTTCATTCGGCGTGTGTAAAACGAAGATCGGTACAAGTAATAACAAAATCACCAGGGGCTTCCCAGACCCCCTGTGCGTCGCGACTCTCTGAGATAAAGCGCGCTGGGTTTATCTAAGGAAACAGTCGCTGGGGCAAGGATGGACTGGCCTCACTGACAGATTAGTCCAGCCCAGGCCCACTTCCTGCCTGCTGAGGACACTAATTAGAAGGCAGAACTGACACCACAATAAGAGCTGACAGTTGAATGCACTTAGAACAGCTTCACACAATCCACCGCTGTATCGGGACTGTTGCCATGCCAAGCCATAAATTTCATCACATTAGCCGGCACTTATCTGATGTGACAAAGTTAACCTGGATGTTATTTAGGCACAAAAGTACAAGGGAAGTTCTGAGAAAACTGTGAGGCTGCTGATTTATCAGTGGGACTAAGTGTTTTATTTGAAAGTTTATCACCACATCTCACTCTCGCCCGCCCCCCTCTCCTCCGTTCCCTCCACACACTGACAAGTCATTGTTAACGTGGACATTTTCCCAATGTGAAAGACATCCTGTTTACAAACATGGTGGATTGTGTCTCTCAGGTCATGGTCACTCACACTCTGTCCGTATTTTTTTTTCCCCCCTTAGCCTTAGATGCAAATAACCTCTGGCCACATGAAACATTTAACATAACCGAAGTTGAAAAAGACAGATGTGGAACAGAACGCAGTTTCTAGATCACTTCTCTTTCCACAAATTATCAGTGTATTGAGAAATCAGACATATTGAGAAATATTCATATTTAACCATCATTTTATATTTGCTTTTAACTAGGTACTTTCAAATGGCAGTCATGTGATATATATACTGTACAATATCTGACATTATATAATTGGATTGTAATATTTTATTGTATCATTACATAAGAGTGCTTGCATGCACCCGTGCACGACAACTTTGATTACACAGCATCATCAAATGAAGGGAAAATGTGGTATTACCCAAAGGGCAAATTTCCAGTACAGGTACACATATTAGATGGAGTTGTTTTACAACACCAGCCGGAGCTGATATATTGATTTTGTTTGAGACGTCCGAGATGCCTTTTTTTTTTTTTTTTAATTCCAGGAGTGCACAGTGATTTCAAAAGTCTGAAAAACAGAGGTGGGGAAAAAAAGAGCATGTGTGACACATCCAAGCTTATGTAACAGCGCTGCTTGGTGGTTACAGAAGCTCTGTTTTCTGCACCTCAGTACAGAGAGCAAAGTTGGGCCTTTTCTGGGGTTGTCTCCGCTTGTGCCAGCGGGCAGAGCGTCATCAATGTGGTTGTCGGCCCCTGGGACATCCCAGAAGAGGAGCGCAAGAGACAAGCCCCCACCAGCCTTGCTCATCCATCATGATGACACCACGAGTTGCAGTCATGAAAAGCACACAACCGAGTGGACACATACGACCACAACTGGGAGGGGATGGAGAGTCAGGATTGGCAGGATCTCTTAAAAACACATTTTGTGCCTTATAACTACTCGCGAAGGCTGAAATGGAAGCTCTGATGCTGGTTTTGTAAGAATAACTCCGGGTGGTTCTTAGTGGGTGCGCATCGCATTTCGAGAAAGATAATGCGGTCTTATGGGGGGGGGGGGGGGGGAGACTTTTTAAAAAGTTTTGACTGCAACATCTTATTCATACGTTTCTTTATAAAAGTTGTCTAAATGTATTGAATCAACCAAAGACTGATACAAAATAAACATAATAGCATATTCACAGTGTTGCACTACTTTTTAAAGAGTGATTTAGTTTTGGAAAAAAATAGTAGTTAGAGCAAAATGAATGAAATGTTCATGAAATGTTTGACGTAATGTCAAGTGCTGTTACATTGAGAATTTGCAGCATCAGCACCATAATCGTTGTTGAGCTGGAGGGCCCTCAGTCTCGCCGTCTGGAGGAGATATGACGAGAGGCGCTGCTCCCTGTTCGGGCGCAGCAAGGGAAGAATGCCTGGGCTGCCTGCCGAAATGCCTGCTTTTATTGTTACTATTAAATTTTTGCTACTTGAACACAAGATGCGATCTGCCTGGCAAACTTTTGCGAGGGAGAAATGTGAGAAGACTTTTCTGTCATGTCTGTCTGTTTTGTTTTCAGCCCCAGCTGGAGTGAAGGGCGTTTCCCTCCAACAGGCGCACCTGTTCCGTGTCTAGCAATCAAGCCTGCCACGTATTTAAGGACTGCCGAGCTGCCTCGTCGCTTGTTGGATTATTGACCTTGCTTGCCATTTATGCTCAAGTGTTGTTTTATATAGACCTCTCGATCTCATTCATGGTCGCTCTCGTTTTGTCATAGAACTTTGTAAGTATTTTCATTATCGCTTCTCACAGCCACAGGATTTTTATTAATTTTTTTAAGTGCAGTAACTATGCCCATCCAAGAATTTAAGCATCAGTGGACCTTTGTGAGGTAAAGCAAATCAGTTCAGAGACAAAAGCAAGTTAAAAAAAAAAATCTAATAAAAACAGGTTAGGCAGTTTTGCATGAAATAGCACACAAAAGATGATCCCACAGATTTTCAGTTTGGTTGGGGCGAGGACTTTCAGCGGGTCACTTCATTGTTTCTCCTCCCAAATTCTCTTGATGCTCATCATCACAGAACATAACAGTCCAAGCAGGCAGATTCTAACACTACTGGAAGCTTGGCAGAATAAGCTGTTTGGAAACAGTCCGTCACGATTTAGGCACAAAGCACTGATCGAGTCAGTTGTGCTGCTCATTTTAATAAATAATAATTCACAAACGGGGCATCTTTTAAGATTAAAATAAAGATTGAGCCCTCTACATTCGAAAACAATGAGTCTTCACTTTGGGATACGATTTTGAAGAAATTGCCTGAAGGCATTCGTCATAAAGAAATGGCCAACCGTGCCACAGATGTGAAACGTGTGCTCCATTTTGATGCAAAAAGGATGCAGAAATAGATCACGTTTGGAGTAAAAGAGTCTCCCACACATAAACACAAACACACCCAACCAACGAGCAGAGGGTGTTGATATGAGTTGCAGTGAGCAAAGACAGGAGCTCTATGTCTGTTCAGTGTGTTTTAAGCATGTTTAAATGAGTGAAAAGGCAGTTATGGCTTCCAGATGGGGTCTAGTTTGATCCGGATGATTTTGACAGGCGAGGACTTTGATGTGCTCTTGCCTATTACTGGCATTACAGGGAGACACGGATATTTCTCCCTAATCGCTTCCAACTCCTCCCCAGCAGTACGACTACAGGCTAGCCACACCAGAACTACGAATGGGAGTCTTTGTAGAAATTTGCAACTTATACACCGGGACCTCTCAGGTCAAACACAATCTGCCGAAAGACGCGCGTATTTCACATCGAATGATAATAATTAACGGTGAACTGTCAACATTTAAAACTTGAAGGCAATTTTGATCAAACATTTTCACTGTCACGCGAGATTTTGAAGGAGACGGAGCACCTCTCCGTTCCCCGCTAATCACGTTTCTATAGGACCACCCCTCTGAACCCCTCAGCGTCTCCTCCTCATCTCCTTGTTCTGTGGAACTCTAGAGAGGGATGAAGAGCGGAGGAGTGAATCAGGCTGAAGTTTCTCTCTTTATCGCAAAAAGGATGGGGAATGCGAAGGGGCCGATGCCTTGGAATCTGCTGTTTTGTCCCTCTCCGGGGCAGTCCTCTTGTAGCAGCACAGAGACGTATTCGGAGCAAAGCCTGGAGGGCCCTTCGGTTGACAATGGAGCAACCCTGGGACAAAGTGATCCTTGAGGAGGGATCTGTGGAGAGGTGCAGGTGTCTGAGATGAACAAGTGCCTTTCGGGCCTGACCCACTTATCTGCGGGAGCTCCCTTCCTTATCAGCCCTCCCATGGTGTCCTCAGCGAAACCTTTTCGACTAGAACACATACATAAACGACAGACGTGTGTGACTAACTCAAACACAGGACTGGGCGCGAGAGGCCTTGCCTACACATTGGCAGGGATGGGGAATGAAATGAAGGCCTTCTATCTCAGGGCCTCACCATGTTTCTGGTAAATGCACTCCATTCTACTCTGTGACGGAAAAAGCAACCAGCGAAATAAACTCTGTCAAACACACCGTCCATCTCCTGACAGATAAGATGAAGAAAATAAGCCACGCTCTATAAACAAAAACATCACAAATCAGCGGTCGGGCAGCTGAACCATAAAGCCGTGCAACCATTTTTAGCGTTAGTTTGACGGTGGGAGGACAGCAAAGAAGGGAGGCCACCCGCTCTTTAAAATCTCATCACCGCTGCCTTTGCTCTCAGAAACAGCACTGGGGCAACATGGACATGAGCTAGAGAAAGACAAAACAACCAAGAAATCACCAGTAAGAAGCTGACTGGCCCAGCAGGTTTCAGTGGCTAGCGGTGGTTTTAGTGGAAGAAAGGCAAAGATAGAACAAATGGCTACGTTGCAACTGCGGCTTCGCTTTCCGTTCTTGCAGCAAGATGAGAATTCCATTCCTTAATTGTTCAAATTTCTTCAATGGGAACCATCCTGAATTTGTTGGGCCGAGTCGGCACATCAAAAAAGGTTGATTTAAAACTCATTGACAGTGTTAAGTTTACAATGAGCACAATTAGGATGCAATTATTCAAGTTGCCGAAGAAACATTCGTTCTACATTGCCGTTTGTTTCGAATAAGCAAAGCACCACCGCCGGGACTATGCTTGCACTAGCAGTTTTTTGTAAAACGAAACAACAAATCAACAGCAACGTCACTTTGGACTCTCAGGAGCTTGCATTGGAATTGTGTTATTCTGATTCTCCTTTTTTTTTTTTTTTCCAACATGCCAAGTTGCTGAGATCTCGCAGCGCTATTTATCTAATTTCCCCCAACTTATTTTCATATCTATTTCTTTTGTAAATTAGGCAAATGTAGCCGCGGGGCCTCTCGCATTGTGAAATCAGCTGGAATTGCAACATTAAAGAATGACGGGCAGGTTGCCGAGGCGGCCATCCTCCTGGATTTGGGCAAATTCAGCTGATGCAAAACAAGGAATTAATTTGAGGGGAGCGACTTGCGTGCTGCGCTTGGCGCTCTGACAAAGATGAATGGCATCATTCCAACTGAATGGCAATTTCACTTTTTGTGACGGCGCTTTCAAGCAAAAGCGAGCGGGGATACATAAAGCATTTGCAATCCCATCGAGGACCCTGCTTACCTGCTTATCAGACATCGCATATTGTTTACCAATCATCTGATATTGATTGGTTTCACACGAAAGTTTGAAGACAAATGAGAGCGGGAGAAGGTTAAGTCCTAACCTTGAAAGATTTAGTGTCTATTCAGGCCTCGTGTAGGACTTTCCTCCGCTCTCTCGGAGAATAGAGAACTTTTAAATTCAATAGGGGATGGGAGACACAAAACGTGTCACATTCACCAAGTGAAGCCACTGGAAGAAATGCAGAAGAACACCCAAAAGCATAATCTTTCTGCCCACTTGATAGAAATGGTAATTGCATGTGTGGGATAATACTTTGAAGCCAAGGCCTTGGTGGGACAGACCGCCTATTTAGCTTCCAAACGGGGCAACAAAACAGCTCCTTCTTAGTGCTTTTGTTCACTTCTCCACTCTTTGAAATGTTTACTGAAAAAGAACCTTGCACTCCACTCTTACACAATGTGACAGCTATCATTCTTGGTTCGTGGGCGCAAGGTTTGATGTCAACCACTGACATGTAGCGATTGTTTCTGTCAATCTTTTCCTATTCAACATTCTCACTTTCAACATGATACCCTTCGCATCAAGGTGGACAAAAAACTGAGATCAAGTCCACCGTCTGAATGCTGTTACAAAACACGCTCAATTAAAATGCTACGGTGAAGGAAAAATACATATTCTTTCAAATGAAATCATCCCTGGCTCTTCCTTTTCTTTGTGCCTGCACGATGAGGCCGTAAATAATGGCCCGCGCTCCACGGGATACTCCAAGTCAACACCGGGACATGCAAAAAAAAAAAAAAAAGCCATGTTCCTACAATTTGACCTTCATATTTTGACAAAACCAAGAACATGTTTCATCCTGTTGGAATGTACCATCTCCCAGCACGAGTTTGGAACTGTAAATGGACCGCTGAGACACCCGTCACAGCTGGGCTGCATCACTTAGCATCCCGATCACCCTGCGGCAGACAATTCATTAGGTTGAGTCTGAGGCTCTCCGGCCCACCCAACTTCTCGACACATCACGGAACGGGCCGACGCGCACGATATGCCCAGTTCGTAGGTCATATTGAGTGACTGAAAGCTTGCATTCTGTCCATCCTTGAAATGATAATGTATGTGCTCATTAACTTGAAGTCTGTCATTATATGAGCACCAAGATGGAAAGAACAAAGACAGTTCAAGTCCAGTACTCAACTTTGACAAAGTATCGATTAGGTGCCGTTGTGTGTTTATTGGACAGTCTGCACAAGGATGCAGTGAAAACAGGCACTTCCAGCAGCGTCGAGTGATGCTCGGCATCAGAAGGCAAAATTGATTTGTGGGCAGATGTTGTTGGTTAGTGCGATAGAACATAATTATTTGAAATTTTGCTCGAAGGCCAAACAACCATGACTTGGGACTGTACACTTTTGTCGATACCAACGTCTGCATGCAAATTAGGAAGGAATTGTTGGAATGTCTTAGATTTGGGAAAAAAAGTGGATGTTTTATGGAAAATTCAGTGGATTTTACAGTTCTGCAGTTGACACTGGACAACACCTGTGGCAGTCAGTGGAACACAAATCTCCACCGAGGCTGAACAATCTTGAACTCATTTGTTTGACTCGTTACCATGACATCATAGTCAGTTTTACTCCAATCCAACCACGCTCAAGCTTCCTGGGTTCTTTTTGGATGTATGGCCATAATGTGAAAGTTTACTGTTCACCTAAGATAAGTCTGGCAAAGCTATTTTTTTTTTCTGTTTTTATTACTGGTACATATATGCAATGTTAAATGCGCCCAAAAAGACCATCATTGTTAAAAGGTGTATGTTGGTTTGGTGTTCGTTTTTCCAGCAAGAGTCTGGTGAGTGGAGGTTTCACCTATAAGTAGCGTTCTGCGATCTGACAAAAATGAGGAACTGGATCACAATGAATGGGCCTCATTCCTATCCCCACGCATAAATACAAACACCGTTTTTGCACAGTCCTGCTAACTATCAAACATCAATCAAAACAACAGCTCTTGCTTCTGTACTTGGTGTCGGTAATGACATATACACATCTACAACAAGCACCAGACGGCTCTGAGGCCTCAGAGCTCTGCAAACACTCCCGGCGTAGCCATCGCTCAGCTCTTAATGAGAGAGCCACTTAAACTTTCCCCTTCTCAATCAGCGCAGCACAAAGCAAGGAGCACATCAGCGGCCTCCTGATCATCCCCTGACGTCTGAGCGTGTACAACAGGCATGTCCCTGGATACCCGACTCAATGTCCCGCGGCCCCGAGCACCCACCGACCGCCCCCTTTCAGAATGGCACGGTGTTCAGGACCGTATGCTGCGCCGGCTCTCATGTGCGACTAGATGAATGACAATTCCTTCGAGAAGGGCAGTTAGAAGGAGCAGTTGGGCTAAAAGGGAGTGGTGGCGGAGGGCGGCGGCAGCTGTCCCACTTGCCACATCCACCCCGTGAGACCCCCACCGCCCTCCCAAGTCTTACTACCAAACTCAGCAGCAGGTTTCTCCCTACAGAGAGAGAGAAAAAAAAACACGCTTCATTACGTCCTCTCTCCCCGGAGCAGCTAGGGGCCTTTCACTGCAGATAAGCCTCTTAGACATGAAGTAGCGCACAGAGCAGCATTTGAGTGACAGCAGGAAGGTTTAGCCATTCAGTGGACAATGCTCACATTCTCTGGCTTTAATCTAGGAGGCGGACAATGATCTGTTTTTAAGGCCTCATCTCCTCTGCTTTTCCCACAGCAGTAAGTGACTGGGCTCAAGCGGGAGAAAAAGAGACAGTGCAAGCCGAGGGCTGGCCAGGAGAGCGGCTGCTATCTCCAAAGGCCTCATGTTTCCGTGACAGTCCCGACTGAGGTGCGACCAGAGGGGGAGATGTGGGCGTGTAGTCGGCGCAAAGCAAAAAGCATCAATAACACACATGTGTGCACGCACGCACACACACACGCACACACACACACACACACACACACATATATGCATGGGCACACACAATCGCTCAGTGATGGTTGAGTGCACCCGAGTGATAGACAGGCAGGTGAGAAGCCTGCTGGTGATGTGGCTTAGTGCAGAGCTTTGTCATTCTTATCTACACTGACCACTGACACCTATCCCTCCTCGACTATTGTGGGGCTTTCTATGACGCATTTATACAAACGCGAAGGCACAGTCGACCGGGAGGGAAAAGTTAGGCAGTCAAGGGCAAATATCCAAACAATATGATTTGTTTTGATTTCATGATACACTGTATTTGTTCCTCCCTGGGACTCGTGTAAACAATTTAAAATGTAATGCTCTGAGATCGGCGGCCCGGTGGTCAAGTGGTTAGCGAGTCGACCTCACAGCGCAGAGGTACTGGGTTCAAATTCCAGCTCTGGCCTCCCTGTGTGGAGTTTGCATGTTCTCCCCGTGCCTGTGTGGGTTTTCTCCGGGTACTCCGGTTTCCCCCCACATTCCGAAAACATGCATGGCAGGCTGATTGAACACTCTAAATTGTGTGAGTGTGAGCGCGGATGGTTGTTCGTCTCTGTGTGCCCTGCGATTGGCTGGCAACCGGTTCAGGGTGTCCCCCGCCTCCTGCCCGAAGATGGCTGGGATAGGCTTCAGCACCCCCCGTGACCCGGATCGGAAAATTGATTGATGGATGGATGCTATGAGATCAGCATAAACTGACAAAAATGGTGTATTGAATTTACTCAATTTTATTTCGTGCATGAAATAAAATCATCTGGATCAAGATACTTTTTTTTAAGTAGATGATAAATCTACTTAAAAAAAAAAAAATCCAAATCCAGATGATTCTATTCTGTACAGCCTCTTGACAAAATAATATCAAGGACCATATTTTATGTTTATGCATAAGACTTAATTAGGCTAAGAACAATTACTACTATTGTTCAGTGTCTTTCTTATTACCCGTGTGCAGCGCATCAAATAGCAGTTCATTTGAAGTAAGGGAGCAAGTACACTGAGTATATTTTCATTATCAGCAATAACAAATGATACAAGTGGGGGCAAAGTGTTTCAATTTGCCAGGAGGACTGTGGATATTTACATTATTTTTGAATCGTTTCACACTTAAGATTGGTTCGTTTGCCTCACCACTGCATAAACATCCAAACCTCAACTACGTGTGTGTGCGTGTGTGTGTGCGCACGCATAAATGCCAGCGTTCATGCTTGTGTGTGTGATTGCGTGTGTGAACAGTAAGCCAAGTTCTAGAAACATGTCCTTCAAGTAGCATGGCCTTAAGGCTTCTTAAATGTTTAATTGAACGGTCAATCACATATAAACAACACGATTATGTAATTTGTCACTATTTGTAGACACGCAGTAGTAACTGCAACTCTCTCTGCGACTGTGGCTTTTGCATAAAATGTTTCATGAATGCAAATTGATCATTTGTTCTTTTGAAAATATGCATGTGAAATCTTACCTGATTTTCTTGGCAAAATACACTTATATGAGCATCGCCCCAAAAAACTTATTTTTTAAGAAACGTGCTAACGTTCAATTCTCAATGAGACGGCATGCAGACATGAGTAGAGTTGTCAAAATAAATGAGCAGAAATTTGAGCCTGAACACCAACAAAATATAGACACAAGTCCCAAAAAGCACACCTAGCGTGTCCTCAGCACCTCACCCTTTTCTCGCTCGCCTGCTTTTCCAACTTCCCCCCATTTCATCTCACACACCTCATCACTGTCCACGACACCTCCACCCTCATATCCTCCACACACCTTTACCTCCCTCTGGAGCTCAGTCACAACTCTCAAGCTAATAAATCCATTGTTTGCTCTACTGCACTACAATTATTAACCTTTTAATTAGCTATGTGACTTTGCTCTCATTTGATGCACTCCTCGACCACAATATTAAGCATATGAGAATCTATGAGCGGGCTGTGTTTTTGAAAAAAAATAAAAATAAAATAAAAAAATAAGATATTCGTCTTCATTGACACTTTCAGAGGGGTAATCATTAAGATGAGTGATAATTATGAAGCTGAGAGTTTGCAACGGTGTCGAACTGCATTGGGTACACTTTCTCACGTGAAATGTTCAGTGTTAAAAATGTCCAAAACAAGAATTTTAATCAGTGCTCTCAAAAAATATATAAAATAATAATAATAAGAAGAAGAAGAAACAACTTCACACTGGTATTTAAACTCCAAACTTTAACCATTATTGAAAAAAATAAATCAGTTCTTATGAGGTTATATACATTAAATTGGGCTCTTTACTTTTTGACTGCCTCCTATAATAACACAAATATGCAATAATCGTTATTAATACCTCTCTGAATGAAAACATGTGACAATAATACAAGATTTAATTCGACATTAGTTGTTCAGGTGTACCTGCACTAATGCAAAGCGTGAGTCTCACAATGAAAACAATGTTAAATAATCAAGTCAACTCAATACCGTATCAGAAACGTGTTCTTGCATTGCACTTGAATCAGATTTCAGTACTGTGAGCAATACTGTACTTTATCATGATGCGTTTTATTGCCACGCAAAAATCAGTTAAAATAAAAAATTATGGACGTTTGGGATAAGAGCAGCTAAGGGCTCGAAAAGTTAAAAGATGCGTTTTATTGCCACGCAAAAATCAGTTAAAATAAAAAATTATGGACGTTTGGGATAAGAGCAGCTAAGGGCTCGAAAAGTTAAAAGATAAATGTAGGCGGAGGAAAACACATCTAGTTGAGGACTAAGACGGACATACGCCAGGCTGGGAGACCCGGAGACTGATTGGGCAATTAGACGAACATACAGAAACAGATCTTTTCATTCCAGAGAATGAGTGACGTGGCAGCTATGGAGACAATGGGGCCCTTCACTACGCTACTGAGTGTTTATGTCCCCCGTCAGTCTACATCACCAGTGTCTCCCTGACTGCTCCCAGCTAACTTCTTGCGCACACACACACGCACACTGCTGAACCAAAGCTGAACCTGAACATAGTCCTGTAGTTCTGCTTCGTATTTTGTCACATAGCAGCATCTAATCAAGTGCGCAGTCTTATGACTCTATGTTTGTTTGTCTCTCAATGACACAAAGAGAAAGACAGACTGAAAGCATGTTTTAAGACAGAAAAGTGTCCAATGAGCATGCGTTGGGGAGTAGGACAAGAATCAATTAATAGGCTTCTGTAATAGATGTGCTTAACACGTATCACGTCTGACGAGAGACAAAGCTGAGTTGATGGCTGTGAGACTGATAAAATGTTCATCTCAGAATAGAATTTAACTCCAAGTAGAAGGCTTTTGGATTTGATTTCTTTGTATTATCGCCTATTGTCAAATAGATATTGAAACAATCCCTGCTTAGTGTCAGAGTATTTGCGGTTGCACATTTCCTGTCATGCAACACCGACTTTAAATCGTCAATTCCAAAACTTGAAACATATTTGATGATGTGTTTTTCACATGACTTTTGTTTTAACAAACAGCAAAGACAACACTGCCAAAAATGGAGCCCATCGTTTCACACTTTGTTGGGAAAAAATAATAATAAAATAAACGTGCTTCCGAATTTGTGAAATACTTTGGTAACCAGTAAATCTTTTTTTCTTTATAAGCGAGATGATTGTTGAGGTTTTCCCTTCTTGAGTGACATAAATATAGTTCTTTCTCGCAGATACTTTTCCTCTAATATGTTGATAACTGCATAATAAGCGCTATCGTGATTTTTTTATTGTTATCCTTACCACCACCTACTCTCTATTTGTCCAACGAGCTGTTGACTTGGAGATTTTGATCTATTTCTCAGGACGAGATGAGCAGACAGAACACACTGACATTGTTTCCACACTACTCATGCAGTCTCTCTCTTATTTTTTTCAGACTCCCCTTTTTAGCCTCTTTTCCTTATCCCCCCCCCCACCCCTCCCAACGCCCATGTCTGATCGCACTGCATAAAACACAGCAAAAGTTTTCGAGAGAGTTGGGTAATGAGACAGACCTCTGACCTTGTCTTGATGACTTCCATACCTGTGCATGTGCAAGAAGATGTGTGGTTGTGTATATGAGCTTGTGTGTCTGCAGCTGGTGGCTGACAGCGACATGACTAATGAGGGCTCGGGACAGAAATAATAGGTGGGAATTATAACACAAAAAGGTTATGAGTGAAAAGAAAGAGCAAGAAAAAAATGACAGAGTAATATGGAGAAGCAGAGGATGATTAGAGGCAGAAAGGGAAATCATTTCAAAAAGTTGGAATAATTACATGTGTTCTATTGAGGACATGAATTTCGGCCCATTGCATTTGGAACTACACCAGTCGGACTTGTAGAATTCTAATGTTGAACTTCTTACTTTCATATGAACAAAATTGTGTACTTTTTCTATTCTTTTTAGGGTTCCATGACCTGGACATCATATGTGAGTGTCTGGCAATACCAGCTTAAAAGTGTCACACTCAAGGTCAAGGGTCATCATGTGTAGACAGAACAGAACTTCCTAATTATACATGATAAATGTAATCACACCCAGGAAGCGTCTCTCAACACCATTTACTGGCTTAACCTTGTCAGATGTGCTGGTCCGCCGAGGAAATTGCTCACAAAGATGTGCCTTTGCATTATTATTTCGAGATTATTTTTCAAAGAAATAAATAAAAGAAGGACCGACATATTTAGTAAATGCGGAAGCAATGATGGGCCCTTGACGTGGTTCCCCTCAGGCTGTGTTGTGATAATGATCCTATCTGGCCTTGAGAGATCCCCTCGGTGAACCCTGCGCTCCTGCTGGATCAGATCAGTGTCCATAATGGCTGTGTGCAGCCGGAGGGTCTCGACCCAATGACACACAACAGGGCGCCAGGACAGAAGTCAGACAGATGGACAAATAGACAGATAGACCTTCAGACAGACATTCTGTCTCAAAACTACCAATAGATACAACAATTAAGTCAGGTCTGGTTATTTTCATTTCAGTGGCCTTTGACCCTTACCTCCTACACATGTAAGGAGACAAATTACCACTGCCATCGGTTTTGCCAACGCTTTCAATGTAGGAGAACCCAGTGTGACCAGGCTGCGACAGTGGACATAAATCATACCTGTATTTGATCTGCTGGGGCTCTGGGCTAGCTGCCGATGTGACAGCTAGCGTGACCCCGTGTCTCAGAACCCCCCCATGGGACTGTAATGGGTCACTTCTTTGGCTGGGACATATTTCGCTTTCACTGTGGCAGAAATCTGAGGACCAGTTTAGCTATTTTCTTGAAACAAAAACCAAGAATTTTCATCTACAAAGGAACGTCAAATGAAAAGGTTTCGAATAGGAGGGGTCGAGGAGTGCATGAAAGGTTGGTCTCTGCAGTTGATTCGGCGGATCGTCAGGGAAGAACCTCTGGAGTTGCTTGGCCGTGACATGTTCGTGACTAGCTGCAATGTCGTCGAGGCCACAGCAGACCAATTGGTGTGACTTGAAGGTGCCTCTCCGTCTTCAGAAGGTACCTCTTGGTGGTTTCAGTGACCACCAGACACCCAAAACCAGGGACAACAAATGTCATGGTTTCATTTACGAGGTGAAGACAATCTGCTGCTTTGTGTGTGAGTTGAGGTTAATTAAATTGCCGGGTTTTTGACCCGCCTTGGTTGTAATTTCAAGGAGCATCATGACGACAGGCCATTGCATCGAGCTATTTCTGTTGGAAGACGTTGTTCGTTTGACATTTGTGCGGTTTCTGGATGCAATGTTGCAAAAAAGACATTGCGACGTTGTTCCATAAGCTCTGCTCTGAGGGGAAGTCTCTTGGCAAATTCCTCGTGGGCTTCAGAGTATCTCCTACTTTTGCCTCCTCCCACTGTGCTTACTGTGGTTTTTCTTTAAACACGGCTAAATGTGATGTCCTGCCTGTGGGTCTTTGCAACTCGGACTCTTGCAGTCTATCATCACAGTGAAGCTCCAGGTGTCTTTTGCACCCCCCACAAATGACAGAGCACCTATTTTGTTTGGTATCCATTTGCCCTTTCTCGCAGAACAGGATGTATTGTACGGTGACTAAAAATGGGAAAGTCCAGCAGCAACCTTCTAAAAGTGGGATTCATTGTGTAAACAGCAATCTTGATTCCATACAAACATTAACACAATTACAAAGCATCTTTGTATGGTGTCCCAAGGAAGATTACTATGTCACATCAGGAAGTGCCCTTCAAAGTTTCCACTCTTCTAATTATACGGTTTGGATCCAGACTTTGTTTTTCTGCTTTGCCGAGCCAGCTTTCAAACCCCAGAGGTAACAAGTCTCCAGGCAAAACGAAATCAGAATTGCATTAATACCCGAGAAGCATTTCATCAGAGACGGCGGCGCCCACAATGCGAGACACCTCTAATAGAGTTTCCGCTCGCTCTGTCACAAAACATTTTACCTCATTGTATATGCTCCTGCCTGCACAAAAACGATGCTGGATCCAATGATCAAATCAGGCCAAACAAATTCCATTTGTGAAGAGGAGGATCAAACGCTAGCGCGCGCAACAATTATATTAGCGTCACCCAGCATTGTGGTGGTTGCGTTTGGACGGAGTAGCACTGAAGAGAAGACCATGTGCAGAAATTTAAAGTGACTCCTCGGCTTATGTTCTCTGTTCTGATCCACAGTGCATGTGGGGACTATCAACAACTCTGCACATTCACAAATAAAAAGTAATAGGTAAGCGCAGTGAAGAAAAAGATCCCTTTGGATTGACTTAATTCGAACATGCACATCGGTTGCAGCTGATCCAAATCTGGTAAACCAATGTAATTTACCCTTTGTTTTCCGCCCCCAAAACAAAACAAAAACAAATGAAATGTGTGAGTTGGTTTTACACATTTTAATCACATAAAGCTGAAAATCAAGTCATTTTTTTAGCAGGGTGGGGTCACACAAATGCAACAACATACATTTAATTACAATCAATTCAAAGTCGATCTGCACAGCAAACCAAACACAAAAGGGTGTGTGTGTGTTTGGATTGATTTAAATATTTACATTACAGTACCCACCAAATCCAGAAGATGGTGTTATTTTTCCATCTCTGACTGTTTTTATATTCAATACAGAACAGTGATTCAATTGTGAAATGAAACTCTAAAAACTAAGAGCAACAAGTGGAATTACAGATGTCTGATTGGTGAGCATCCATCCAAAGTGTCTGATAGCCTACCTTTGTTATTTACATGCATACATACCATAAATCACTTCAAACATCGTCACCTTGTAAGAACCCATCTTTTCTGTTCCTGGATAAACCCACAACTACCAGCTCACGTTCCAATGAAATTTGTGCTTACTTGTCACCAGGGAATTCATACCTCAAAAAAAAAACAAAAAAAACCCAGATGACATTGAAACATTTGGCAGTGAGAAAAGGAGATATTTCCCTTGTTTCTTGTTATTAAAACAAACAGAGACCGGGATGACTGTGATGAAGTGGTGTGTGAATGTGATGAAGGCTGAGAAAAAGACCAACAACCAACAACCTGACTGCCTGACACAACCGCAAAGAAAAAAAAGAAAAGATAAAAACCTGACTTTGGGGACTGTTATTCTGCCAGAAAATGATCCATACAGACAAGATGGTGTCAAAGGGCATCCCTTGCACAATGTCTCATCATCACTCAGTGGCCTTCAAGCCTGCAAAAGTATGTGTGCCGGTCTTTTGGGGAGGTATGTGCGTATTTGTGTTCATCTGAATCTATGAGAGATAGTGCAGGATAAATGACCGTTTCTGCTATTTTTGGCCTCTCAGGAGAAAAGAGAGACCTCGCTGTTGTTTTTACCAGAGCTCGGGCCAAAGACTGTCACCCACCATGTCAATTTGTTCTTTCATCAACATTTGCAAAAAGGCTCAGAGGAAAAGCATCAGTGGGAAGGTGAAAATAACATGCACCCGAAATATGATTTATGTTTGAAAACGTATGGAATCATTGCCGTTCAAGAAGGATTGTTTTCCTTCTTGGGCTTGGGTAAATACCAATGGATGACTCCTACAAGGGCAGCCATTCAGGTGGTACCGCAGAACGGTCGGAGGAGCTTTCTGCTGTCTTTTATGTTTTATTTGTTTTTTCGGGGGTTTTTTGTACTTTATCACGACTACCGACACTATGACATGAAATTCAAAAGAGTGTCAAAGCATTCAATTGTCTTCCTATTTGTCCATTAAGTGTCTTCTTTATTACATGTTTTCACCCTCGTACAAACATGTTTTTGAAGGGATTTTTCATTGGGTCTGTAATTATTGGTCAATTTTATACAATCTGATCAATAACTCTAATGACGTACTGAATCTCATGTTGAATCAGTATTTGAGTTATTGGCAGTTGTTATAATTCCAAATTTAATCATTGTAACTAACAAAAAACATTTTTTTGAAGTGATATTTTTCACACTTTTAATTCCGAAATGTGTTTTACAATTTGGAGACGGAGGACTTTTCCTCCTATGGCTCAAGATGTTTTTATTTTTCCAAGAAAGCTAACAAAAATGGATTTTAGTGTCTCAAGAGTTTCTTTTTTGGGTTCTCCTATGTCACTCAATATGTCATTACAATTAATGCCATTGGAAGAAACCTCATTATGCTGTTGCAATACACCAGAGTGTTCTTACTTTAGTCGTTTTTAGTAGTTTTCAACCGTGAGCTCAGCATATTGTTTGTCGTATTATTTTTGAATGGGTAGAACATATCTGGACATGGTGTGGAATACCGTGTTACACTGAACAAAGCAGTAACGATGCTGAATAAATATATCGGCAGCTCAAAGCAACGGTGACAGAGGACTCGTTATTTCATGAAAGCAATCAAGTGCATCAAAAGCACTCCACCTTTCTATGGTGGCTTTGAAGGGCTTTGAAGGGCAGAATATGTCAATCGTGCAACTCAACTCAACTCAAACTGCGTGACTCACCGTGACGTCTTTCTTTACTGTCTTTTCAGGGAGGGAGTCACCTCCAATTGCTGTCAAATGTTTCGATCAACAAAGGTGCGGTAGAATTTGAATCAGGCCATCTCCAGCCTCTTTTCCATCCCTCCCTACTCCAACACACCTGATTAAAATGAAAAACACACCTGATTCAATTGATGATCGTTTCAGGCCTCTGCAGAAATTGCTGATCAGCTGATCGTTTGAATCAGGTGTGTTGGAGTAGGGAGGGGTCGAAAACAGGCAGGAATTGACTCTCGAAGATACCCGAGTTCCCTACCCCTGTTCTAAAGGATGGGAGTCTTTAATCATTGTGTTTTTATTTTGTATAGCTTAGTTACGCAATGACTGTCATTGTTCAAAGTATCATTCTGTAAGGTTTTACCACCAATTGATAAGTCAACTGCTGGTTTTGTTTTCGTTCTGAATAAAGTTGTTCTTTGTGAATAAAAGTTACCATTGTTTATGATTGTTTTCCTGTACAAGTTTAAGAAATCTTGTTGCTCAGTTTACATTTTCCTCGAACTGCCATGAAAGCAGTGGATTTATCTCTTGATTGTCTCTTTCCTATGATGCCTTCAAAA
Organism: Hippocampus comes; assembly: GCF_001891065.2. Classification (NCBI taxonomy): domain Eukaryota; kingdom Metazoa; phylum Chordata; class Actinopteri; order Syngnathiformes; family Syngnathidae; genus Hippocampus; species Hippocampus comes. The sequence goes on from NW_017805820.1 coordinate 2,855,619, forward strand.
TGTCATCATGAATGATTTCTGAAAAATAGGACTTGAAGCATGGGATGCATTTCCTCATATTAAACCACAGCTACATAAAACATGGTGATACAAACATTTTTTTTGACAAGTGTCTTTACCATTATTAGTCAAATGATATGAAAATAAGCAAAACATTTCTCGATGAATGACAGTAAGTCACTCACACCCCAGGCTATGAACAGGTCTTCCTGCCAGTGATACCAACCCCCCTCTTCATTTTTCATCCTGACCTCCAGTGATTCTCTAACAATCTATCTTTCACAACCCTCAGATTCTCCTTTATACTTTGCCGTCTCCCCGATGCATCTTTTGCCACTGATTGTTGATGCGTCTGGCTGCTTCCAAGCCACAGAATGATCTGCCATGCTAACCGGCATCCTCCACCTGCACCACTCGACCCCTTTTTGATTGAACTGTCACATGTCAGCGATTAATGGTTGGTCATACCTGCAATGCCCCACCTCGTGGTGCCCAGTCAAACAACACGCTTTCACAAACAGGGGGATTCCGTAGAGCTAATTATCGGACTCCAATGCAACTATTTGTATCCGAAATGTGTAAATTCCCAAGATGTAAAAGTGTAAAAAGAAGTACTTTCGGGGTACCCTCCGAGCGACAGGCCTACATATTCTCCAATGTAAAATGATGTGCCCATATCCCTGCTCAGCTCAGATAAGAGTGCTTATATTATATGCTGTATCTAATTATATTATATTGCATATGTGAACTGCGAAATTCCTTGAAAATATGGATACATATTGCGTATGTAGGCCATGGTGTTTATGGGTGCAGATAAATCTTTTCTTATATATGTATTACCTCTGAAGGTAGATTTACGGTACATTTTGGCCACCGTCCCTGATTGATAGGTTATGGTCAGGGATTGGCTGCAATGAGCAACAGGGAAAGAATAGTGCAGAAAAAAAAGTAGACATACAATGAAAATATGAAATATTAATGAACATGGGAAGTAAAGGTGAATAACTTGAAGGGCTCACCAAATTCCCGGGAAGAAATGTAAAGGTGAATAACTTGAAGGGCTCACCAAATTCCTTAATTTATTCAAATACTGCAAAACTTTAGAGTGGCTAATGTTCTGATGGATTAAGTTTCATTTGAAGGACATAAAGTTGTGTGTCAAATTACTGGATATCATAGTTTGACCATTTGATATGCATAGTGCAGCCTAACCTAATCTGTGCTACAGAGATAGCCAGAGCAATTTAGTAATTTATCATACTCGGAAAACATAAATAAACTACCCCCAAAAATCATGAAATGTCTGTCGAAAAAAAAAAAACATTTGGTATGATGTCAAAAGATGGTAATGAGACATGAGATCAGCATTTCATCTTTCTTTCCCCAAGATATTTACATCTGGATCTGATCCATAACATAGAGATACAATTTGGTATTATTTCGAACAAAAGACCATGTGAGCACGAGCACAACAGCAAGTTCGATTTAAAAACATATAAATAAATAAATGCAATTTGTGTTTAAAAAAAAAAACAAAACAACTCCGTAATAATGAATTATTCAAGTCTAACACGAATAAGACTTCTAAGCTATTTAGTTGCGAATTCAAAAACTGCAAAAGCTTGGTAATGCCAATAAGTCCCACCCTTGAAATATTCTTTTGTGGGGTATTTTCCAGTTATCCGTGAGCTTCATGAGCATGGATAACGGGTAAATATGGGTGTTGAATATGTAGCGATAGCAATATCATTGCGATATTTAACATGTACAGTGACCCTATTGAGGACACGCAATGCAATAAAAGAATGGATGGATGGAACTGTGTGTCTAATTTCCTTAGATCTGGTGCGCGTGATTTTAATTTTTATCCGCACAAGCGCGCTTATGCACCTCTTATATGCATGCACCCTTGCCTGTGGTCCTCCATCATGTATTTTTTCAGGTACAATCCACTTTGTAATGTGCATTATGTGCACCTACAGGATTGAAGGGCAATAGCAGTGGGACCACCAAAAAAAATCTTTTTTCAATCAAAGAGCAACAAGATATGTTTAATATCGGATGGCCTTGGTGGAGATCTGAGCTCTCCGGGCTGTAATTCAAGTTACTATAAGATTTATTCAGTGCTTGTTTCCCCTTGTTCAACATTGACAGCTGAATTAGTTCTTACCGTAACCCATAATCCTTCATTTACTCTCTATTTGCAAGACAGCCAGAGGGCCTAAAATACTAACATGTCCTAAAATGAGATGAGAGTGCTATTTGGTCTGGTCTAACTGAGTCTGTCTGTTGGAAGAGCGCAGTAGACCGACATGACCATCGTGTGTTGTACTTGGCCGGCGGTCTGCTAACTGTCAGCGCAGTATCTCCTTACACTGACGAATGTGAAGTTTCCAGACCTTTCCCAAAGCTTTCATTCCCTTGTTCCAACGCCTCATCTTGAGCAACGGTCAAGAAAATAAGAGTCCCTCCACTTGCTCGCGTTAGCCTCCCTCATGGGGAGTGCCAATGTAGAGACCAATGTTGAGACTAAATTTAAAATGTTCCCTCCTAAGGGTGTGTGAAAAAGAGCTGGCAAGAGGTGGGGGTCGGGGGGGGGGGGTCAGTGAAAGAGTTACAGACAAAACAGTACGCAGGAGTGATAGATGAAAAAATACACGAAATGTGGTGGGAGAGAAAGAGCAGCAAAGCGAGAAAAGGAGATAGAGAGGAGATGGAGGGAGAATAATCCTCTGAACATTGTGAATATCAGACCAGTAGGGGTTTGGCGGCATGTGTGAAACGGAGATAAAATCGATTAGCTTGTCCACTGACCCAGTGAGCAGTGAGCCCCCCCATTGCCCTGGTCCTGCCACAGCCCTGACAAAGACGTCCCGGGCCTCAACCCCAAGGGGTCCCTTTTGGATACCGAGGTGAACAAAGTGGTGCCCTCCTGTCAAACTAAAGCCCTCATGCTCCACCAAAACAACAAACTCTGCTGCAATGCTTCACTGCTCCCTGATTCCACAGGAGACAGCAAAGATGTAGTTGACTGCTGAAAGAGGATACTGCAAGTCATAACGAGGACTCAGCATATACATTATTTGTGTTTCTAATATTTCACCCCCGTGTAGCTAAATAAGGTCAACCGAATAGAGAAACACTTCGGATTAGGATGCAGTGCAGTGAAGTACAGCCACCATAATAATGACAATTTACTAATCCCGATCACTGGAAAACTGAGCAGTATTATCTTTTTAAAGACTGAATTTTGATAAGGATCTCATTAGGTTGTGTAGGTGTTCCTAATGAAGTGGCCAATTGAATTACCGGCCATCAGATCAAACATGTACAGCACACCAACCATAGCATTTGTTACCGTATTTTCCACACTAAAAGGCACACTGGACGGACTGACAAACAGATAGATAGATAGATAGATAGATAGATAGATAGATAGATAGATAGATGGATAGATGGATAGATAGACAGAACACATTCCAGAAACTTCATGTTGTTGATGCCAGGCAAATATGTCACTTTGCCATAATTTACCGTATTTTCCGGACTATAAGCTGCAGTTTTTTTCATAGTTTGGCCGCGGGTGCGACTTATACTCTGGAGCGACTTATGTGTGAAATTATTCACACATGATTATGTCATTTCACATGTTATTTTCACATTAAACCACAAGAAGGCGCTCTCGGCCTGTGTTGATAAATCGGCGATGAGTCTGATGTAAGCGACGTAGAAGAAGAAGCGGCGCATCATCTACCTCCCGAGTTGGGGGAGTTGTTTAAAAGTGACACCGAGGATGAAGATTTCATTGGATTTTGTGATTTGGAGTGAAACTGATAGTTTGGTAAATTTGTTAGCATGTTCTTTATGCAAGAGGTATCTGAATAACTCTTAATATGTTAAGTCGTTACTGACATTACCAGGCATGTCAGTCATGTAACGTTAGTATACCGTACACTTATTCAGCCTGTTGTTCTCTATTTTATTTTTATTTTAAATTGCCTTTCAAGATGACATGTATGTTTTTGGTGTTGGATTTTATCAAATAAATTTCCCCCAAAAATGCGATTTATACTCCAGTGCGACTTAGATGTTTTTTCCTTCTTAATTATGCATTTTTTGGCAGGTGCGATTTATAATCTGGACCGACGTATAATCCGAAAAATACGGTGTACACATCTGAATATTATATTCAAGATTAATGTGGAACATATCGGAGAAAACAGACTCAACAGTGTCAACATGTGTCAGTTATTAACAGGTACTGTATTTGGAAAGTGTTGGCCTGACAAACTTCCACCTGTTGACAGGACCTGAACCCTCTCGCTATCGTTTTATCGCCTTGTTTTCGTCACCGTTTCCTCGGTAATATCGCTGGGTGAGGAGCACCTCTTTGATTTCTGGCGCATGTAGTGCATCTGACCCCTCGGGTCACAGAGTGGAAAGAAGTGGATGTGTCACAGCTACGCTTCTCTCCTTGTTAGAATAATATTTCTATGGTGCTTTTAGGATGCTAAGACTAATCAAAACAGGACATCCTGAGGAGGGCCCTGCTCACCAGCCGCTTTATGTTTTTGTGTTTGTGGAGGAGCGACAATCCCAGGAAGCTGCGAGAAGGGTTCATCAAAGCTCTGAGTAGGGGGCCCTGGCTGAAGGATCGCTGGAATGCGGTGTGGAAAGGAATCTCTACTGTCCTATTGTTCCCTTATTTCCTCGGTCTCATCACATGCCGGCACGTCCAGTTCACTTACAGGTAAGAAGCGCTAATCAACCTTGCATTCCTTTCTCCAGCCACATTCTTTCCTCTGCTGTGACCTTGGTTGACCAAGAACACTTTGGCATGAGCACAGACCTACACAGACCTGATTTCGTTTTGCGTCAACTGTACAGTAATCACCAGGTACTGCTGTTTAGTATTCTTCTAAAAATGTGTTTGCGCTAATAAAGGCCTCCCCATGGTGGACTTCTTTGCCCATCGGCAACGGAGTGAATAAACAACCCCAGGAAGACAATAAAGTATTTCCCACTGCCACTATTGACTATTAGTGTTGCAGTGACTGCCAGACAGCCGCTATCACGTTCCATCAGGTGCATGCATATGTTGCAGCCCAGTCCAGATGTCAACAGGAAGGCCCAAGCTTTGATCATATCTCCTCCTCTCATCGCTCCTGTCTTGTAAGGGTGAGGGGGTCACTTCTTAATGAGTTTTGTGAGTAGATCGGGCTTGTCGCAACTGAAAGGTATACAGTATTCACACAAACACAAGGATGTGCTCACTGCTGTCAGCTACTAATGTGACAGCACATCTTGATGGCCCCATCAAGATGTGCTAACTGCAGCCAACTATCTCCCACTCCCATTCTTCAGTCGCTCATTTACGTACTTATTTTAGGCTTGAGGCCAGGAAGATCTACGCGGGGAGATCCCCAAGCAGCGCTGGAACATGCTGTTATCACCACATTGGTAAAGCAATTGTTGGATAATTCCTGTTTATGAGAATGTTCCCTTTCCAGTGAATAATGAGGAAAGGGCCCATTCTTTCTGTCAACTCTAAATGAAAGGAATGAAATGCTTGGCAAGGTCTACAGGCAAATGGGTGCTACTTAATTAAACAAACAAAACAGTACTAATATATATTTAACTTCAGTGGGGGAAAAAAAAACGATGTGTTGAATTTACTCAATTTTATTCTGTCAAGTGGCTGCACAAAATAAAATCATTTTGATCCAGATACATTTTGAAAGTAGATGTAGTATAAACATTAATTAATTAATTACTTCTACTTTTTAAAAAATGTCTCTATCTATGTATCTATCTATCAAGAGAGAGCGAGAGAGAGAGAGAGAGAGAGAGAGAGAGAGAGAGAGAGAGAGAGACTGGTAGATAGATATAAATAGATAGATACATTTTTTTTAAAGTAGAAGTATAGTCTACTTAAAAAGTGTATCAAATTAAGTAAATTCATTTTTTCAGAACAAGTGTTACTAGTGGGAAAGAGACAAGGAATAAAACAGACATATTGTATATCGTGAGGCTAAAATTGGACATCAAATCAAAAGTCCCACCGGGACAGCGCATAGACATTTCATAATTACATTTTTTTTTTAAATTGCAGGAGTGTTCAATAAGCTGATTCACCAAAAAGATTGCATGTGTTCTCTCTTGCAATATTATTTACGTAGCGGTAAATACTCTCCAATTCCCTATAGAGTGTTGCCTTGATTTAGAAGTGCACCAACTTCTGAGTTTTTCCGAGTTATGAGCCGTCACTTGGTCAATTTTCTGCTCCGTATGCATGCGAGACAAAACTTGAATTATGTCCAAGCTTCAGATACGCTGCCACTCAAGTGATGTGTGTGGGTGTGTGTGTGTGTGTGTGTGTGTGGGGGGGGGGGGGTCGTCATTGATGCACTTTCAGCCATTAATCCAACAGGACAAAATACACAATGAAAACACTCGCAAAGCGCAGGTAACAGATGCGAACACTGAACTAAGCACATGGTAAGTCAGTCAAAACTCCTGGTGTCATCCACTAAGCCAAGCCCTGTAAAGGGGCTCACATCAACCCACTACAGTGTGTGTGTGTGTGTGTGTGTGTGTGTGCGTGTGTGTGTGCGTGTGTGTGTGCGTGTGTGTGTGCGTGCGCGCCCGTATGTGCACTGTGAGGCAGACTCTTGTATTATGTTTTTGCATTCATATTTTACAGAGTTATTTTTCTTTGTTAAAAAGCGACAACAGTAAATTGTGGGGTTATGTGGGGTTTTTTTGGGGGGCGGGATGAAACGAATGAATGGAAGTTCAGTTCATTGCCGTGATGAGTACATTTATTTATGAGTTTGGCCATACACAGAACCCTTGTGAGTCAAAGTTCCGCCTTATAAGCACACAGGCCACAGAGGCTGGGCATGACGAATCAATTTATGAATCATTTATCGATAAGAAGTCGCTAAGTGAATGGTTTAGTCAATTGGAGCAAATTGGAGAACGTGACTTGGATACAACCAGCGGAGGTGCTGTTGAATCATTCTCAATTACAGAGTCTAAAGAAAGACAACAAGATATCAGTAACTTGAACCCCAAACATGCAGGCCTCCATGACGCGCAACCAATTTCTCATCACAATTTTCAATGAGACAATGGCATTTTTATGACACAATGGCATCAACATACATATTGCTGTAGATTGCCGTCATGAAACCCGGGAAAAAAAATCTTATGATAAATTGGCAACTCCTTGTATCTTCTCACTATACCGCAACATTGGCATTGAAACGGGAGTTCAAAACATTCAAACGGAGACTATCCCATCACTTTTAAAAATGAAGTTTAAAAATAAGAATGAAAGAGAATTTGCCCATCCTGACAATTCATGTACTGTGTCATTACTATTTATTCACAAATTCCTTGAAATGGGTACTGTATTTAGGATAGTCAGTTAAACATTGAGAAAATTCTATTTTTGGGACCTTTATCTATGTTGATTATGCATGTCTGTTTGAGCAATAAGCTCATTGAGTTGGGTTTCAATGAGACAATGACATTTTTATGACACAATGGCATCAATAATACATATTGCTGTAGATTGCCGTCATGAAACCCAGGAAAAAAATCTCAACGTTGTATGCTTCCTTCTCATGTCATGTCGGCGCGACGCTATCTTCTCCAATCGATTTATGTATAAAATGTTACCACAAGTCGAGGAGCGCTAGCTTCACACTGCATCATCAATGAAGTCGGCAGACTGCAACATCAGCAGTCTTTTGATAACTCCTCAAACTGATGTCAGGGGAACATTTCAAATCAGCAAAAATGCCATTTGTCTCATCGCAATTTGTGATGAGAAATTGGTTGCGCGTCAAGTGTTTGACGACTACACTGTCAACTTATCTTTACTGTTGATAATGACTTCAGCCTTGGCAAAATATTGGGCTAGACTGGGAGTGCAGAAAGACTGCAAGCTTTTTGTATGGGCCCACTCGCTTTAACTCTGCGACCTTTAGGAGGGACGCAAAAGCATAATCGACTTTTCTTTATGTGCAAGGGGTAATGCTCACTCATTGTTCAATTGCTGGTACAATTTCCCAATGATAAACACACAGCGGTTCCCAGGCTTGGCATGTCGCAGCATAACACTCCTCCCACCATCCATCCATTGGTGTTCCCACACTACCTCGTCTGGGTTGTTGAAACAAACAACAGCAAAAATACCCACTTTAACAAATAATGCAGGACAATTCCGATAGCTGCAGTAAACGGTGACATAACTACGGGCCTTTGCCTTGTCGTCTGAGAGAAAGACGTTCAGAGGCGCCCTCAGAATTGCCTAGGACAAGGACTGCCATTCAAACGGGACACCATTGTAAACAAACCCCTGACCTCTTTACTTCCCTGTTGATACACTGAAATGACTCATTAACATCAGATAGTCACTTTCTGAAAGAGGGAGTGAGAATGAAACCCCGAGACCAAGGGACATGCCGGACAGACAGGGGTGATGATCAACGACACGCACACACACGCAAAATGCAACAAATTAACAATACAAAGTGCCTTTATACCGATACGGTACACGAGTGTCAGGGAGGTATTGTTTTACAATGTTCTCAACATTTGTTGTAGTCGCATACATCGCCGCTGGAGTTAACAACAACAGCAGCAACGGTCCCCAAGGCAAATTCAGACATTTGTGTAACTGTGCAAACAAAGAGAAAAAACGAATGAAACCCTTGCAAGGAGCAGATGCTCATACTGAAATAAGGAGTTGTAAATGGCCAACGGGGCAGAGTCCAGATCGTGCCACTTGGCCACATAAACACAAAAATGGCAACGAGTGTGACGTTCAGCCTCAACTACAGGTTATTTCTCAACATTAGCTTTTATTGTTTTAATATTTTGGATCACTGTGCTATTTTCTTTAAAAAAAACTGATGAATGGCTTTTTAATTCATTCCAGTGGGGGCAATTGATTTGATATTAAGAGTAAGTTGAGCTGCGATCTTGGTCACCTACAACAAATACTTCTGAGTCAAGGTATCACTGCCTTTGAAACGCTGATGCTACCTCAGTTTGTTGTCGCTGAACTTTCGAGGAAATGCCGCCGATGTGATAGGAAGCAAGGAATGAAGATAAATAACTTCGTCATTCACTCACCAATGATTGCTTCATATCACGTTTAAAGTAACGATCATTTTGGAGCATAGAACATACAGCGATTGTTGACCCGCTTTAGTGGGGCCGTTGGAGAACAATAAGCATTTGAAGCCTTGGCATCGGGCAGAGCTCACGCGCACACACACACGTGCACACACGCGCGACACGCACACAAACGGCGTGTTAAATGGACTCTCTATTTCACTTCCGAGGCGCAGGGGGGGGGGGGGGACACACTCTTTAAACGGGCTCATCTATGAAGCGTTTTAATGAGGGAGATGCACGGCCCATTGCACAACGCGAGCGGGACGACGCAGAGGTGAGGCGTTGACAGACGGACTTTTTTCTCAATCGCAAAACACCCCCTCCAAAAAAACTGACCAGCGTTTACTGTGCGCATCCGATAAAAATGCCCACATTCCCGAAGATGTGCGCGTGTTGCAAACGGATGTCATGCAAATAAATGTAATCGGAGCTGCAACTTGTTGCCATCCACTGCGGTCAAAGTCATCAGTTGACCTCTCCTTAATTAATATGCAGTGGTATTTGCCGGGGATTTGTTGGCACTCAAATATGGGAAGTGGACCTTTAACAGGATCTCCACCAAGCTACTTTCTCCATCTCCCCCTAGCCCACAAGTCACTGCGGGGTGCGGCCTGCAGATTTTGGCTATATTTAATTGGAAACCAAAGGCGCGTTTTTGTGGCGTACCACATTCCATCTGGACGCGCGCACTCATCAGTCAGCCTCCATCAATCTCTTATACGTTTACCACCTCCTCCGTTAAACACACAGCCATACATGGCCGTTTTAACACACACTGAACGCATTTACCAGCAGCGCCCTTATGAGGGGTCTGGGAATTTAAATATTCACTGTTGACATTGCGCAGACCTGGCTATAGGGGCCACTGCGGGCCCGCTCCTCTGGGGATGCACTCCATTCTCCCATTGTGATTCCAGAGAATGTAAATCTCATAAATTAGTCGCTTTTAAATCCAAGGAGCCGTTTCCCCAACAGAGTTCGTGGGTGAAGCTATTGAGCGATTGATTTCTGACGCCACTCTGTGCGAGTGCGTTCATGAGTTTGAATAATATTTTGGGATGTGAAGCGATACTGCAAAAGGAAATTGTTGTCATATGATGAAAATTGTCTGGGGGTGTATTTCTATCATTGTGTATAATAAAAATCATTTCAATGTATGTTGTCTTTGTTGTATAAATCATTTAGCCTCTCATTCCTTGATCTTCAATGTTTACATTCGTTTCAGACACACGCTGTATTTTGAAAATGGATGGTTTTTTTTTTCAGCAGAAACAAATAAGTACCAACAAAAAAAAAATACTTTACACTTTTATTATTTAAACCCACCGACTTTCTCCAAATGACACAATTTCAAATGATACATGCATTAATGTGGCCTGGAGAAAGTAATGTAAAAAATATCAAATGAAATATTAACTGGTTTTGAGGGGGGAAAAAGTAATATAACATCTTGGAGAAAATGATCAATAATTTATTGAATCAAATCAATGCTTAAATATCACTATCAATCGTCACACTGCATAAATTATTGTCGCTATTGTTAGAAATTAATACATGTAATTTCAAATGCGTTTCAAACCAACGGCAGTTTCCATTTAATCAAATCAACAATTGGAAATCGAATTATCGTCATCCGCATGAATTCAAACCGTGTCCAGTTAGACGACGTCAAACGTAATCGATCCCACATCCGTGCAAGACAAACAAACAAAGTTTGCCATTTTAGTTCGCTTTCTACAATTTAACATGAAACATTACTCACGGATAAGACCTCGAAACTTTCACATGCACGATCACAAACAAGACCCATAGTTGTTACCGCGTCTACAGTACTAAATACAACCCCTCCAAGCCCCCCGCGCCCCCCACCCCCCGAAAAAAAAAATCTTCATTTCTTGCTTATTTCTGCAGGTTACTCTCCAGGCAGCTCCCAAGACTCGCGAAGTGACCCGCAGCCCGAAGCAGCACTGTGCACACCAGTGTGCGTGCAATGAATCCGACCACGCACGGGGGATTTTTCACCTCCGATGGGTTACACGAGAGCGCCCACTACATGCAGCGTGCACGTCCGCGACTTGGAAACTTCTACCATCGGCTTCTCGCTCAACTTTTTTTAACTCCAGACTTTGCGCGTGACATCGTTCAAACTCCTGGATGTTTTTTTTTTCTATCCTTCAACCTCTCAATTTTTGTATGATTTAATAGATGCCCGACCTATATATCGCGGGAAGAAATTTAATCTCAAAAGAAGCTATTGGTAACAGCGGTGATGAGATCAGATGACATGTTTTAAAAGTAGAAAAAAGGGATGTTGCACCTACTTGTGGCCAGTTTCCGTGCCCTGCCTTTGGACCTCATGGTGCCAGTCTTTCGGCGTGGGTTTGTTTGGATTTTTTTTTTCTCGGATCCCCTTTTCTCCCTTTTTGCTGTTTTCCCCTCTCTACTACGTTTTTTTTTTCCTCTAGGTTTCTCAATCCCAGACGCGCTATCTCTCCAGCATTGTCAATCCGGACACCTTCGCACATGCGCACTAGCCTCCAAGGTCTGCGGGCTGCACGTGCCAGACAAAGTTTTGGGAGATTGATCGTTTTGGGGATGAACCTGACGTGGTCAAGATGCAAGTTGTGGATGGTTTGTCACTTTTTTTCCACACTTTAGCTGAGCGGAAGCTTTTCAGTCTGTTAAAAGAAAACTGTCACGTTGTTAACTCCCGTTTTGAGGTTTATTTAATGCACCGGACAGTTCAGTTTTCCCCTCAAAATGCGGCACTTTCAGGAAGCAGTGGGCAACTCTATACTGTTATTCGGCGTGGTAAAATGTATTGTGCTTTTGTGCATTATAAATAAAGCAAAATTATTTTTTTACAGTACATCCACGGACATTCATTATAAAACCACTCTCCAGGGTGTGTGTGTGTGTGTGTGTGTGTGTGTGGGGGGGGGGGGTTGACCCTTTCAAGAGTCACATTAATCACACTTCATTGAAATTGCAATGTATCGTGTAGTTAATAAAGAGTGCACTCGTTTAATTGTGCAATAATAGAGAGCGGGAGAATTGGCCTCCCATAGAGCACCTTTTTGTGCTGGAAATTATATTGCTGAAGTAGCCATTAATCCCAATTTGAGACGTTCTTGTTGCCCTGGTGTAATACTTTATCTGTCGGTAATTTATGAAGGATTGTCTCACTTGAATTCACTCGAAAGGAGAACAACTCAAATAAAAACGGAACGACTGGAACGCGCAGAACAACGTCAGTATTGTAGTTATTATTTTAAAAACTAATAAATTAGCCCATGCATGCTGTTGTCGATAGAAACCTGTGAAGGAAAGTGTCGAAGTGAAGACTAATTAGAAATGAACGACCTTCCAAATGATCACAATTGTTTATCTGTATTAATTTGGAGCCGACAAAAAGTCAAGCAAAAACAAACAGGAAATGCTCTCAAAGCCAAAACATCCTCAAGGCCTTTGCAAGCTCACTTGATCGTAAATAAATCAAGACCCCCCGCATTTTAACCTCACTCAATCCCAACAAAAACTAATTTCGTTTATTGCCACTGTAATAAGCTCCACTGTTAGCTACCACCGTGCTCCGAGAGTGCGCGCCCCTCACGTGTACGCGCGCAAGATCTGAGCTCAAATGCAAACCGTTTCCACTCCAAAGATCCTTCAATGCATTGAAAAAAATGTTTTATCAATAGGACTTTGGGCCACATAAAAATAATAATAACAATAATAATAATAATAATAATTCACTGTCCATTTAGTTATAATGGGTTGTTATTGGCATACTACTTCAGTGACTTTAAAAAATATCTGTCTCTTTATATTAGCAGCATCATTCGTTTGTTATTATTTATTTATGGAATCACAACAGGGATTTTGTCTGCTAATGTATAAACATGCATTCGGGCTGTTACCGTTTGAAAATCGCCTTTTCTTTTCGTGTATGTGTGGGTCCACGCAGCGTAATATTGTTGAGGAAAAAAAGAACAGTTTAATTTGGCATTTTTGAACAGTAACTTCTCCCAAGATGCATTTTACGAAGCAGCTGTTCATTTGTGTGACACTACAATGCTACACGCGTGTTGACTGATCAACGTGGCTAATTATTATTTCTATATGTTTGTTCATCCATCCACCCATCTATTAAAAAAAGACAATTAACGAAGGCCCATCTTTTGACTGGTACAGTAATTCAAATGCAGTCTCAATTCATTTGTGATTTACATTTTGGCCCGATATGCAGCGGACATTTTGTAATTACCATATGTAAAACAACAGAGGGGGCTCTTGCCCTTGCAACGCAGCATCAAAGTTTTTAAATGTGCAATAATATTTGATCATTGTAGAACTGGAACCTGTATGGAAGACAGTCATCGGCATGTTTTAGACTATACTGCCCTCTAGTGTATGTTTTGTGTAATGTTTGAGTTTGACAACCTGGAGATGAAAACTGGGCCGTAATATGCGAGTTACTGTGTATTGCAACAATTTCATACCTATTAAAGTTACGGGATTTCACTATTGCCACCCCAGGACCTCCGATTTTCAAATTGTAGTGAAGTCACGATCCGCATTTTGAATTCAGGTAAGAACATTAAAACCGAAGGTGAACAAGTAAAAGGCATGAAACATTTCTCTTTCCACAAGATCTGCACTGCAATTGAGTTCCACTCGTACAGATTTAAAAACGTCAAATTTATGAAGTGCTACTGGTGCCCTTTTAACAGAGTCATAATGAAAATTCGAACATGTTGACAGGGCGCGCGTGCGCGCGCGCGCACACACACGCACACACACACACACACACACACACACACGCACACACACACACGCACACACACACACACACACACACACAAAACTCATCCCAATCAATCCACAACATAGTCCTGTTGCATCCGCTCTGTGATCTCAGAGACATCAAGACATGAAATCAATAAGACTATCGATCACTTTTATTTACCTTCGTTTCCAGTAACAGAGCAAAAATTCCTAGTTAAATACCCGGTTGCGGGCCAGTAAATAGTACTTACAAATTGATGAGATACGTCTTGCTAAATAAGCTCGGTGTCGTGTCATCAGTATTTGATAAATACATAACAGGGTGCTAAATACAACTTCTTAATGAAGCTATTGCTTGCGTTTTGTTCATTGCATTACAACACAAAACCTTTTTCACCTTTTCAGTGAACCAATGGTAGCTATGGTTACAAATGATGGCAAGAAAATGTTTTTACATTTGTGGGATTAGCTGTGACAGGGACACTGGGATGGTTCATGAAATCAGTGGCGAGGATGCACTGTCCTGTTCAATACATTCTGCTTTTTCAGTTTTCTCAACTTCAGAGGGCAGCATTGCGAACTCTTCAGTCCCTGATCCTTTTATTGTACCGCTTTTTGCCCTACAAACAAGCACACATGACTTAGTATCGAATGCATCATTATCAGAAGTGGGTCCCATGTTACATTCATCGTAAGAGTCACACTCACGTAGTTATGGCGACAAGACCAATCTGGATGCTGCTGGGCATGAAGTCTCCTCTCTTCCTCAGCTTGCTCGTAATACTTGGCTTTTTCTTTATCAGGTAGCAAATGCCACTACATTGAAATGACACATTTAGAATGACGCGCAGAAAGAACATCAGGGAGGGGTACTTTCTACACATGCTGAAATCTATCAATTACTTATTCGGACACAAGGACAAATAAAAGTGTGAGCTGTTTGTTCATTCATTCATTCATTCATTCATTCATTTTCCAATCCGCTTTATCCTCACAAGGGCCGCGGGGGGTGCTGGAGCCTATCCCGGCCATCATCGGGCAGTGGGAGGGGGACACCCTGAATCGGTTGCCAGCCAATCGCAGGGCACGCAGAGACGAACAACCATCCGCGCACACACTCACACAATTTAGAGTGTTCAAGCAGCCTGCCATGCATGTTTTTGGAATTTGGGAGGAAACCAGAGTACCCAGAGAAAACCCATGCAGGCCCGGGGAGAACGTGCAAAGTCCACACAGGGAGGCCGGAGCTGGGATTGAACCCGGTACCTCTGCACTGTGAGGTCGACGCGCTAACCACTGGAGCACCAGGCTGCCCGTGTGAGATGTTCTTCAAGGTAACTTGCCAGTGGGGTAGGCACTTTCCCTCATTTTCTACACTGTATTGATCAGTTAGAGGGAATAGTCCTTACTCTTAAGACAGGTCTCTAGCTTGCCACACGCTTATCAACAATCAGACCAAACGTAAGCATTTTCTCTCCTTTGCGGTCAAGGCAGCCAAAAAAAAAATTTGTTTGTTTGTATAACGTGTCCCCCAAGTCATTTAGGACAATAAATATGACAGGGAGGTGTAATTGTATTTTCTGACAGTTTGGATGAGCTGTTGCACCATGCTGCCTCTCACAGGCCAGTCTCGGTATTACACACTACAGGAGCAATAAATAGTCATTGCGTGATTTTTGCCTCATAAGGAATTTAGAATTTAAAATTGAGTACGTGTGTTATCTGCTGAAGAGCAAATGTATAGAAGTGAACCGGCCTCTGTCCAGCAGACAGTCCCAACTCCACATTTTCGTGAAACTTAAAAGCTTGGAAATGCAGCCTTCCAAGCCAGACGTCCGGTCCTTACTGCCTTAGTTTCTGCCACCTCTCAATTTTGCTTAACAGAATGTGAGCACTTACCATTTTTCCTAAGGTCTCATTTATAACAGCAATATTTGTTGAAGCAGACTTGGCCTTGACTGCTTGTCTATGTTCTTTCGAGAACAACATGAAGGCATTTAGAGGCTTCTTGACATAGGTTTGCTCTGTGACTTGGTCTTCCACTTTTTTAGATTTCTTCCTGCAATACAGTATTAGAGTATCAGATACATCTGACATGTAATGCACCGAGGACATTAATGTAATCATTTTAAACAGATAAAAAAAACTGGCACAACTCGAAATACAAAAGTGTATACCTGTGATTCTCAACAGGTGGGTCGCGGACACATTTGGGGTGTGTCACAGACGGCTATTAAAAAAATTATATGTATTTGTCTTCAGATTTTGTTTCAGAACAGTACTGAGGTGTTACCGAGTTCTCACATGGAACGTAGAATATTGGGAGAGTGTCAGGATATGTTACACACTTGTGCTCTACTCACGAGCTACACGGTGCGGCTAAGCTTTTGGCTCGCAACAAGTCAAACTCATTTGTAACTGCATTTAAAAATGTCACATATTGTACGTTTATTTTCAGAGGCTATTTTTAAATAACAACAACCACAACAATGCTTTATTGTTGGTAACGTCTATAAAATGTGGTGTGACTCTGCAACAATAGCACGAGGCTGGCCCCAGGCTAACAACAGCTGAGACCCACAGGTCTCCATGGTCTTGCAAATAAATAAACATGTCTATCCAACACCATCATTTTATTTCCTACTGCTAATTGCCTTACTTTATCTTGGGAACGTTGGCAGGAAGGGGAGCAGCAATGTTAGGAGGAGCCGTAACTTTGTACAAAAGCTCTCCATTCCTAAACAAAGAGACATAGCCACACAGATGCATGAAAAGTTTGTCTAAAGTTGCAGGGACTGTTTCAATGTTGGTTTGTACTTACAGTAATCCAACAGGACGCATGTTCATGCCATTAGGCAGCAGCACCTCTGGGACAAAGTTGGTCTAAAGGTAGAACAGATAAGGCAACTTAACTTATATGTCACTGTTGACCCCTTATTTTTGTTTTTTATTTACATATATATATACACACACACACACACACACACACACACACACACACACACACACACACAGAAGAAAGGAGCGTCAGCGCAGAGCGCCGATGCATATTTGGAACTGCGAGTCGCGGCTTGGAATTGAAGCGGATTTACATGGGACAGGGGATGTGAGCCAATCTCTTTTTCATCAATGGACGCTACAGCTTCTTGTTTGCTTTCAAACTGAGCTTGTAGCTGACGTGTGCACATATTCAGCATGACGTCTCTGATCCAATGGTGAAAGGACACTTTGATTTGCTCCTCTTTCATCTAGAAGTGGTTCAAACAACAAAGTGTGTGCAGAAAAAGTGGTTAAGATTGCACTGACTGTCTGTGTCTTATGTGTTGTGTTAGATTATTTTGTCATTTTATGTTAACTGTTCTTTTGATGGCGGCACGGGCACCTGCAGCGGCTCCTCGCTCTCCTGAGTAAAGAAATTTCTCATCTGTGCTGAATGTTGCACATGTAGCACATTTGACAATAAAGTTGACTTGAACTTGAACACACACACACAAAGTTGGAGTGCACTTCAGTACCATAAAAAAGCTACAGCTATTAAAAAGCCTGTATTGTATCAATATACTTAGATGACAGGAAGACTCTCCATTCAGTCATTTTGGTGAGTAGAGCAAATATTTTTTTTCAGTTAAGCATTATGCATCTGTTGTTGTTGCCATTAAATATCGAGGGCTAGGATGAATATCTAATAAATTCCCTGTAGCCTCACCGATGTTTTTTCTTTCAACAGATGATCCCGAGTCAGATTTTTGGCTAATCTCCTAACCTCAGTATTCCTGTAATGGTGTATTCATTGACTCCCAAAATGAAGTAAATCAAAATACTATAAATTCAAAATGCAGCCGCATGTATTCTCGCTGGCAAAAAGAAATCGCAACACACTCATTCTCAAATCACAGCAACGGTTACTTGTCCGGGCAAGAACGGATTTAAAAATGTTCCTCTTGGTTTCTAAAGCTTTATATGGTCTTTCACCTCGGCACGTAGCCGACATTCTCATCAATTAAACTTTACAAAGAACGCTCAAATAGAGTTACAACTGCAGTTTTTGCAGTAACATTAGGCAGTAGGAGGCAGCTTTCTGCATCTGTGCCCCACGCATCAGAGAAACCGCCTGCCTGAGACAGTCAAACCGGCAAACTGAGTGTCCGCTACCGGGAAACAAGTTCCAAACTTTCCTCTGCACGACTGCTTTTGACTAACTCATGTGCAAGTGTGAGTTTGTGCTTATGTGCGTCCCGGGTTTGTATGAAGGAAAATGTGTATGCAATTCTTGTGATTTTGCATTTTTTTCCTCTCTGCCTGGAACTTTTTGTTTGAATTCTGACTTCACTTTGAGACCGCCTTGTGCATGGAAAGTGCATCATGAAGTTATTGATTGATTGATAATGATGTTATCAAGCAATTGGTGTCTTATATTACCTGGCCATGGATATGCGCAAGTGTCTCAATGCTCTGGGGAAGCGGCTGGAGATTCTGGTGATTCATTGGCACAAAGTGCATGCTGGGAGCAGCCATCACCGGAGTTGGCTGCATATAACTGTTTTGTATGGGAACAAAGCCATTATAGTCCTTATGCTGGCTGCCTACTGCCTGTGGGTTGGTGTTGTACCTTGGCCCATCAGGTCGTGAGGGTTGAGCAGCATTTTGAGGATGACATTTTGATGTAAACCCAGGCATTTCCATATCCCTGCAAAAACAAAAGCACACACTCCCTCGTTAAAAGGTCCCCGAATATTGACATGCGGTTTGGACTGGACGGTAAACACAATTCTCGAATTTTCACCTCTAACGTGTCACGCATAAAACACGATTTCGATTCAATTAATGAACAGAAATCCTAAAATTAGTAACAGTAATGCCACAGATTTTGCCACTCCTTCGCTACTTTGCCAAAATTACGAAGGAATTTTCTGTTCACAGCTCGGTTTATATTCACTCCACTAATTTTAAATGGAATGGTGGTGCTCTGGTGGAACAAGTGTGCTATGTTGTGGGTCGTTGACTTGTCCAAAAAAAAGAGACAAAAATCTTCATCTTTACGTTGTGTATATTTTGTTGTCTGACGACATTTTAGAAAATAACATAACGGTACATGGATTTGCTAGTCTCATGAAATCATATTTTCCTACTTAGGTGTTGTGGCTTGGATGTTATTTTAAAAGCCTTCTTTAGCACCATCACAGGCCACAGGCATTGATGGCACATCTTCTACTTTCACATCTGTCATAAAGTTTATGTCACCTAAGAGGCACCATATTTGCAAGTCTTTACTGTAGACAGTTGGCACTCATAAAACCACCCAACCGTCAACAAATAAAAATAATCCATAGCCTAGTGTCAGTATGTATGCATTTTTTGACCAATTGCCATAACTATATTTACAATTAACAAACAAGTTCAACTAAAAATTGTAACACTTTCACACACACACACACACACACACACATTCCTTTGATACCTTTTATATTCTTTGAAACATGACCCTTGGCGGCCCAGTGGTCAAGTGGTTAGCGCAACGACCTCACAGTGCAGAGTTCGTGGATTCGCTCCCGGCTCCGGCCTTCGTGTTTGGAGTTTGCATGTCCTCCCCGGGCCTGCGTAGGTTTTCTCCGGGTACTCCGGTTTCTTCCCACATTCCAAAAACATGCATGGCAGGCTGATTGAACACTCAAAATTGTACCTACGCGTGTGTGTGTGAGCGCGGATGGTTGTTCGTTTCTGTGTGCCCTGCAATTGGCTGACAACCGGTTCTGGATGTCCCCTGCCTACTGCCCAAAGACGGCTGGGATAGGCTCCAGCACCCCCTGCTATCCTTGTGAGGATAAAAGCGGATCGGAAAATGGATGGATAGATGGTTGAAACATGAGCTCGACTTTAACAGCAAAATTGACATAGGATTTCATTTCGGAATTCGCTTTCAATTCCATACGTATGTGTTGTGACATATGATGACTTATTAAAAAAAAATCTATCGATGGGACTGTAGTAATTGAGTGAACTGTGTGATGGACACCATTCAAAGTAACCTCATTGTGAACTGTGTGATGTATAGAATTCAAAGTAATCTAAATTTTACTTTGACATAGAGAAGTGTGTTTGAAGATCAGATGGTATTTTTGGAGCTTAGCATCCCGGTAAATACTTAGCCTACCCACGTGACCTTTACCCCAGTCAATTTCAACTTTGTCTTTCATTTCAAACAGTTGGATAATCCCAGACATTTTTGAGATTTGGTGGTTTATATTAGAATTACTTCATTGTTTTTGGCAACATCAAAAATCCAGCAGAGGGAATGTTTAGAGATGATAAAACTCACAGATTATCTCAAAAGAGATTTGAAGTGCACGCATATATAGATATCAGTGAGTAGGCATTCTTAGCACAGTCTCTTTAATATAATATACACATGCACACACATCCATTTTCCGATCCGTTTTATCCTCACTAGGGGCGCAGACTTGCTGGAGCCCATTCCCAGCCATCGGCGGCCGGTCGGGAGGATACACCCTTAACTTGTTGCCAGCCATTCGCAGGGCACACATAGATGAATAACCATTCACACTTATGGACAATTGAGAGTGTTAAATAGACGTACCATGCCAGTTTTTGGAATATGGGAGGAAGTCGGAATACCTGGAGAAAACCCATGCAGGCACAGGGAGAACATACAAACTCCTCACAGGGAGGCCAGAGCCGGAATCGAACCCATGACCTCCACACTACTTGCACTCACTGATCAGCAATGACTCATTAAAGCACTTACTCTGGTCGTTCCCAGTGTAGATTTGGTTCCTTAGTTCAACTGTTGGATGAGCTTGCCTTCTTTGCCCCCAAATCCATCTGCTGCTGTGTTGCTGAGACTGTCTTAAGAATGCCTACTCACTCATATCCAACACTGTCAAACTCAAACTGCCGTCAAAGACTTCAAAGCAGTTATGGCCTTTCGTGTGTGTGGTCTTGGTGTACTTTGAGACATCATGCACATGATGCTAAAATTCTTTACATAAGTATGATGTGCCACTTTCAAATTTTTTGGGGGGTAAGGGTCAAAAGTTTGTTTATAGCTGGTACCCTGGGGATGGCATGTAAAATCACAGCCATTGCTTTCAATCAGATGTTAAGAGAAAACGGACTGGGATTTTTTTTCACAATTGAAAAGATTTTTCAGGTGATTTAATTAAAGGTCTCTGACCGTCCATCCCTCCATCTTCATCTATTTCCTGACCCGCTTTATCCTCACAAGGGTCGCAGGCGGTGCTGTCTTAGGGCAGTTGGCGGGGGATTGAACTGGTTGCCAGTCAATTGCAGGGCACACAGAGATAAAAAAAACCATCCACGCTCACACTCACATCCAGGGACAATTTAGAAGGTTCCATGAACCTGCCATGCATGTTTTTGTAATGTGGGATGAACTGGAGTACCCGGAGAAAAGCTACACAGGCACAAGGAGAGCAAACTCCACACGGGAGCATAGAGTCTAAAATACGAGGTGAACAGGAAAAGAGTAGCTCAGGCCACACATTTTTACTCGTGAAAGCATCACTTCATCACCAAGCCGCCTCACTGTCATGTTGTGTGTACATCTGTGCTAGTGGTATGTTTAGTAGACGCATGGTTTTGATGTCCAGTGGAATATCTTGATGAGTTTTTTTAGTTCGTTTTAGTTTTCAGTTTGCCAGCATGTTTAGCTGCCCGTGCCGGTAATTTGTGTTAAACTATAGTTCACTTGTGGCTCCTGGATTAGTTCATTCTTCTGTCTGCTTTAATTAAAATTGCAATGCAACTGAAACCATAGTTGCCTTACCAGTATAACAGTTAGCACAAATTCAATTTCGCACACAATTACATCAAGTGGCAACTATCTATCGCTACGTGCTACTAGCTACAAGCTAGTACTTTATTGCGGGTGACCCTGAGGAAGAATAATCAAAGTACATGGCACGGTAGTCCCATGGTCTGATTTTTAGACTCCAGGCCTAGAATAAGAGGTTCAATTAAGGATAAATCTCAACCAAGTATGTTTTTAACTCATTCAGTACCAGCCAATTCTAGACCAAGTCTGAAAAGACGTTTAAAACGTCTTTGGGAGTGAATGAGTTCATCATGATATGGGTTTATTGTCACATCATTCTTTAGTTTTAGATTTAGTTTCAACATTATCATCAATGTTTTGTAGTTTGTCTTGTCATTGTTTTTGTGAGGGTGGTTCTGTTTGTGACCAACAGGTGGCACTGTAGGGCTCTTCCTGCAGTGACACACCTGTTGGTCATTGTGTCATTAGTTCGTGTTTCTGTAAAAAGGACTCCCTGCCCGGCCTGTCGAGGTTGCGTCATTGTGTTTTATCACCGTGTTTGTCTTTGTGTCCGCCTTAGTTTGTATTTTTTGATAAATACATTTTGGTCGGTCCACCCTGCTCCTCCCTGCATCCCTGCTTTTTGGGGTCCTCTACACTACCATCATTTTCAAGTCCTGACCCTGTATTGTAGACTAGAGCAGTGTTTTTCAATCATTTTCGAGCCAAGGCACATTTCTTTCACTGAAAAAATCCCGCAGCACACCACTAGCTGAAAATGTGAAAAAAAGCTTTTTAACAATTCAAGTATTATGTTGTTATTATACATATTTTTTAACATTGAAGAATAACGTTATATTATAACATCTTGAATAGGAATCAAATAAACATAAATCAAATATTTTATCTTTTATATTTATTCTCACTCGGTGTGATAAATGGTTTGGATGAACACAGATCCGATATCCTGGCAGCAATCGATGAAAGACAAAGCTCTTCCACGACAGCTCTTTGTTTCTAGTTTTTACAGCAGTCTGGCTATTTCTTTAGCCGCTTCAGATGTGAACATCTCATTTACAATGGCTTTGCAGGCGGGAAGTATTAATTGCTCTCCCACTGGGATTTTTTGATTCAGCCACAAGTTCAGTATCATGGTAACTTGCTTTCAGGGCTCTCTCGTTTACCTTTGCGGTTTTTCTCATGCATGTTACTTGTTTCTCCCTGTATTCACGCAGGCGAACAAAATACTCCACATTTTTGTTTCGAAGTGAAGGGTGGGGCTCCAGAGATTTTTTTGTAGGGCTCGTTTGCCTCCAACTTGTCATGATTCGGTTTGGGACCAACAGGTGGCACTGTAGGGCTCTCCCTGCAGCTGCACACCTGTTGGTCATTATGTAATTAGTGCTTTAAAAGGACTCCCAGCCCAAACATTTAGTGCCGGGTCATTGTTGCTGTTTGTTGGCTGCTGTCATGTTTTGGTCAGTGTTATGTTTTATCTTCAGTCATGTGTTTTGTTTGATACTTTGGACTTTGTTTGTTTTGGATTTAGTTTTCTCTATGTTTTAATACAATTCTTCAAGTACACACTGCTCCTCCCTCCTGCCTGCTTTTTTGGGGTCCACCACCTCGCAACGTGACACAACTTTTGGTAGATCTTGGGTGAAACTTTCAACCAGAGTGCATTCCTTAAAAATCTGTAGGGGCACAACGATGCCATTTTTTTCAGTCAAGCAAAAACAAATAAAATATTATTTTGCCAATCATGCTGTATGTGCAAAGTTTCTCCGAATGGTAAGATCAGCGATTTCAGTGTTGTTTTTTTTAGTTGGGAAACGTCACCACAGCAACAACATTAGACAAAATAAAAAGCGTAATTTCTACTTTTCATCTTGACCATCTTTACCTGGAAACACCCAATTTCAAGACAATTGGATAAAATCTATAGGAGGAATTCTTTAAAATGTGACCTCTAGAGAAGGCCAAAAAATGAGGGCAAATTTGAAAGGAGATTCAAAAAGTTAGACTTGCGATTAGGTTTAGCATATGGCTCCGTGATATATATTTTCGTCCGTCTTGGGCTGTTATATATGCCTCCAACTTTTCTTCCATGGTTACAAAACATACAACACGGCCGGTTTTCTCAAAAAAATGTCAGGGTGCTCACCTTTTTTTTTTTTTTTTAACTGCACAATAAACAAGTATTTTGTTTGGCAGTGACCGCCATAGCGGTCACTGCTCCGGCCTTACTGGTGTAAAAACTGTGTGAGAAGAAGTAATTTAATGTGATTTGTCAAAAAAAAAAAAAAATCATACTATTGGAGCAATTCTTTTCTCATACAAAAATAAAACTTTGTTTTTCTACAATGTGTGACTGTTGAGTCCCACTATACATCAAACAAAAGGCTATGATTAAACAGCAAAAGCAAACACTTTACAAGAATAAAAAAAATAGGTGGGTTGGGGAGAGGCACAGGCTGCATCAATCTTGCATTCATGGTGGAGTTTTTTGTTCCAAAGAGAACTGTTCAGTTGTTGAATCCACTGACAAAGAAGCGGGGCTTTCTTCATCGTCACTGTCTTCCTGTCCTGGTTCTTCGTCCTGAAGTTCGGATGTTGATGTTGCTGTAGAAATCAAACTGCTACTTATTTAGGGAACACATTTCACATCAAATAAGCCAAGGGTCCTCTGTAACAATACAAGTATATGATCGGCACGTAAAAGTTCATCAACACGTGACACAGGAAGCATGCTACTGCCAACCTTACTTCTTGTTGACCTGATTGTGTTTTATTTATTTATTCGTTTTTAATTCATGTCTTGTACTTATGACATTATTGTTGTGTTAGCGTAGGCTAGTAATAGATACGTTTAGTTTTTGTCATGTCTGCGATCTGCTTTTTTTTTTCTTTTTTTTTTTTTACAAAATTAAAAAACTGATGAACATCCTCCAGGACTGGCGATTCATTCATTTTAGCCAGGGTTGTACAATAATATGTGATCCTTTAGTATACATTGCTTTTGTATATTCTCTTGGCAGATTTAAATTACATTTAATTACATAATAAATATTGCCTTACCCTGCACACTGCCAGTTGTTAAGTCCCGAATTCTTTTATTATACCTTTTTTTGCCCTACAGTTGGTGGAAAAAAAGCACATGTAATGCTCTAGTATAAGCTGCAGAGTACAAGAAAAAGAATTGTCTAATTTTGTAGTTTGGTACATTGGGGTATGCAAATGAGTCAAACCCACGTAGTTGTGACGGCAGGACCAGTCTGGATGCTGCTGGGAGTGAAGCCGCTTTTCTTTTTCAGCCAGCTCGTAGAATTTAGCTTTCTCCTCCTCTGGTAGCAAATGCCACTGTGTTGACGTAACACACAAAATAACACACAAACAATTCCATCATATTCAGCGCAGTTTCATCTGAATACGACATTCATTAATTCTGTGGACAAATACATCAATGAATGCATTTTCTCCAAAGCTAGGTTCCCGATTTCATCTTTTTTTTCTCATAATAAAAATTAATCATTCATTGTATTTAAATCAGAGGTGCCCAATATCCCCAAATGACTGGATGTAACGACCTGAAGGCAGCAAACAGATGTGCAGTGTGTGTGTGTGTGTGTGTGTGTGTGTGTGTGTGTGTGTGTGTGTGTGTGTGTGTGTGTGTGTGTGTGTCTGTGTGTACGTAGTACGTACATTAGAGTCACTTACCATCTTTCCTAAAGTCTCATTTATAACAGCAATATTCGTTGAGGCAGATCTGTCCTTAACTGCTTGCCTATGCTCTTTTGAGAACAACATGAAAGCATTTAGAGGCTTCTTGACATATGTTTGCTCCGTGTATTGGTCGTCTACTTTTTTAGGTTTCTTCCTAAAATAGAACATGGCAATTTGAGTTTGTGAGGTCATTAGGAGAAAAATCAGTTTATTGTATTTCCACAAATCCAAAAATCCAACCCCAGAATCCCCACCGCATTTTTTTTGAATGCCACCCCACAGAAAGGAGCTCCCAGTTTTCCTTCATAAAAAAAAAAAAATCCTGGTTCAAATACGTGTATTTATACAAGTGTAGCTATGTTTCCAGTGAGCGGTACAGTTCAGTTTGCTGTCCATACAGAGTCCATACAAAATGAACGGGCTGGTAGACTGCGCCTGCAGCGTGGCTAGCAGCCAGACTACTGTGACATCACCCGAGCTGCCCTGATCGACCGCCTGGCCTGCTTTACAAAAACCAAGGCATAAGATCGATCATTATCTGAACTGCTTTATCCTCACGAGGGTCGCGGGTGTGCTGCAACCTATCCTAGCTGTCTTTTGGGCAGTACATTGTGTACACCCTGAACTGATTGCCAGCTAATCGCAAAGCCCATAGACAAACCTTTCACACTCACAATCATACCTACGGACAATATAGAGTGATCAATTACCTACCCTACATGTTTTTGGAATGTGAGAGGAAACTGGAGTACCCGGAGAAAAGCCACGCAGGCACGGGGCTAACATGCAAACACACACAGAAAGGTAAACGGCTGCAAATGAAATAGCAAGATCTTACTTTGGCTTGGAGATGGTGGGTGGAAGAGGAGCTGTAAAGTTTGCGGTTGTAACTTTGTACAACAGTTCTCCATTCCTTCACAAATTGACACAGTAGACATGATTAGCAAGTGTTCTAATATTTCAGTATCGCTAATGCACTATTGCATTACTTACAGAAGACCAACAGGACACATTTTCATGCCATTAGGCAACATAACCTCTGGTACAAAATTTGTCTAAAAACATACAGAGAAATGCAACTGTTTCAATGGAACGATAACACAACTGCAAGTGAAGTATTTCTCTTCCATGCAGATTCCCTTAAAACTACAAAGCTAAATTGATGACAATTATACCTGTCCAGGAATGTGCGGACGTGCCTCAATGTTCTGCGTGATAGGTTGAATATTCTGATGGCTCATTGGTACAAAATGCATACTGGGTGGAGCCATGACTGGATTTGGCTGCAGGAAACCGTTCTGTAGAGGTACATAACTGTTTTGTAATGGAATAAAGCCATTAAAACCTAGGCTCTGGCCTACTGGCCGAGGGTTTGCGCTGAAGACTGGCGTCGCAGTTCGAGATGGTAGAGCAGCGTTTGGAGGTATACGGTTGGAGGTAAAACCTGACATGTCCTTGTCTCTGTATAAAAAAAAGACAAAAAAAGAAGAAGAGAACCACCACCTCAGTTGTTATATGCAATGAAAACCTTAGCATGCATGGTCAGTGCTCGTGTGATATTTAAACAGTGATAAACATTATTCCAACACCTGAAGACAATGCCTGGGATTATTTGGCTCTTGTGACACATATTGAGAAGGAGATGATTTTCTGTTGGCAATAACACACAATCATATTGTCATTAATACTATTATTTACTGAATTAATTTTCTTTAGATACAGTTGAACTCATCATCATTTCAAGAAATTCTTTATATCACATCCTCGTTGAATTCGGTAGTAACCTAACCAACAAATGGAACAATTACCAGTTCACCGTGAGCTCTACTGAGCACTCTTCTCGTTTTACATGAAAATGTTGGCAAGGTGGTATATTTATCGGGGTACTTACTCAGGTAGTTCCCAAAGTAACACACGTACCTTCCTTATATGTTGACGCAATGGTGACGCAAGTTTAATTTTCTCGCCTTGTCTCGTTCATGACGTGTTCAACGTTTCGATGCCCTCTGTATCACACATTGGACTGCACACTGCGCATTCAACACACTCATGACACAGCTGTGATGTCAGAGACATCAAAACAGTATTGGTCTTTTATGTGAGTTTTGGGATGCTTTAGGGCATCACCTTAGACGATGATGAATCCGACGCATCACTGGACCTGATCATGTCAATGATCATACACAACATTGCAAGATGATTTACATTCGGCATAACAATGCATTCATCGTGCATCAGTCATGCGGACCTGAAATCGCGATGGCCAAATGAGGGCCCCCTGAAGCTGATGACTTTGCTGAGGGGTTCATCGTTCGAAGTCTTTCATTTACACTGGAGCGTTTAAAAAGGTCTGCAAAGGAGTTCCGTTTCTATTGTGAAGTCGCCTGAATTTGAGAGCAAGTACCAAACGTGCCATATTATTTAACTATCACTGACGTACAGCATAGTCTAAATTAATGCCACATAGGAAAAGACACAATTTCAGTAAATGTTTGGATAAGAAAGACTTCACCGGGTCATAAATACAAAGCAATCAAATTAAAGTAAGTGAGATTTTAATGTTGTCTTGTTTTTTTTTCGTAGTTTATGAGCAGCTTAATATGTCAGTACCATTGCATTGTGTTCTCCTCAAACCCCTTAATAAAACATATCAAATATAAATATGACATAATTTTAACATAGTTTGACTTCGAAATCCATTGAAGGAGGCAGTGGTGGTGTGGTCACATGTCAAGTGTCAACAAGGAAGAGCAAGTAGTTTTTCAAACGATTCCTCACAACTAGCTTCATGATCATGCCAGTTGCAGCCAAATAGAGGATGTCTTGTCTGGTGCTCTCACAATAAATGTCAATGCACCTCTGTGACCACAGTAGTGCACCCTTGGGGAATAGAAACTTCCACCATGAACCTTCAGAGCTCACTGTTGTGGAGACACCGTGTTTGTGTCTTTTCTCATGAAATGGTTTTCAACACAGGCCTCGTCTCTGCAGCCTGATTCCATGACTTCACAAGGTCTTGAACAGTAGGTACATCGATCTTGGCAATTCTTTTCTATTTTTTGCCCCAGTGAATGCCAGTCTCTTCCTCTCACAGTTTGAGATTTGAGTTCAATGCAATTGTGGATGTTCATGCCACCCTTGACTTGCACACTGGCTTCCAAATCTTTTGCATTACCTCTTGCAACTGTGACATCTCCAAGACAGTTCTCAAAGTGACAGTAACCAAGACATCAAAATTGAAGGTCTTGGCTGTGAAAAATGCTGCCCAAACACAAGCGCCCCGGGGCTGCCCAGCACCGACAGTCAAATATATTTGCATATATATACAAATATGTACATATGCTTTGAACACCTCTTGTAATTGTAGAGGCCAAAGGTAATGTCTTAATCTTGAGATTTCTGAATAAATTAGGTTAAATATGTCCGCATGATTTCCTTTTCTTTTTATCCATGTTTTTTTTTTTGTTTGTTTTTTGGGTGACTGTATACATTTATTCTTCTGCTTTTGAAACTGGAAGAAAAATGCAGCCCTTGTCTTTCCCTTAATTACACAATAAGATTTACACTGCAGTGGTCAATGTCATATTTTTGTTTGTTGGTCTTAAATTAAAACTGAAAGATGACTTCTTGATTGTTTTGTTCGCTCTCCTTGACGTCTGCAACGTCAGTGGCGGCCCTCATTACTGTTCAGCGTCAATTGACTTTCATCAGAGAACAGCACTGAGTCCCACTGGTCCCTTGTACAGCATAAATCCTCCCTGGCCCGTGCAAGATGCCGCCGCCTGTGCCAGGTGGTGCAGTCAGGTACCCTTGTAGGTCAACCACGCTGATTTGAACGGTCTGATGTGACACTTCGGTGCCCCTCACTTCCCTTCAACGTGCCTGGAGTTGAGTGGCATTCATCATCCGGTTTCTCAGGGCATTGTTCATCAGCATGGGGTGTGGCCAAAGGACGTCCACTTCAACATCTTTCTGTGACACTTCGAGTCTCTCGGTATCTCTGTTGCAAACTGCTGAAGACACTCTGTGACACTCAAAGCTTTACTGGCCACTTCCATCTGAGAACGTCCTGTTTGAAGCATCACAATGGCAAGGTACTGTTGGATCCATCGTGAGGTGTCATCCTGGTCTGATGATGCCAAAATGTGGACAGCATATGAGGACGACGACTGTTTAAACACCAGCTCTAATTGAACCAGAACATTTATTGGTCGATTTAAGGATCAAACGGCTATTGTTTTGTCGTTAAGATCCTCGTTAGAGAACAGCAACTTGTGCAAAAAGTACTGGAACATTTAACATTTGGACATGTGCATTCAAGAACTTCGAGAAGGTCACATGAAGTTCACCTGTAAAAACTTTGAATGCATTTTACGCTCATCCTGAAATTTCACTGGAAAGCCAAATAACTTTTTGTGAATAGTGAGTGTATGTAAAATGTTTGCAGGAGAAAAAAAATAAGCGCAGATTGTGGACATTGTAAATGTTTCAGTATCGGGTAAGATATTGGCTCTGAGTCATTCAGTCAATTGTCTTCCAGTGGCAGAAACGTGGCTTGTGCATCAAAATCTTCCCGTTTGGTCAGGGGAGAATGTGCACAATTAAAGTCCATCAAGAAATCAACAGTCCGGAAGGAACCTTGACGACGAATGCTTGGGCGATCGGGACGGAGGGTGGGTAATCATCTGGTTCAAGGCAGGTGGCTGTTTCAAGTATATCTGGGAAATATGCTCTTCAAGGGAGAGTTCTACTGTTGTTGAACTCAGAGACAAGGAGTCAGCGTCATCATCCTCAAAATCTGTCTCGGCTTGTCCACTTCCCTCCTCAACCTCTGGCACCAGCGCTGCTATAAATACCAAAGTTTGGCTTATTTCATTTCACAACTTCTTTTTCATACAAGGAAAATCTGAGGAAAATCAATTCTCCTCTCTCTCTCTCTCTCTCTCACACACACACACACACACACACACACACACACACACACACACACACACACACACACACACGCACACGCACATGCACACACACACACGCACACATCTTACCCTGCACACTATTGGCATCTGGCTCAATAATGTGGTCACAGTCTTCCTTTTTGCCCTTCAAAACAACACAAAAACAGTGTTTGCCAAATGTATTGATAGGATGTAGCAATAAGTCACACTTACATAATTGTGCCTCCAAGACCAATCTGGATGCTGCTGGGAGTGCAGTCGCTTGACTTTATCAGCCAGCTCGTAATATTTGGCTTTCTCTTCCTGAGGTAGCAAATGCCACTATGGATTGGTCATAAGATATTCATTATTAGCATACATCGCTTTTGTTGTGCATATGCTCACATCCAACCACACAGAACACCAGGACGCTAGTTATGTAGTTCAAACATACATTGAATTAGATGAGTATACAGTGGATATAAAAAGTGCAATTGGTTGGCAACCGGTTCACGGTGTCCCCCGCCTACTGCCCGGAGACGGCTGGGATCGGCTCCAGCATCCCCCGCGACCCTTGTGAGGATAAAGCGGATCGGAAAATGGATGGATAGATGTTGTAAGTTTCAGTCGCAGCTTTAGAAAAAACAGCCCCAACGTATCATTCTGCTACCAACACGTTGTACTGTAAGTACCGGTATTGTGTTTTTCAAATGATGAGTAAATGTTATGTCGATGCCAAACACACCTTTTGGAATTATAGCCAAAGAATGTAGGTTGATTTTACTTTGTATATCCACTGCACTTCATTGATTATGATTAACTTTGTTTGATATCACGTGAGCGGTTACACTTACCATTCTTCCTAGGATCTTGTTTATATCGGCACTGTTTCTTAAAT
Source organism: Hippocampus comes (assembly GCF_001891065.2). Lineage (NCBI taxonomy): Eukaryota > Metazoa > Chordata > Actinopteri > Syngnathiformes > Syngnathidae > Hippocampus > Hippocampus comes. The sequence goes on from NW_017805820.1 coordinate 2,886,946, forward strand.
GAGAATGGTGCCTAACAGCTTGTCGATGTTCCTTCATGAACAACATAAAAGCATTTGGCGGCTTCTTGACATACGTTTGATCTGTTTTTTTGTTGATCTTCCTAAAATTCGAAGAAGTAATCACAGCATGCAAAGCATCTTAGTGAAATTGTGAGGACACGTAGAGACAGAGAGAGAGAGAGAGAGAGAGAGAGAGAGAGAGAGAGAGAGAGAGAGAGAGAGCACAATATATAACTATAATTTATCTGAGAGAGAGCGAAAATCTTACTTAATCCTCGGGATGGTGGGTGGAAGAGGAGCAGCATAGTTAGGAGCTGTAACTTTATACAACAGCTCTCCATTCCTGAATAGTAGACAGAAACATATTACGGGATACAGCACATTAAGATATTGCCTAATTCACCATTGAACAAGGTTGACAAACAACATCACATGTATTTTAAATAAAGTTAACAACTTGACCAATCAATTATTGTTCATTTTGAGTCATGCTAACCCGTTTTGAACTATTTATAGCATTTTAGAAGGGGCATTCTTTCATAGAGATCATCCATGGTTCTTGTCATGTGCACCTGTGAATAAGCAGCCCATTTGAAGCAGCTCCACTAACTTTTTCCTTTTATACATTTTCCAATCTATATTCTTTTTGCATATTGCTCATCATTTACACTTTTTTTTTTAATTGTAATTTATTTTAGCCGTGTTTTTCTGGGATGCCAGAACCATGAGGAGCTTCACCCCAGCCAAAATCCGCTCAGTGCGAAATGCATCCATCAGGAGTTATGGAGAGGTATGAGAGCCGGCACAGAAACTGAGTAAAGTGAAGCAAGAGGGAAATCTCAATGGGAGAGATTTGAACCATTCTTTTTCTCTGTGAGTGACTTGCCAATGGACTAGGGTGACCACACCCGTTGCCATCGGCTGGTCATAGGGGGCTGTGCCCGCACACCAATTGCTTGTGCCCCCAACCGTGAAAAACCAAATGCAGTGCCTACCATATTTTCCTCACAAGGAGCCAAAATTCCAACGAGTGAAAACCATGGTAAAAGAGGACGTACAGTATATGTGACATGAAGTTTAACTTTACAGGTGGTATTACTTACAGTAGTCCAACTGGACGCATGTTCAGTCCATTAGGTAACATCACCTCTGGTACAAAGTTTGTCTGCAGGCAGAAACACACAGAACCGGAAGTGCATGACAAAAGCTCTAGATGCTTCAACTGTGGCATCATGACTCAATAATTTAGCCATGTTAGCATACTGTAGGGACCTATCACACCCACCCAATGGCTCACTCTTCCCAGACTCATGCCTGATTCAACAAATTAATCACTCTCACTTTAAATCACACACACACACGCACACACGAAAACAGCTACCAGTACTCAAAAACTGTAATTTCAACCTACCTGGTCAAACACCTGAGCAAGTGTCTCTGCGTTCTGGGGATGCGGTTGCACATTCTGATGAGTCATTGGGACAAATTGCATTCTGGTGGCAGCCATCATTGAACTTGCTTGCATATAACAATTTTGTATGGGAACGAACCCATTAAAGCCCCTACTCTGGCTGGCAACTGGTTGTGGGTTGGCGCTGTACCTTGATCCAGCAGGCTGAGCAGGATTTTGAGGTAGACCTTTTGATGTGAAACCTGACATTTCCATTTTCTGTAAAGACAAATCACCCGCCTGCACCAAAATACTATATTAGTTTCTTCAGAAGAAAGTATCAACAACTAGAAATTCAATGTCACAGATGACTGCATGGAATTGACGATCTTCCAGATCGTTAAATCGTTGTCATTTTATTGTGTGACCGATAGTAATTTCGCACATAAAGCAACAATGGTATCGTAGCTGTTTCAAACTGCATCAGTGCTCTCTTGGTGGTTGGCAACATTCTGAGGATGATTCTAACATTTTGGCTTGAAGGGTTCATTATATTTTAGGATGTGTGAGTCATGTGATTTTTTTTTTAAATGTAGTCAACTTGTGAAGATAAATAAATAAACTCGTTTTAGTCACATTTTTCTTGATTCGTAAATATTACAGGAGTTTATGGACGTTTCGACTAATTTGATGAAAAATAAGCCTTGGTGGGGACTGAACCAGTGTGCTTGTTTTGACTAAGACTTGATTTATATTATGCTGTAAAAGTGATGCAATTATGAGCTACTTATATTTATGTGCAGCTTCTGTATGAATATCAAACAGGTAGACCATATTTATTTGACAGCCTAAGTGTGTTCCCTGTCACCGGGAGTTGTGGCTGTGAACCACTACACCATCACACTATATATAGGTACGTGACAATGAATTTTTTTTTTTTTTCAGTGAAACCAATGTCACCAGAAAGAGCTGGACTAAAATAACAAAACGGTATTTACGTTTTGTCAATACTGTGGTGATTGCTCTGAGACTGCAAGCTCAGCTTTGCCCTCAAAATACTGCATGACAATATTCAAACTGAAAATCGAGCCGACAGAGGAGATGCTACTGCACATCATATCTAAAAAAAAAAGACGCATTTTTAAAAAGCCAAAGGTCATTTTTCTGGGAGAAGTGCAAAACAGACGTGCGCGACGTGATCACACGAAAATGGCGGAAACAAGTCAGTTGTCACATACCTACTATATACCATATATGTTAGGTTACTTCTGCATTTCCCCAGGGTTATTTGGGTTATTACACCTACTTGCTCTATGCCCAGTGTTGCTTTGGTATCTTACGACTATATTCACTGATGGTTGAGGTTGTTTTTCTTGTCTGTGAATTCGAATGATGTGCAGCACCTCAAGTCGGGAAGCTTGCTGTCTATATTCATCACACGTTAAACACTCACACCCAAAATGCAACAAATGCTGACACAGCTTTGTGGTCAAAGAATTCAAAGCATTGTTGGTCTTTCATGTGTGTTTCGGGGTGCTTTGGCACATCACCTTATATGATGATGTACACAACATGAATTCACTTTACATGATGACATATATTAGATTCATCACTTCATATTACATGATGCCATGTTAATTTAAAAACGAGCCTCTACATCTCACGTGCTACTAGTTTGAATAGGCTTTAGTTTCCACAAGCTTGAACAATCTGACTAGATGCAAATTAGTTTCGTGTAGCATAAGAAAATCACCTTTATGATTTTGGCTGTTTGCACATTCAAGTCATCGAAGCTATGTGGGTTAAACTGGACAAACAACAAAAAAATTGAATAGCATCTCACAAGCTCGGCAGAGTTGAAGGCTGGAGTGAATAACAATTCTTACCTTACCCACTTTGGTAAGTTTGAATATTATTTGTCATATGGTACATCGTAAGTATAGTATGGTTCATAAAGAAAAGGAATGGTTGTTTTTTTGTTTTTACTTATTTAAATTGGGGGTCTGCAGTAAAAGAACTTTAAACATGTAATATGGACATTTCCGGCTTTTATGATTTATTTATTAATTAAATTGCATCCACCAGTTTACTTGCTCTAAACACGGAGAGGGTGAATCCAAGGGACCATAGTCACACGGCGGCAGAGCTAAATAAATCTGCATGTCGTCTGCATAACTATGATAGGCGACATTACTGTTGTGAATGACCTGATCCAGCGGAAGCATGTACAGGTTAAATAAAAGTGGTACGAGAATTGAACCATGTGGGACTCCGCATGTCATGGTGATATAAGAGCTCTTACTTCCTGAAGAAACCTCAGTTGGGCAAAACAATGAGGACCTTTCATAGTTTTGTAACTTTTTCAAATTGGACACTTATGATACTTTGGAACAAAAGGACCTAATGGCCATTGTCCTTTTGGAAAAAAATAACTTTTAGGAGGACAAAGGGTGTTTTAACCCAAAGACAAATCCTATGTTTGGGTTAAAATTGCCACTCATGACTTACATACAAAATGACAAAATGTAAACAGGCTCCTTAGTTACAATGTATTGGAGTGACAGCTAAACCAAACCTTGGCAAGACCTTGAAAAAGAAATACTCAGGTTTCTAAGGCAACCTCAGCCAGCAGGATAAATTAGACTTGACAAATATTGAGATTAAAATGCCTTCAGATGAAGCATAAAAATCCTTAATAGTACTTGAAGCCCCTTCATCGCTGTGCTATTTTTGACACTTGTTCTGCAGCCGACTAGCTGTGCCACTAGCTTTGCATGACCATGCACCTGTTGGTTTTGTAGTGTCTGCAGTGGTCTCTCCAGCGGGGGAGAGCAGATCTAATTAAATCCTGTCTCTCCTTTCCGCCCTCTGTCTCAGTTAGACGGCTTTGTGTTGTGCTGTCAGAGCCGTAGGCAGGAAACAAGATCGATAGCAAATAGTTTAAACGAGAAGTTATAATTATATTTTGCTTGTTTTTCTCTGGAAAACTGAGCAGGTGTATGTCTTTTTTTTCTTCGACAAGGAACCATAAATAATCAGCTCTGAATTTACTAATGAGTAAGACTGAAATTGTTGAAATGAATTACAAGACCAGAATTGTTAAACTAATTTTAAAAAAACAATAATAAATGAATGTCCATGACAATGATGGCGTAGTACAAGCATTCCCAATCAGCGGACCACAGACCAAATGCGGCCCGTGAGCGCAAAGAATCTGGGCCACGAGACCAGCCCCCGTGCCGACTCAATGACGCTTTTGTCAGACTTGGGGAGTCAAATAAGTGGATAAATTGTCACAAATTGCTTCATATCAATTGCTTCCACTCTCACGGCTGTAGCTGCGATATTGTGAGCAAACCATGTGATCATTGACACTATTTGGGCCACAGGAGCTAGCGTCAGCTTTGTTATGTTGACATGTGACAAGCAAGTAACTCCGGTAAAGGAATAGCCGGAAAAGGAAGAAAATGACATGCTTTCCTAACGCAGCCACTTTAAAAGCAACTTTGAGGGAATGGATTGTAAAGCATTTGGGCCATATTCACTCAAGGATTTATTCGCTTTAAATGACATTGACAAAGAGTGATTGTAAGCTGTTAAAGTCATTTGAACATATTTTAATTGTATTTTAATCTTGCACATACATACATACATGCGCACACTGGAGCATGAAATGTCGAGCAATGTGGCTTGCTTCTCGACCCATCCGTTCAAAAATAAAGTGAAAGGTGGATTTTAAAACACCAAAACATGGCCCTGTGCGTGTTGGAAGGAATAATCGGCTGGTGCTGTATAAAATTTGTTGGTGGGGGGGAAACAACATGACACTGTGGTTTTATCCAACAAAGCAAAACGACAAACTGCGGATCAGTTTTAGATTTGAATTTTCTTGTCAAGGCATTTGTATACTGTCAGTGAAATCTGATGAGATATACAACTTATAACGTATAACTTCTGTTATGCCGAGCCTCAGTCTTTGTTGTCCTTTTATATCCTGACTTTCTCTTCTTGCTTCTCTCTTGTCCGCCCCCAGTCTAAAAAAGGTTCAAAGTAGTTTAGGCGTATCCCTCTCCATGGTAACAGCATCTCTCTCATGCTTGCACACGCACACACTCACACCTCATAATTCTGCCATACCCAGCCCTACATCACTGTACCCTCCCCCCATGTGCATTGCCTCCCCCCACACTGCCTTGCGCTCTCTCTCTCTCTCTCTCTCTCTCTCTCTCTCTCTCTCTCTCTCTCTCTCTCTCTCTCTCTCTTTCTCTCTCTCTTTCTCTCCTGCATTCCTGCAACCTCTCCTGCTCTGTCAGCTGCTCCACTGTTAATGCTGCCTTGACAAGATGTTCACCCCAGCTTGCAAAGGATCTTCAGGGGAGGCGAGGTAAGGCATTGGCTGCCGATAGCAGCAAATGGAGAGCCAACACAGTGATGTAAAAAGTAGGCGTTTTTCTACGATCAGTGTGAGAACTCTCCAGATGGAGGCAAGAGGCAGCATGAGTTGCTGGCTTTGTACGACTCCTCAGCATTTGCACCGAAGCAAGTGAAGTGGAGAGCTATTTATAGGATTCCTTGACTTCGGTGTTCTCAATATCCTTGAACTCGAAAGAAAATGTGTGCGTGTGTGTGTGTGTGTGTGTGTGTGTGTGTGTGTGTGTGTGTGTGTGTGTGTGTGTGTGTGTGTGTGTGTGTGTGTGTGTACAGTACACGTACAAGTGTGAGTGGAAGCGTGATGGCATGCAAATTGTCTTAAATGTACTGCTGCAATGTCTGGTCATAGTCACCACGTTCTGTGTCGGTTTACAACACCATATGACAAGTGTGTGTGTGTGTGTGTGTGTGTGTGTGTGTGTGTGTGTGTGTGTGTGTGTGTGTGTGTTGAGACTGGCGAGTGGGCAGCATGAAGTTAAAATTTCCGCATTTGTGCGTGGGTGGTTAAGAGCACCTTCCGATTTTCATTAAAACAACTGAAAACATTGGTCACCTCGTGAAGTTAGAGGGAAGGAAAAGAATGCTAACGATGGGCAGAATGGAAAATGTATTGCTGGTATTGGTCTTTTAAGATGAAGATTGGATTGACATAATTTGTTGGCAAGCATGATATAACTCTTACATGTCAGTTAGTGGGTAAATCCCAGTTCAATCATGAACTGTCAAGCATGTGTGGGCATATTTTTCAAGCTTGTAGAGTATGTGATGAGAGAGAGTCAAAATCAAGCCCGTGGGTGTGCATCCCCTACTGTATGCGGTACAGAAAGGAGCAGGGGGATGCAGCGAAATGTGCAGCTCTGAATCTGTGTTCGAGATAATAGCAAGCATTGTTTGAGCAGGAAACAATCCACTGGTATTTTGCAGTAATATTTGATGATTTAATGAACATGTTGATCACAATACAGTTTATCCACTGCATTTCTTTGGAAGGTAAAAAATGACTTAGGCTCGTATTGCATGACGCTGGTATTGACAAATATGCTCTAGCAATCCAGGCAAACATTTCAGAAGCAGTTTTGACTCATTCATCCATCCATATTGATATTTAAATCAAGAAACAAACAACAGATGGGCGCGGATCGGTTTGCTGGACGACAGGTGGCAGCATTGAAAAGAAAAAAAAAAAACAAAACACAGGGTGAAAAATTCCCCAAGGGCAACCATTTATTTTTTTGGGTCCATTCATCCATTTCCCCTAGCACCTATCCTGTTCAGTGTTATGGAAGCTGAAGTCCCAGCTGACGCCAGGTGAAAGGTAGACCACACCCTGGACCGGTCGTCCGCCAATCACAAGGCACGGAGACAAACAATGCTTCCCACTCATATTCACAACATCACCGAATGGGATCTGAACCAGCCTTTTTTGAAGCCGGGCCAGTGAGCCATTATGTTCACCCAGCTGGTGCATGTCAAATAAAAATGAAAAACTGAAAATAAAATCGCCTCGTGATACTGAAGGTGCAAAATCATTGATCATGTGTTGTTTGACGTGGCAGAACGGGTGAATTAGAATTAACAGTAGCCATGCCAATGGTGAACACCAGAGTTAAAAGGTTCAGTCATGCTGAAGAAGGTTGGCTTCTGAGGCAGCTGACGTACGCTTTTGCCGCTTCTGTGGTGGCTGACGCAAAAACTCAATGTGGCAGGAGTTAGTCTCGCTTGCGTCTCATTAACAACTGAGGGTGACGATGAAGTCTGTAATCAACAGATTGATGCACCATCTGAAGTGAAGCGATGACAAACGTGGTGAAAAGAACTTAACTGAAGGTCTCCCTTGTCTGGGGTCATGAATTTGGGAGAGCTCACCCGAAAATTGGACCTTTCAAGAGGAACCCAGATTAGATTCGCTGCTCCTCCACATTGAGTGGAGCTAGTTGAGATGACATTGTTAGACTTTTTTTTTTTTAATCTTTCCCGATCCCTCTCTGTTGAAGTGTATACGTCCAATCAAAATGATGCTCAGACCCTCAGCGGTCCAGACACATGGGGGAGTCTTTTTGTTCCGCGTGCCGACCCTGTAACCTGAATAAGTGGAGGAGAATGAGTGGATACAATGAATCTATTTTTGTTGTTGCCTTGAATATTTATGGACGATTAAATGGTTATACTGCAAATTAAAATATTACCTTGAGAGAAAAAAAAAGTGAACTTAGTCAGAGCAACACTTCACTCAAGAGCTCACTTGAAGCTCTTGGGCGCTGGAACGCCAGGCGCTGTCTGCAAATCTGCCATGCTGTGCGCTTGATTTCAACTCAAAATAGAAAAATCTACAACGTGTTGACTTTTATGAGTGGAAATATGAATGCAGAAATTAAAAAATGCATTTCTTCCATTCATTCTCTGCCAAATGTATTCATCATCAATGAAGCTGCAGAGACACACTTGCCCTGATGAGCAGGATGCAGACAAAAATTAAACAAAAATAAAAAAAATTAAAAAAAGATTTGCATTAGACATCAATATTTGATAGGTTAAAGAAACCTGGTGTTTGAACGGGCCACTCAGTTTACCGGGTCTCTGCAGTGGAAATAAAAAGGAAAAGAAAATCGATTTTTCAATCAATTTTTGATGCCCAAAGTGCTTTGTGGCTCCTGTGGTTTCTTATATGACATGGGTTGAAACAGCCGATTAGTTGCCAACCCCAATGTCATAATGTCCCTCCTCACTTGCTGTACTGTGATGATGCAAGGGACAGTCTAAACGCGTAATGTACGAAAACTAAATGTCACCGAATGTCCACAAGCAACGTGATGGGGTGTGCACGGCCTCCTATGGCCCCACCCGTGGCGACAGGTCTGACTAGGAGCACACAGATGTCAATCATTTTAAAATTGCAAAACACATTTTGTACTTCAAAGTCAGTCTATTTAGTCAGTCGATACTTTTTTAGAACGTTTGTTTGTTTTATTTGCAGAATCTCCAATATATATATTTCTTTTTTCTTATGAGGAACAATTTAATTCCAGATTTGTCTGTCCCTTCAGTCCATTCATTTTCCCCTCACTCTTCCAGTCTGAGTGAGACTGTGTGAACTTTGATTTCGTGAGATTTTATAATTTTTTTAAATTTTAGACATTTAGAATGAAACAAGGCGATTGAGAAAATCGCCATTTTATCAGGGTACATTTGATTAATCCCCTATATGTGTTCAGGGTGTTAAAACTTGGCCCCTGTGAGTGTTTGCCATTGTTTCTAACCTCTTGCGGTGAAGGGGAAGTCTGTAAAACAATAAACAATGCTATTTATGTAAAAATAAGAATTAAAAAAATAACCTGTGTGTGTGTGTGTGTGTGTGTGTGTGTGTGTGTGTGTGTGTGTGTGTGTGTGTCTTTCTTTGCCGCTGTCATAGCATATTAATTTGCCAATATGAACGATTATGTCAACTTGTGTGAGTGCAGCTCTCTGTGCATTAGTGCATGCGTTAAATGTACAACGCGACAGTCTGTGTCGCAGTCGATGAGTGTGTACGTGAACGTATACTGTGCGTGGATGTGTGTGGGCATGCTGTCACTTTGCATAAAATCTATCGAAAAGCAGAACCATGAAAAGTAGGTCGCTAGCGTTTGTTAAAATCCACAATAAATGAAAATCAGATGTACCAGAAGAAAGAATTTACATGTTTATGAGATTATGAAACGTGATGATGCATTACCAATTTGTAGAAAGTATCCATTAGGGACAAGGTGGTAGGCCCCGCTGGTGTCTTTCTTTTTTTTTTCTTTCAGTAAGGCAATGGGAACTCAGGTCAAACAATCGTTTACGCTACGAAATGAGCTCAATGATTACATTATCTGATTAAAAAAACAACAAAAAAAAAACCCTCATCACTTAGTTGTCACACAATTGTAAAAAGAAGATAACCACTGACCCGAGAGTAATGCCGAGGTGCGCATCTTGCCCGATGGTAGTTTTAACATTATTGACTCTAGAGTTTGTACAACCTTGGAGAATTTTATACAACTACACTCCATCAAAATTCAACTTAAGAGTTTTATGACGATCCTGTTTCTGTTTGTCTCCAGTAGGTGGCATAGGAGGCCTTTCCCTCATGAGACGCACCTGTCTGTAATCACGCCTCGTCAGCAGCTGCCTTGAAAGACGTTGCCACACTGACAACCGGCGGTCGGATTATTAAGCCTTGCTCATGACTCTGTTTCCAAGTGCTTCAATTTTCTAGATGTTGTTGATTTTGGCCTCACAGCTTTGCCTGGTAGTTCATTGTGTTTCTCTTGTAAGTATTTTATCATTGTGGTGTAGTCTCGGTTTTGTATTCTTGTGTTTTGTATTCTCTTGTCCCTTTCGTTGACAAGCAATTTGTTTTCTCGTTCCTTCCCTTTTGCAAGCGCTCCTGATTTGTTCCGCATTTTCCTGGTTCTTTGTTACCAGAATCCTGAGTTTTACTTTGTCAGTCCTGTGGTTTTTTTTTTGTTTGTTCTTTTAATAACCATATTTTTGTCACACGCTCTTATCCTTGTCTACATTTGTTCCGGAACGTAACAAGTTTCACTGCATTTTATTTCATTCAAGCACTGATTCGAAAAACTATCCATCCAAATAGCCCGATGGGCATGACCGTCAAAAGCACAATAATCTGTTGCTTTCCGCTTGTTAGCATTGGGCTCTGCAAATACATAACATCAGGAGCCTCCGCAAAGCCTGGTGTCACACAGAACAAATAAGATCTCAACCGATTTATGAAATGTAAGAGACCCTATATTTGAGGAAAAAAATGTGTTCTTACTGCCTTGATAATGTGTGGCGTATTGGTGACCAGCACAGCACACTGCACACAACTTACACTGTTGCATAACTACCAGTAATTGTGAGTCTCCTTGTGCAAATCAGATTCTCTGGTATAGTGCCAAGACTGACCTGTGAGAGGCAGCATGGCACTACAGGACCCATCCAGACAGCCGGAAAATACAAAGAAAAAAATTTTCAACTTCAAGTCCATCTCTGAGCCCCACACAGAAAGCTGCTCCTTTCAGCTGTGTGTGTGTGTGTGTGTGTGTGTGGGTGTGGGGGGGGGGGGCTTCTGATCTAATTGTGGCAGCTAATTAGTTATCCATAAGTTTGTTGTTGTGGACAATGTGCCATCAACTGATGCAGTTAGTTTTACTTGTAAGAGTAGGAACTTGCTTTATCATTTTTAAGAAGCAATAGCTCAACTCAAGGGTTTCCATTTGCGGTCAACTAGTGGTTAAGGTTTGTGGAGAAGAGCTAAAGTCAACCAAACCCTAAAGCTGTGAACCACAAGCTTTCTTTCAGGTTTGTTTGCTTGTTTGTTTCTTAGTTTTTATACTCACTACTGTTCCAAAAGGGGAAATTCAACTCACACTCCACTGTATCACTAGTGTTGCACACCACGGCAAGTGAAAGAGGTGCGTGAAGAGGTCTGCACTGCTTGAGCTGGTTCATTAGTTGTGTGAACTCTAAGCATGAAGAGGAAGAGTGCCAGGAAGGACACTCCCTTTAGTCACATCATGGGTGGTGTCGTACAGCATTTACAACACTATGTACCACTTGTCCCATATGTAAGAAATTCTCAGGCTCAGATGGGCCGTTGTGGCCCCTCCCCAGCTTCCACCCTCCCCCTTGAAGCACCATGTATATTCAATGTACCTGGATGTTTCAGTGTGACTTTGTATTTAACAGTCAGTGACAAAGCAAAAAGTGTTTCAGGAAACTGACTGGCCAGCGACCCAGTCGTCAGAGTAGCCTAAATAAAGGAGTCAAGAGAGGAGACGTAGAGAGAAGAAGTGAGAGACACTCAGGCTGACAGCACAAGCCCACATTTCCAAGTGGATTCAGCGTGAGCGTGCCATCTGAGGCGTACCTTGGGACGTCAAAATGCTGAGGAGGAGAAGGAGAAGCGTGTCATTTGGTGGTTTTGGATGGTATTGTATCTTGATCTTTTCATTGTATTGACGTATGCATATTACACACCTTTCATGTTCATGCACATGATCATTGAGGTTTCGCATCAAGTTGAAGTGATGTTGCTGAAGTTTCAACGTGGTGCAGGAGTTTTTGTCGAAAGGAAGGAAGGGCGGGTGAAGGTCTCATGCTGTTTCAGTTCGTGCTGTGTCCATTCAGAGAGCTTTTTTTTATTCAGCGGCCACTTATCTTTCGGCCAGCTGTATATTGTTTTTTTGTTGCCTCATTTGACACGGAACACACAGACACACAGTGGAATTGACCGAACTATTACATTGCCCGTTCATCTGGTAAGATAGTAATATTCCCTTGTTGCAGTGGAGAACAAGATCCCCATTTAGCCTAATTACTGTTGTTACCGGAAGTGCTGACGCATTGGAGTGGAGTAATTGTGGGTAATATCCTTGCTGGCTGTTATATTCTTACATTGAAAGCATCACATTGGAGCGCTTCACATCCCAAGAATTGCTGAGGGAGCACACCATGACGTATGAAAGGAGCTTGTCAAACCACAAACACACAGACGACTATTCAATTTATTCTAACTTCTTCAGAGATAACATGTTTTCTTTTTTAATTCATTTAGATGCCTTACAAAGCAATTGACTGGCACTCATTCGAGGGCAATGGTCCGTAACCCTGTTAGTGTCACGTTGCGTGGTGGTGGGAGGACCCCAAAAAGCAGGCAGGAGGGAGGAGCAGGGTGAACTTGACAAATTGTATTAAAGAAATATAGAGAGAACTAAATCTAAAACAAAGTCGTAGGAACAAAAAGAATCCAAAGTATCAAACAAAAACCATGACTGAAGCTAAAACCTAACAGTGACCGAAACATGGCAGACAAACACGACAGTAGCAAACAAACAAACAATGACCCGTGGTCGGGCGGGAGTCCTTCGATACAACTAAATACATAATGACCAATAGGTGTGCAGCTGCAGGGAGAGCCCAACAGTGCCACCTGTTGGTCACAAACCAAAACATGACAATTAGAGGTACCGAACCCAAACAGTTCATATGCACATTCACCGAACCCTTCTTTAGTGAAAAATAAAAATATATATATTTGAACAAATTCAAGACATTAAAAAAAACACATTTATTGAAAACGGAAAAAAGTAAATACAATTACATGGCCAAAGTATAGTTTTTTTTTTTAATTGCATGACGTACTATCACGACAGCGCAGCCCAAACGTCAGGTCTGATGTGTGATGTCACTACAGATAGAACTACAAATAGAACTACTGCTTTCGAGGGAATTCTGAGATAATTGGCATCAACTTTTTGTCTCTCATATTCCTTTACAGGATTGACAAATCTACCTTGTCGGCATTGAAATCCCGGTGAGTAAATCTCTAAAGTGATACTGAGATAAAAACAATGCAGTGTAATACACGTATCAATTGAGACCGTGCCACAATGTCATCCAACGATGGGAAATAACATTTTGCCTCAATAATGAATTTACTTTCATACCCCTTCAAACATGTTTATTGTAGATATCATTGTGGCTTTGTGGTGTACATCAGAAAAACAACACGTGCTTCTGAGCAAATCCCACGAGAACTTCGGCTTCGGGGAGGATTGTTCTGATGGCTTTGGAGCAATTTATTGTGTTTGCGGTTTTGGAGGCTGTCAGTAAGAAGCGTCCATGTGAGGCATCATTAAAAAGCAGCTTCCCACTGCAACTTCTCATGGGGATCGAACACATGTAGATGGATTTTCTGGTCAGGAAAAATGTGAGCATTGTTATAACTGGACTTGGACATCACAATTGTCTTGCAACTCACAACGTGATTTATCATAAATATATTACAGTTTGATACCTTATGGATGCATCACTCTCTCATAAGGTTTTATGTTTATTGGTTCTGGCATCTGGATATCGTATTACATTTCATCATGTCGCTCTAACGGCCGGAGCAATGAGAAGTGATGGTTGCATGTGTTTTTCTCTCTCTCCATCCATCCATGTCAGTTCTGTCTGTGTCCAGACTGCTAATCCTAGTATGTTCACACATACACAAAAAAGACTCTGACTGTGTCGCTCTCTGACTCAGCCTTCTTAATTGTCATTTACTTCTTATTTGTGTCATTATTCAACCTCTCAAAGATGGCTTCACAAGTGAGCCACTAGACAGTTGAACATGTCAAATATAACAGCGGCAAAAAAATTTTATTCCCACTAAATTTGCCTCACCAAATATGCAGAGAGTTAGTGAATCACCGGTAAGCATTTTAACATTACCGATTACAGGTTTTCCAATATAAAAATGCAGACCCAAATTAATGTGCCGATCAAGGGCAGTGGAAATAGGCCTCATTGATTTGGTAAGCTATACTCTATTTCTTATTCAAATAAATTATTTTTCAGGCATGTCCTTGCCTAGTTCAGCAAGACAAGGTCAAGCCACATTCTGCATGTGTTACAACAGCGTGGCTACACAGAAAAAGATTGCAAGTACTAAACTGGCCTGCCAGCAGTCCAGACCTGTCTCCCAAAAGCTTCAATCATTAGCGTCATGTAGTTCCCAAATGCTTATTGGGTGCTCTTAAAAACAAAGGTGATGTAATACATTGTACCTGTCCTGGCTTTACAGAAATCAAAATCAAACTAAGAGAATGTTTGAAACAAAAACAACAACAAAAAAAAAAAAAGCTAAGTATACCAGTTGTTAATTACATGTCTTGCCTTTGTCATGTATTCAATTGAGTATAGGTTAAAGAGGATTTGAAAATCATTGTATTCCGTTTTCATATAATTTTAGGCAACAACTCATTTGGGATTGGAGTTTGTGCCATAATTGCAACACAGTAAAGATGTTTATACTTTTAACCATTCCACTATTGCGTATTTATGGCTCATTGATCTTGCAGCTTAGGCAAATGAATGTAGTCAGATGTATCCAACAATGGTTTGGGATTCATATCAAAATCAAAAACCCTGCACAAAATGTGCTGGTGGGACTAAGTGAGTTTACTGTAGTTTTCCTGGTTTGTATACATCGGTGGGCCAACAATTATTTCCGATAAAATGGATACCATTTTGCCCTGTGTTATGGATACGTATACGCTCACACCTGTCTCTTTCACTCCCCTTGCTGGGTGTCGTTAGACCGCTGGCTCTGGAGTGGCATTGAATATGAATGACTGAGTCGTGATTCTGACATGAAGCGCATGTGTGTGTGTGTGTGTGTGTGTGTGTGTGTGTGTGTGTGTGTGTGTGTGTGCGTGTGCGTGTGTGTGTGTGTCTGTGTGTGTACACGCGTGCCCTTTTGATCTAACCGTTTTATGATGAGAAAAGGGCTCCATGGAGCACAGAGCGGAAAATAAATGGTCAGCCATCATGCAGACAAGAATATAAATGTGTTTTGTGGAATGTATGTTTATACTGTATGGCACATACGAGACAGATAGATAGATAATAAGCCACATGTCACATATTAATGAGATCACTGTGTGCTTTCCGTCTTGCTCCCACTGTTATTAATCCCCTCTACTCTACTTCAAAGAGAACATCCATCTACCTTCCGGTCTCATTAAGAGATAATCAATTCTGTGTGCATGTGGCTTCGAACTGCATGCATTAGCAAACACATGCATCTCTTTGTGGCTTTTGTCTTGGGGTAGAGCTGAAGAATATTGCAAGTAGGGATTAAGGGAGAGAAGGGATGAAACACGGGCAGGCTTCAGCAGATCGCCATTCTCATATTGTGCGACGATGCCCCGCAAGCTATGGTGAGTAGCTGCTGGCGGGCTGCCTTTTTGTACGTATGCATGTCATTTATTTGGAAATAATTGTCGGCTTTCTGATGACCGTTTTGGTTCATAATACTCCTATTTGTATCCTCATTCTACAGTAAAATAAGAAGTATTAGAAACAGAAACAACTGAATGTTGTCATTGTTCTCTTGCAATTTTGCAAAATGTTTGGGAAAAAAATGTGATCTCGTTTCCAACTTCAAGACTAATGTCCAGTGCATAAGGGACCTTGCCTTATATACTGACGTTTTGCAGACTGCATTTACAATCTCATATTTAGAAATATAACGTCATCGTATTTTCGCATACCACACCCATTAACGGATGTTTTCCCATTTTTCCATTCATATTACATTAATGACCTGATGAGTGATTTAATTTCTTGACCTTGGGGTGGCTGTGGTCCATCCAACAATAATTGTCTCTGTTAAGTTAGGACACAAGGGGAATTTTGCTGTGAGGTTGATATTCTCAACTTCTCTCTGCGTTTTGGACCTTGTCACTCCAAAACATGCACACTATAACTTGTTGCGGAGCATCTTTCAACAGTGACAAATCACGTCGTTTGGGCACATTGAGATGGCTCATAGTGGATCCGTTTTTCATGATGCATTCGTAGTTGTACAGCACTCAGATGTCACAGTCATCTTGCAAAATGTGATCTTTCAGAGAAACCGCGAAGCTGCTGCATGGCGTACCTCCCGTCATGACACATTTGATGCCTAATGGATGAATCCCTGTCTCATTAGGTGATTCATTTGTTTAATTGGGATTTTGTCATGCATTTAGTCATCCATTCTATTGCACTTAATTTGAGAGTTCCGGTTGAAACTGAATCAAGAATCAAGCGCAGAAGTGGCTGATACGGTTCGATGATAAAGCTGATGTTTTGTATTGAGGTGATTCACTCATTTCATTTTCAATTCATTGTACTGATTAGCATTCCTCAAGGGGAAATCAACTCACACATTTGTATATTTTGTACACAGAGAAGCACATCACAGGCGTGCAGCATGCAAGGAGAGACGTAAAAGTGGAAACATTTCGCGCCTCTTGAGCTGGGCAGCGGGAACGTACTTTGCCTTACCGCAACGGTAGCTAGGCAGCAGACGAGCATCTACCCAACATCGAGATGCCATTTTTTTTCTTACATAGCTCCATGGTGGGGCTCTAACCGTCGCTCCTCTGGCTCAATAGCACAAGACCTTACAGATGAGCCGCAACACACCCATTTCAAGACAACATAGCATCCTCTGTCGCTTTGTCCATCACAGTTACGAATGCAAGCTTCTGATCAATGATCTGCTGTCAGCATGAGATGGGTCATTTCAATGTCAACCCTTTCAAGTTTCCTCTGCCTGCACTGACAGCTTCATATTATTTTTTTTGCTGCCACGCTGTGTGCAGACTTTGTTTTTGATTTCTTTGTTTTATTTTACCAACGGATCAGCAGGCTGTGCACAGATGTTTTTTTTTTTTGAATGTTGTCATTGTTCTCTTGCAATTTTGCAAAATGTTTGGGAAAAAAATGTGATCTCGTTTCCAACTTCAAGACTAATGTCCAGTGCATAAGGGACCTTGCCTTATATACTGACGTTTTGCAGACTGCATTTACAATCTCATATTTAGAAATATAACGTCATGGTATTTTCGCATACCACACCCATTAACGGATGTTTTCCCATTTTTCCATTCATATTACATTAATGACCTGATGAGTGATTTAATTTCTTGACCTTGGGGTGGCTGTGGTCCATCCAACAATAACTGTCTCTGTTAAGTTAGGACGCAAGGGGAGTTTTGCTGTGAGTTTGATATTCTCAAATTCTCTCTGCGTTTTGGACCTTGTCACTCCAAAACATGCACACGATAACTTGTTGCGGAGCATCTTTCAACAGTGACAAATCACGTCGTTTGGGCACATTGAGATGGCTCATAGTGGATCCGTTTTTCATGATGCATTCGTAGTTGTACAGCACTCAGATGTCACAGTCATCTTGCAAAATGTGATCTTTCAGAGAAACCGCGAAGCTGCTGCATGGCGTACCTCCCGTCATGACACATTTGATGCCTAATGGATGAATCCCTGTCTCATTAGGTGATTCATTTGTTTAATTGGGATTTTGTCATGCATTTAGTCATCCATTCTATTGCACTTAATTTGAGAGTTCCGGTTGAAACTGAATCAAGAATCAAGCGCAGAAGTGGCTGATACGGTTCGATGATAAAGCTGATGTTTTGTATTGAGGTGATTCACTCATTTCATTTTCAATTCATTGTACTGATTAGCATTCCTCAAGGGGAAATCAACTCACACATTTGTATATTTTGTACACAGAGAAGCACATCACAGGCGTGCAGCATGCAAGGAGAGACGTAAAAGTGGAAACATTTCGCGCCTCTTGAGCTGGGCAGCGGGAACGTACTTTGCCTTACCGCAACGGTAGCTAGGCAGCAGACGAGCATCTACCCAACATCGAGATGCCATTTTTTTTCTTACATAGCTCCATGGTGGGGCTCTAACCGTCGCTCCTCTGGCTCAATAGCACAAGACCTTACAGATGAGCCGCAACACACCCATTTCAAGACAACATAGCATCCTCTGTCGCTTTGTCCATCACAGTTACGAATGCAAGCTTCTGATCAATGATCTGCTGTCAGCATGAGATGGGTCATTTCAATGTCAACACTTTCAAGTTTCCTCTGCCTGCATTGACAGCTTCATATTATTTTTTTTGCTGCCACGCTGTGTGCAGACTTTGTTTTTGATTTCTTTGTTTTCTGACAGCTTCATATTATTTTTTTTGCTGCTGTGTGCAGACTTTGTTTTTGATTTCTTTGTTTTATTTTACCAACGGATCAGCAGGCTGTGCACAGATGTTTTTTTTTTGTTTTGTTTTTTTTTGTGTGTGTGTGTCACATACGCAAACGTCTCCTTGCACTTTCCTCATTACGCATGTGCTGCTAATTAGCTAACACTTGTCACACATTTTTTTACACTCTCATCAGCCTCAACTGAACTCTTTACACCTCGGTTCAAACCAAACTGAAGCTCACTGATAGAGTTTTATGAGCGTGTGTGGTCTTATCATCTCTGCTTTTCAGAAACGGATGCAGTAAGACGACATTTGTTCCAATGGGACTTTTAATGAGGCTCATTTTCCATCATTTTGCATCTGAATGGACTCTACCAGAGAGAGAGAGAGAGAGAGAGAGAGAGAGGTCAATAGATCAAAAGGTAGATAATTTATCGCATAGAGGAAAATTGGATCTTGCTCTTGTATTTGGACTTGGGTTGCAAAACATTCCTAATGGCATCATTCCAACGTGCAAGAATGTAGCATAATCTCGGTGAAAACAGCACGATTCCTCCATCACATGGCATTCATAATATATAGGCTGCTACTCCCAAAAAGGCATTCAACTAGTGAAATGACCCTAAAACGCACTGTGACCTTTTACTGGTTACATTAATTTGACCATGTTGATCGGTCCAAGCAAATTTCCATGAATATGTTTTTCTGCTTAACACAAAGTTTATTTGTTGCATGCATAGTGGACTCCCTCAAAAAGAGCATCAAACAACTGCAGCTCATTCAGAACGCCACAGCTCGGATTCTAACTACAACAAAGAAAATCAAAACATAATACTCCAGTCTTAAAGGTTTTATTTACACTGGCTGCCAATTAACTGTAGAAGAGATTATTTTAAAAATGCCATGCTATTTCTTGCTCTACTTTTAAAATGCTTTCAATGTTTTAACAGTTTCCTGCTCACATGTTTAAATGTTGTCATTGTGCGTCCATTTCGTAAATTTGGTGAGCTACTTTTGTTTTCTCTACTTTGCTTTTGAATCTCACATCCCTTTTCACATCCTTTCTCACATCCCTTTCACTTTGTGTGCAATAAGATTGCTCACAAGAATGATCATTTATTGAGTTTTGTGTTCAGTGCTGCCATGACACATTTAGATAATCTGGCTACTGATGCTTTACCTCAACCAGAGTTTTACTGCGACAGCAAGATCATTTGGCCGTTGAATGTTAACTTATTCCTGCCCCCCCCCACACACACACATATACACAAGTGAAATGATGATGTTTCTTCTAAGAAGACATCTCATCTCACCTTATCGCTCCTTAACATCGTTTTTTATTTGTTTTGGGTTTTTTTTTTTGTTTTTTGGAAAGTTGCCGGTTGTTATCTTCATGGCCGTATCATGGAAATGAGCAAATGTGCTGCTGCTATTTCTGGAGCATGGCATTTGCTCTGTCTCCTGGCCAACCTTCTACATTGCTTGCAATAATGTCGACTTATGGCCACCAAACAAACACAGTCCTTAATGTCTACTGCTATCATGTTTACACAAGCTGATAGTTTAATAAAGCCCGCAGCAAGCAATGGTTTCTAACACAGAGGCTGTGTGTCGTCTTAATGAGCTGTCGGCTGTATTGCTTTAGTTTATTTAGAGCTGTTGTGAAGACTGTGTACACAATGCGAGTGTTAGACCTGCCAGATGAAGACAACATGAGAAGGGGAACGCGACTGGAGGACACTGACAGTATAATAAAATTAGCCAAAATTACACATATGACTCCTCTTTGGTACATCAGTTGATTATTTAGTGTGTAAATTTGCCTTGTAACGCACTTGTTGAATACGTGTGAGAAAAGGGCAGTGAAATGATGTGTTTTTTTTCAAGTTTCAGAGATAATTCTTGAAGTATATGGGAAGTGGTAAAGCTCCACCCATCCTCAAGCGTCCAAAGGGAGGATGTTGCACTTCCTCTCCTCTCACACCTCCTCTTGTAAGAAACAGAAAACATAATTTAGCACAGTTTTAGGTCGACATCTAATAGTGTTTTTTTCTTCTTTTTTTTTCTTTGGCATTTTTCACAAGCTAGCCACACCCGCAAGGTCATATTTGAACTGCAAAGCTATCACAGTGATAGACGTTATACCACTAGAGGGTAGTGTTTACTCACCAGTTGACGTGAATATGGGTAGCAGCACTGCACAAACAAAAACCGACCCATTTTAACTGTGAACTAGTCAACAGGTTGAAATTGAATTGTTGATTGATTGCTTTTGGTTTTATTTATTTTAAACCTGCTTTGGCTTCTCCGGTAGAAATACTTAAGCCCAAATATTGCATCAAGATGGCAGGACTTGAAATCTAAAGAGATAATTGTTGCTTCATGGATTTAATTTGCATAATAAAAGTAGTATTTTTTTTTCCACTTGTTAAAAGCTTCACCGAATGTAGCTATAGGGAGTTAAGTCTGTTGCCATGGCAGCAAGAACCCATGGTCCTTTCGTATTATTCATTATCATAGTGATGGTCATTTGCAGCCAGACTGTTCAAACATGACCATTGGAAAAGGATTTTGAATTCAATGTTTGCAAAATTGTAATGCCTGTACATTTCTCCCTCTTGCTGGATTGCATAAATATTTTGTCTGTGCACTTGTGTGCGTGCTTACGTGCGTGCAAGTGTGTGCAGGCGTACGCGCACGCGCGTGCGTGCGTGTGTGTGGGCGTGTGTGTGTGTGTGTGTGTGTGTGTGTGTGTGTGTGTGTGTGTGTGTGTGAGATACCCCAAATTTAGGTGGTGACAGACAGCTCAGTCCACATTGATTTAATTATTTTTTATACAGAGAGAAATGTACATTGAAAAAATTCTGACTATATTATCCTAATTTTGTAATTCTGCAGGACAACAGAGTTTTGTCAGCAGCCAAACTCCTTGCACACCAATGGCAATGATGTACAAGATGCACAACATATAAGGTTTATGAAATTTCAAAACAAGCTTGAGAGCACACTGTTGTCATGAAACTGATACTTTTAAATTGAAATCCCAATTTTGTAATTCTTCAGGACAAGAGTTTTGTCAGCAGCCAAACTCCTTACACACCAAAATAAGGTTTATGAAATTTCAAAACAAGCTTGAGAGCACACTGTTGTCATGAAACTGATACTTTTAAATTGAAAAATATATCTTATTGTGTCACATCATTCTTTTCTGAAGTCCAATTTCACGTGCACTGGGTAGAATTTGTTGACAAAACTGTCGGTTTTGCTACTTAAAAGGAGGACTTTGCAGTTATTTAAAAAAAATCACTGTCAAATATGCATATTAAACTATAACCTGACATTAGTAAATCTTTAGTCTCTGCCCCCCTATAATCACTCTAATTTATTTTAAATGATTATTTATTATTTTCTAACTAGGGCGGATCGGTGGTCCAGTTGTTAGCGCGGATATATTTGTGCCTTGTCTTTTCTTTTACCCTAAACCGTACCATCAAAACAGTTATGCATGTGCGCGAACGTGCACTGACTCCCGTCCTTCTCAAGTCACATGAAAAACCATCTGCCTCTCAGTGTTTGACAAATATTTACTCCTTGCCTCGTGCCCGATTCTGCCCGCACTCAGACACAGAGGAGCTGATAAGCGGACCATCTGGTCAGAGGGCTCACTGTTAAGGGCTCAAAGAGGAGACACTCACCGCTGCAGCCGCATCACTGAGAGGTTGCCTATGGAGAGGGAGGGATTCAACTTCAACAGCAAGCACATGTCGCGCAATTGTGTAATATGATGCAATACACGTGCCTGCTCACATGCACAGTTTTGATCACAGAAAACAACCGTATTAACACTTGCCCATATACAGTATGCGCAGTCAGTGACTGGTTGTTTCCTCCACAACGCCACGATTGCACAATCTGATTTGATTCGATACAAGAGACTGGATGCACATTTGTTACTTCCGCTAAGTGAAAAGTTAAGAAAATGATGGTCTATTGTGCTTGTTAGCTGTAGTGTCGACCTGCCCTGAGGCATATTGAAAAGTATGATACTCTACTTTTTTTTTCTTACTGTATGTGTTGAAAGCATTTGACTTGGAATCCAGATGGTTTTTAAAAATATATTTTACAGGCGCGCGTCATCTTATTGAGCATCTGGTACAGTGTATGGTAAACAACAAAGAACGAGGTTTTATTTTGGAGTGTTACATGATTTCTTTTTGTTTACACTCCTTGTTTGGACTAATCAGTAGTGGGGCTCTGTGTGTGTGTGTGTGTGTGTGTGTGTGTGTGTGCGTGTGTGTGTGTGTGTGTGTGTGTGTGTGTGTGTGTGTGTGCAGCATGCATTTGTTTGTGTGTGTAACGATTTTATTTTCAATTTCCAGCCTTCTTCATCTGAACTTGTTAAGGCCTCAATGTGTCGCCAGTGGAAACAGAATGTTCTTGCCCTGCTGTGCGATGGCGGTTTGATGCACACTTGATCTAACCTTGGTGCAAATTACAGTCTTTGAGTGGGCTAGAGCAGACAAAAGAAAAATGTAAGTGACATGATTGTTGATATTTGTGTAGGTCCACAGCTGACAGACGAGACCAAAGAGACATAAGGCCATGTTCACACTGCGGGCAGATGCAACGTGTTGATCAAATCCGATTTTGAAGCTTTACTGTCCACTTTGTCATTTGCAAGTGTCCAAATCAGATTTTTCCCACCTCAGTGTTCCCCATTGATTCATCTGCAATAGTGACTGTGGTTATGACGCAACTTTGTGATGATGTAGGCGCAGTGACAAAATTGAACCTGACACAAAATGAACTTTTCCCAGTGATGGTCAAAAAAGAATTTAGGGGAGCGCTCAGTCTTGAGCAGTTGCCCCTCATTTGTATCAGATTGCTTTGGTATAATTGGTCCGAACCGTCCCACAACATACACAGCAGTAAGCACGAAGCATGTATTGATGCCGTTTGCCTGTAACTGTTCATTTGGATAAATCGGTTCATCCAGGCCACTCAAGAATTATGTTTGATGCCTTTTGTTCATGTGAAATGAAATCACAGCATTTGGAATGGACCAGAAGCACGACGGCACATTAAGCATTTCCGGTGGAAAGGTGAGGTGGTCAGCTGGTTTCCGTTTTCAGCTTGTTTCAAGCTACTTGAATGCCCTCCAGAGGAAAAATAACCCAATTCTTTAAACTTATGTTAATGTGGGTTTGGGTAATAGGTATACAGTGATCCCTCGCCACTGTGCGTTTCAAGTTTTGCGGCTTTGCATTTTTTTTTTTTTCAAAAATTAATGACAAAAATGTTAATATGGCCATATCGGCACCCGTATTGCGGAAAGACGCATTGTTTCATGTCGATGCATGAGAGAGGTTTCCCAACATGCCGAACAAAGAGCTGACGTGACTCCGAGGCTTTGTACAGGCTCACTCAAACAAGGCGTGTGATTGGTTTCTGGCACGACAATGACCAATGAGAGCATGAGTGGATTTATCCCGTGAGCTCTGCGCTGCATCGCCATTCTGTTGACTGCCTCGCATAGAGTGTCGTAGTGTTGTGTTTGCGCCAACTGTGTAGTCGACGATTTTTTGAAACCATTCTAATCTGGCATAGTTGTTCACAACAATATTCTGTGGCGTGTGTCAAATTTTTTTTTTTTTTTTTTACTTTACAGGTGCATATCATGTGTTGATGTGTACAAGAGGGTGCCATTGGATTCCCCGAGACCCTTTTAAAAGTATGCCATCCATCTTTATTCATGAAAGCATTTGATATATGGTCGAGCGCCATGGCACCAACGCTTCTCGACAGAGTCTTCTTTGTCTCCCTCTGCACAGCACATCTGTCCGTAACGTGATCACAGGAGGGATGTCCTTTTGCCCTCCTGTGATCAGAGGCAAATCTTGATATAACTGAAGGGATGTATCTCTCTTTGTGTGTGTGCGCACAAGTGCACTCGGTACATAACACACACAGGACTTACATCCACTGAACAATCAGGGAACGGTGGATGTTTTTGCTCCAACAGAGCTGAGCAGAGCTCAAACCCAATTTCCTTTTGGAGGAATAATTCATCGCAGGTCCTCACAAAACAGAGAATATCACTATTGATGATACACAGTGTAATTGTGGTCACTGTAACAATGATAAAAATGAAATCAACACAGCGTACAGCTGTGTTTGCTTAGTTATCCTACCAGTCTTCGAAGGGATGACTCAGGATTGGAGTGTATGGCCAACTCTTGTTCTCCATTTCAATTAGAAAAATGTCTATCCAGGTCAATAATCTGTGAAATCTTTTGATACCCCCCCCCCGGTCTGATTTTAGAGTGGGAAATGTCAACAAAATCAAGCTTTCTTTGCCAAATGACAATCACTTCCAGTCCGATCCAGCTAAAATCAAGATTGTTATGAGAATATGAAACATGAAATCCAGAACGGAAAGCAAAGTGCACCAACGTCACAGTCAGCCAACACGGTTATGTTGGTAATGGTCACTCGAACATAAAACAAGTCAAGAACAGTCCAAGCGGTAGGACCCAATTGCAAGACTCAGAGGCAAAAAGGTCAGTTCCATAATAACTTGTTGAATAAACAAGCGAGCAGTGAAGGCAACAGCATCCAAAACGTGAGTTAAGGGCAAAGTTCTATCATCAAAACAGGATCAAGGCTCACTAGGAATTAGCGACATGGAACAAGAAATGCTGGGGCCTCTGACAACCAAACAGTACAAATGCATGAGCTTGGTGAAGAGCAAAGGTAGTCATAAATCAGTAATATATCACTGCCATCGAAAGCCATAAAAGGAACAACTATTCTGTATCTCCAATTTATCATCACCCCAGGAGTCATGTCTTGTCTCTCATTGGATGTGATGTCTTGCTGTCATTTCGCTCCACCCCATTCTCATTTGTTCACATTCTTTGCTCTGGTTCTAATTTCCTTCTCCTAATTCCACTGTTGTTGTAGTTTGTTTTTTTTTAACCTAATTTTATTTCATTTGCGTGTGTGTGTGTGTGTGTGTGTGTGCGTGTGTGTGTGTGTGTGTGTGTGTGTGTGTGTGTGTGTGTGTAGGGGGCGGGACACCTTTGTCGAGGCATGGATTTCTGCCCAGTTTCCAAATGCTACAGTCCCGATTTTAATGAGCCACACATTTATTTTGCCAGTCGAGTAATACTGTATAGCAGCATTGTCATTTACTGACTGATGGTGACTGTACTTTCTCACCAAAGCTGACAGAATCCAGTTACACTGGCCATCTGGCTTGACTGTGTCACAGGCTATCTGACGCGGAAACCAGTATTTCTATTGATGGATCATCAATCAGGTTCCACTATGGCCAAATCCATAGTGTGCAGGGCTGTTTGTATTTTAAGTGTGTGTGTGTGTGTGTGTGTGTGTGTGTGTGTGTGTGTATCCACTGAAAACAACCCCATTTTCCTCGAAAGCTCCGTTCAAATCTGAATCTCTCAAGACTGTTCATCTGCCAATACGTCTTCACAGCCACTTCTCCTCCTCGATCGCAGGTTTTATTATCAGCACAGCAGAGGTCACCTTTTTTTTTCTTAGATCAAGATCTACTTTCATGTTGGACAGAGAGCAAAGAAAAATTAAAACCCATGAGAAATCCATTTAAAATATACACTGGACCACGCATGTGTTACTTGAGCTGCAAATCTGGGAACAAAATGAGAAAGGCATTCACAAATATGCATGTATACAATTGTCTCTGCTCTCAGTTCTCTCTCTTGAGTGTAATGGCTGTTTGGGCCAGCAGAAATGTTGTTAGCTTTGTTGTTCGTAGAGACACCATAGTCCACATTAGCAAGGTATCTATCAGTCAGACTGTTCCTTTACTTTGAATGTATCTTTCTTGTACCCATCATCATATATTTAATACAGATGTCAGAAGTCATGCACAGTACGTTCTTGCATTTGTAATTTTTCCGGAGGCTTTTTCGAAAAGGACAAGTTTTGTACCAAGAAATGTAAACTTAAATTACTGAAGAGTAACTTGAAAGCTGTAGAGGCCAGCTGATATTGATGGTTGAGAATGTAAACTCTAGCTGGTGCACTTCAGAATGCTCACAGCTTTGTCCTCTGTGCCCTGAAACGCTGCCAGCGTATTAGATCAGTCTGGAGAGACACTGAGAGAACTGAAACCAAATATGATGGTCACAGGGAGCACAGCATGAGGTTGATTTTGAGGAGGTTACAAAAAGTAGAACAGACTTACAAAACCGCAGGTCTATCTCAAAGCGCAAGTGATGTGGATTTGATTGAGGCGCGGGCAGACAAATGTTGGTGGTCCGCGGACGTGCGTGGAGGACGGCATGCTATTTCATTCGGAAGCATGACACTAGCAAGGGACAATCCCTCTGAATCATTTTAGAAATCACTTCCTTGAACGGATCCTAATCACTATCATCATCCGTGTATTAAGAAGCACCGTGATGCTTTAAATGTCTTGTGTTTGTAGTACTTTGTTCCGTATGAAACTTAAATTCTCCTCTATCTATGTGTACTGAAGTACAATTAAAGATTTGATTCATGATTATGAAATCCGAATCAATCTTCATGACATTCTATTTTTGTAAAGGTCAAATCACAAGGTCATAGGTCATCAGGATTATATCCAATTTCACTTTTTTCACACCCCACGATGGCGTGTTGTGTGAATATGAAGCAATGTGCTGCATAGAGTAGTAACCACATCCTCAATTGGAATACACGCGCACACACACACACACACACACACACACACACACACACACACGCATACACGCACACAAGCACACACATGTACACTCATGCACAGTCACACATAAATATATAGACAACAATTACAATCAAAAGAGGAAGTGGTTATGATTGCACAGGAGTTACATACAATTTACGCTCATTGTCCACCTCCATAAACTACTGCTCGCCTGTATTTGAATGTACTCTAGATAATGTGTTATTATACTTCCATGTGCGCCCACACGATGTAATAGTTAACTAGGAAAGAAATAGAAGGGGAAATGATGAGGTCCAAGGCAGAGATAAATGGATGATAGGAAGGGATAGTGTGTGACAGAGGCTCAAATTAAATAATAAACACATCAGCTCGAAAGGATCAGTGGTTTATGTGTGCTTGGGGAAACGATATCGAAGACCCTTATTCAAGTTCAAATTCAAGTTCAAGTCCAAGTCAACTTTATTGTCAAATGTGCTACAAGTGCAACATACAGCACGGATGAAATGTCTTTCCTCCGGAGAGAGAGGAGCCGCTGCGGGTGCCCGCGCCGCCATCAAAAGAACAGTTAACATAAAACTTCGCAGGTGTTTCAAACAAACGAGATTGTTTTGATTATTTTTTTTGTATTAACTGTGGTTTTGTCAATTTTGTATCATATGAAGCGCTCCCTATGAGAAGTGCTATTTAAATAAAATTGACTTACTTATTTCCTGACAAAAAGCGAGTTGTGCAAACATTATGAGTAGTTGTAATCACAAAAGCAATACCGGAGAATATTAAATCAATCTTACAAGTTAATAATATGACTATTAACTAATATGAATAATATGAACAACAAAATCCATGAAAGTCGACATTGTTTTAATCCTTAAAAGTCAACCCCTGAATATGATTTTCATTCTATTGGTATGAATCGTTACATTTAGACACATCACACAAATGTTACCTTGCATACATCATTCATGAAATAGACAACAGATGACCTTTGCCTTTCCAGTATTTACTTTAATTTCAGGATTTATCTCATATTGTATGCACCAGCTGCCATTTTCAAATGAACTTTTCAGATATATTGGTGACTTGATGATGAGTAGCTAACACTCCCTGCTTTACCTTGCTCACGCTCACACTCATATTCTCCAGCTTGTGTTGCTGTTTTTGTGTAGTTGATTGAAAAAAAGGTTGGAGACTGGAAAAAAGTGGGCTCTTGACGTGCATGCGTGCGTGTGTCTGTGTGTGTCTTGGGAATAAAGCTGTTACTCAGCAGCAGTTGTGAAGGTCACTTTACCCAGCCTGCATGCAGCTGTTCCAAGCACTTTCCCTCCAAGTGTGCCTGTGTGCAAATAAATGCCGTTGAGTAGGGTGACATGGCGTTACGTCGACGTGGGGGTACTGTCAGAGCTACAAAGAGAGGTGACGTTTGCACACTGGAATCTGTTGATTTGGAAGACATTTGAGAGGCTGTGGGAGTTGCCAGGAGAGACTTGGTACTATGTGCGCAGACACAAGTGTGCGGGCACTGCATGCGGGTGTGCAGTGTACACTTAAATTGGCCTCGTGTGCATTCCTGAAATGGGCATTTTGTTTCAAGTCGGGTTTGCGACGGACTTATTGTGACTCCATGGGGAAATACAAAGTGGTAATTCGGTTTAGTCCATTTACACTCGGCTACAGTAATGCGGTTAGGGGTTTCAAAGACTTTGCCTTCAACAAAGTGGACCATTGTTTCAAAAAGACAAATTATTTGGGAAAACTAACAGTCAACCATCCGCTGTAACTCAGATTTATATTTCTCATTTAGCTGTACGGTGGAATCCCAATTCACAAACATCTTAAGGCTTGTAAATATGCAGTCAAACCAAATGTTTATGTAACTATCTGTCTATGCAATGTGTCAGCATATCAAGATAGATGTCATCACGCAGTGCCCGATGAGACTTCATCACATGCCAAGCATCAAGGAAGCTTCGCTTTTCGTTTCGTGTCACTTTTTCTCTCTTAAAGTAACAAAGACCTTTGGTGCTGTTACAAGTTCGAAATCGAGCAACTTTTCTCCTTTGTATTTTTTTTTTTTTGTTCCTTTCTGGCTTGATACTCAGCCAGTAAAGCGGCACCTTTTTGTGACCGGCTTGTGGATCACTCGTCATGCATATCAGTCCCACCTTTGTAAAATACCGTTGACAAGGAAGAGCATCGAGTGACGATGTAAAATGCTGTGTAAGTTTCTCACGCTCGCCAGCACCCAGCTTAGACGCTGACTGGATAGCTTGTCGCGTGTGATCAAAATTACACTGAGAAATACGTCGTTGGCTGACTGCATTTTCCACAAATCCGACAGTTAAATTAAAAAATCTGATGTTAACTTCTTGACTGGACCTTGAAAATGACATGATGCATGGCAAGGCATTTTCCATCCCAAGTCTCGTATTTATTTGACGCCCTGCTCAATTGTCAAGAACCCTATTTTATTATTTACTATAAATATATTAATGTTAAAACTGGTTGAGCGTATGGTTCTATGTGATCACCGCTTGCCTAGTGGTTTCTTTCCATGTAATCAGACTTCCTCTGACACATTCTAAAAATAGGCATGTTAGGTCCATTGAAAATTAAATTACTCATGGATGTGAGTGAGTGTTTCTTTGTTATACTGTATATGCCCTGGGATTAACTGCCGATTCGTCTCACCTCCCGACGAAAGTCG
Source organism: Hippocampus comes (assembly GCF_001891065.2). Lineage (NCBI taxonomy): Eukaryota > Metazoa > Chordata > Actinopteri > Syngnathiformes > Syngnathidae > Hippocampus > Hippocampus comes. Next base: position 2,916,782 of record NW_017805820.1, read on the forward strand.
CCGGGGACAAACTCCAGCTCACCCATGACCACGATCCTGTTCACGGTCCAATCCATATTTTCTTTAAATTTGACTTTTGGTTGTAATTTTAGCAACTATTTGTCCCAATACTTTGAGTTCAGTTTTTGGGGGATTACAAGGTTTCTTTTTTTTTTGTTGTTGTTTTGTGGAAAGTGTGGCTGGGAAGTTATTGTCTTCAAGGATCCTGGATAAAAGAATAAAGCTGTTTTCAATTGTTTGGGTTGTGAGGTAAGTGTACAGGTATGTTGGGTTTTGTTTTGAGTTATTATTTGACCTCAGCTTTACACCATTTTCCTGAGTAATTGTTTGTTGTGACATCCAAATGAGGTAAAAGCGGTTGCTTTGGTGTGATCAGACCTGAGGCTTTATTTGCATTACCCGAATACAAATATGAGCGCTTGTTTGGTGTCCCGTTGTTGATTGCTGAAGGAATGTTTGACACTTTCATTTCAAAACACAGCAGGCTGCTGACTGGTTAAACCTGAATTGAAGAACTCTTTCTGAAATAGGCTTCTGGACTTTAAACATGGTGAGAGATGTGTCAATGAAAGGTGATTCTGAAATTCATCTTTATTTTAAATTGACATTTAAATTGTTCACGCGATTACTTCTAAGTTTCCAGAGGCAATCTGTCTGCTGATTTACATAAAGTAGCCACTGTTTCCACAATAGGCTCAAACTGCAACAGAGTGCACCTGCAGTGAATTGGCCAGCTGCCAATACTGATAACAGGAAGCTTGGAAATAAATACATATTGTGGAAATACTCTGACCAAAAGTAAAAATACGTCTTAGATGGCAACATGCATTGTCCTCCTAAAAATCTATGTTTCTCACCTGTACAATAATCCATCCATCCATCCATTTTCCGATCCGCTTTATCCTCACAAGGGTCGCGGGGGG